>NC_059133.1:2764993-3079404 GCF_020740605.2 Lemur catta
CCACAGTGACAGACCTTTCTAGAGTTGCCGAATGGCAACCCAGCTTCCCACCCTCAAGCTCCGGGCCCCACTCATATTCCCCAAGCGGTCTGGGTGACTCCAACCCACAGAACCTCAGCTTAGTCTAGAATGCTCTTCTAAACCTGCTACTCTCCTACTCAGACCTTGGTCTGTACAGCAACTGCTGATATGCACGCGGTTCTTAGAAACATTCCTGAAGGTCCCATGGGTGCTGGAAAAGAATGAATCTTCTCTACATGCTGGATATGGGCTTCTAGACATGTCCACTGGCCCAGACTTACTGTGTGCTACAGATGCCCCCAAATCTTACCAATTCTTGCCTGCTTGACCTACTTATTACTGAAGGGAAGAAAGCTGGAGCTAGACTATGTGGGTCTAAGTCCCAACCCTGCAACTTACCAGCCACAAATGGGAAGCAGCTGACAGGCTGTTGTGGGGGAAAAGGAACTAATAATACAATCAATCAAGCGCTTAGAATAGTGCCTGGCATCGGCAATGTCTTCTGGTAACTCTGCCACATTCCTGCTTCTCCTTTTCCCTCTCTGTCCCATTATACTTATGTATTAATACATGTACATAAATACGTTGTCAAGATCATATACTCAGGATTAAATCTTCCCTGGTAAATTTATCCACTTATCACTAGGTAGTGATACTTTATCCCTAGTAATGGTTTTGCCTTAAAATCTATCTCATCTAAGCGCTACACAACTATTTAACACTACATAGCTACGTAAGAGCTATATAGCTATAGAGCTATTATCTTGGTTAGTGCTCATCTGTGGCATTTCTCCCAACTCTTTCCTTTCTACCTATCTTTATCCTTATGTTTTAGGGAGTGCCTTATACTAGCATATAGCTGGATTGTGTTTTGAAATCCAGTCTGGACTGACAGTGATTGTTCTTTGGAACACCAGACACATTACTGCACGTTCTCCTGGCCTTCTCTCCCGTGAGATTTCCTCTTCCACTTCAGCAGCTTCATGCTCGGGTTTCCCCATGTGATTTTAATTCCTCTTTCCTGAGACTTATTTATTGAATATAAGCAACAATGTCTTTCATCAATGCTAGAAAATTCCCAGCTATAATCTTTATCAATACTGGCTTTGCTCCAGTATGTTTTCTCTTTCTTGGTCTGTTTTTTTTTTTTCATTCTCTCTTTCATGTCTTAATCTCTGTCATATTTTCAGTATCTTTGTACTGCCTACTCAGTAATTTTCTCAGAACTACAGTCTATCTTAAGTAATTCTCTCCTCTGCTGTGTCTAATGAGGTTTACATTTCAATGATTGTACTTTTGACTGCTAGAAGTTCTGCTTGGTTCTTTTCAAAATCTGTGAGTTCTGTCTTCAGAGCTTTATCTTGATTTTAAACTTTTCCTTTATCCTTAATCTCTTTAAACCTACACATTTTACAGTTCCTTTCAAATCACTGTTGTAGTAGTATCTCAAGTCTCTGGGTCCAAATCCTCCTAATTATGGGGCCAGTGGATGTTTACTCTTGGCGTTCTCTTTCTCTGCTTGTTTTGAACTTTTTCTATGGTGAGCTCATCTTCAGGGGCCTTTTCCCATGAGAATACCACAGGCCTGTGTTGTGAGGGCATCCCGCTGGGCAAAAAGTCTCCAGGGTCGTCAGCCAATTGTTGGGGGTCCCTGAGGCCCTTTGAAGGGGCCTGTGAGATTGAAACTCCCTTCATAGTAATACTGAGACATTTTTACGTTTTTCACCATGCTGACATTTGCACTGATAGCACATCAGCAATGGTGAGTGAAAACATGGACACACTCGCGGGAACCAAGGCAGGGCCACCAAACTGTGCCAGCCGTCATTGCATTCCCAAGGCAATGCTCATAGTTTAAAAAACAAAAGGTAGGTTCACTTAAGGATGCCCTTGATGAAGTAGGAAAAGTCACTAATTTTATTATTATGTTCAATCTTGACCCTTGAGTAAACATCTTTTCAACATTCTTTCTTGAAAACATCACTTTTACTTGAAAGACGAATGTGTGACAGACAAACTGGTTATTCAAACCTGGGTCTCTAGCAGACAGTTTCTTAACTATGAATAAAGTTAGCCTGTCACTTCAAGGAAAACAGTGGGTAGTATTTGTTACCAGTGATAATATTTGAGCTTTTAAGTCAAAATCTGAATTTTGGAAGACTTTTTTATCTATCACTCTGAGCCTGAACGCTTCCTCTTATGAGATGGTGGTAATACTAACGGACGTGATGTTTTGACATCATACAATGAAACCTTTCAACATTTAGAAGATCTGCATACCTCAGGCACCTGATACTTTCTAAACCACCAATATGTGATGTCATAGACCCAATGTACGGGTAAAAGATCCATTCTAAGTCCAAGACAGGCCAATGGATCTTAATGTAAGTGAATACCAAATGCTCACTGATGTGGTTTCGGATTTCACACTGCAACTAACCTTTAAGAAACTAGTATTTGTTGAGTCATGGCACAGAATATTAAAGAAGAAAGAATCCACAATTATCTAAAGAGGATATTAAAATACTCCCTATTCCAACTACATATCCGTGTGAGGCTGGATGTTCTTCACACACTTTAATTAAAAAAACAAAAATCACAACAAATTGCACGTAGAAGCATATATGAGAATTCTTCTGTCTTCTATTAAGTTAGACATTCAGGAGATTTGCAAAAATGTAAAACAATGCCTTTCTTCTCACTAAACATTTTTGTTTGGAAAATATTAATTTATCATTAAAATGTGTTACTTTTAAGAGCATATGATGAGTTTATCACTGTTATTTTTAAATACATTACTAATTCTACATTTTCTTCATTTCAATTTCTAATATGATAAATATCAAGAGAATTAATGCTCACAAATAAAAGCTCTTTGGGTTCTTCAATAATTTTTAACAACGTATAGAGGTCCCAGCTGGGTGTGGTGGCTCATGCCTATAATCTCAGCACTTTGGGAGGCTGAGGCAGGAGGATTGTTTGAGGCCAGAAATTCGAGACCAGACTGGGCAACATAGCGAGGCCCTGTCTCAACAAAACACAAAAATTTTAGCCAGACATGATGGAACACACCTGTAGTCCCAGCTACTCAGGAGGCTGAGGTGGAGGGATCCCTTGAGCCTAGGAGTTCAAGGCTGCAGTGAGCTATGATCACACCATTACACTCCATCCTGGGCTACAGAGAAAGACTCTGTTCCCTTTAAAAAAAACCTAAGATGAAAACGTCTGGGCATGTCCAGCGTGGAACTATTTTATCTTTCTTTCTGGACAGCACCTGGATTTCCCTAAGCAGGACCAGCTTTTATCTTATCTTTATACCTTGCCAGCACAGTAAAACCTCAACTCTTAGCTACATCCTGGTCTGATAATCCCTTCAAATTCACGAGCATCAGCCAATGGAGTCATGACTCCTCACTTCTGCAGGACTTTGTAGTTAAAGAGTCCAGTGATGCATTTTAAACAATTTTTGTTCAATATTACCCAGCGTTTCCAGACATTGTTGGGAGGGGAGCAGTTTGTTCTTGTCCCTCACTTGCCATCTTACTGGCCAAAGCTCCTCTCCCAGCACTCTGTCCCCAACTCCATCAGCTGTCCTCTCCCCTTCCCACCAGGCTCTGAGCCCCTTGGGGACAGCAGGGTGATGCTGATTCACACGCCCCAAAGTCCTCTGCCTGGCACCCAGCACCTGTAGAGGTAGGTGCTTTCTGAACTCTGGCCAAACAGATGAAGTTAACCACGTAATTACCAAAACCTAATAGAATATAGAATCTCGAACTGAGGCTCCAAGATTAACCAAAAACATAGCTACTACTTTCCAGGATACCCAAGGGTGAGGAAAATGGATGGATGTGATTTCTGCCTTCTAAAACTCACCCCTGCATATTTTGGCTAGGAGAGGTCATGAAGCAGAACAGCCCAGGCTGTGGGATCCAAAGGTGGCCTCCAAGACAAGCCGTGTGATCTTGGGAAAATGGCTTGGTCTGTCGACATCAGCCTCGTGTGCAGGGGTGGAACTCCGATCCGCTGTGAGGGAGCCAGTGTCAG
The DNA here is from genome assembly GCF_020740605.2 of Lemur catta. Taxonomy (NCBI): domain Eukaryota; kingdom Metazoa; phylum Chordata; class Mammalia; order Primates; family Lemuridae; genus Lemur; species Lemur catta. The sequence goes on from NC_059133.1 coordinate 2,769,059, forward strand.
CAAGCACCAGCCCTCGGGAGATGCCCTTAGTTCCTCATCTTCGTCCCCCTGTGACTACCTACCCGTCACAAAAACTGTGAGGCCAAGAAGTCCTGCAGGAGTTCTCACTCCTTGCGAGGAAGAGCCCCTGGTATATAGTTTTGGTTCAGTGACTCCACTGAAGTCTCTTAGGCAAAGGTGTGGCCTGATAAACAAACTTGACCTTAATAAAATGCCAGCACAACTGGAAAAGGCCAGGCTGAGCGTTTGCATTTAACAAAACCTAAGGAGAGTCTTTCCACGGGCTATAAATCAGGGCGATGATGTGATGAAAAGGGTGCTAAGGAAGGCGGTTCTAGCGGTTCCAAGAATGGAGAAGAGGAAGGTGAGACCAGGAGGGGGACACGAGCTAAGAGGCAGAAGCAGCCAATGGTGGAGGACAGAAGCAGCCAGGGCCACAGCGAGAAACAGTCAAGGCCACTTGCTGGCTTGGTTTTGAATCAGCTTCCATCCTCATGTTTATCTCCACTTGTGTACCCTCAACAGCCCCCAGAGGAGCTCTGCTATGGTGGCCTCATCTCCAGGAGTTACAGCAGGCGGTGGGAACTGATTGCCCCCAACCGTGCTCCCACGAGGGTCACCGCAACTCCGTGAGAGAAAGACGGACGCTACGCTGGGGATGGCGACACCACGTAAACACACGCGCCAGAACAGCACAGCCCTCCTCTCGTCTGCCCTGTCAATAAACCATTTCATCAGACCACAAATCTCAGGTGAGAAATGAAAAGCCAGCATCGATTTCATTGTACAGCTGATTTTATTTACAAATAGAAGTCAGATAATCTTATGTTTAAATGGCACAAGTTCCATCACTCACAATCAGAGAAGTGACATCTGAAATTTATAAAGATTTACATTATGATTCAATCTCTTTTCTAAGAGGGGAAAAAGCCTTAAGGTCTGGGAGAAAGAATAAAACAAATGAAAATATTAGCAAAGTAGGGGAAATGATGAATTGATGCACGGGCCAAAGGATGTCTCCAGCGGGCACATTTTTCTCTGCTACCAACAAAATAAGTCACAGGGAAATCTGGATCAGCTGACAGATATGAGGTTTCCACTCTTCAATTACACTAAGGGCTTCCACTTTCTCTCTGTCAGCTCCTGAGTTATCACACTGACGTGAACCCACACAGTTCTCCTCAATAGAACCACTTTAGCCAATATATTCAAATTACACCACAGAGTGCAAACCTTAGACTACATCGTACATACACCTCATTTTGACCATGTCAAATCAGCTACCTCTTTAGTTAGTGGCAGCAGGGACAACTGCTGTGACAATGGCCCAGAAAAGCCATTGCCCAAACAGGAAACGCAGCTGACAAGCAAGGCACAATCACATCTCCTACCTCAGATGAAGGGCCCTGCTTTAGCTGGGATGAAGGGGTGCTGGCAGAACACGTGACCCTCCTGGATGGCCCCAGCCCTCTTTGCAGGGGCCACCCCCATGAGAGGACCCAGGACGAACCCTGCAAGTCTGGTCCCTCAGAAAACCTCTATGCCCCAAACCCTGCTCTAGGATTTTCCCCTCTGTCTGATGAGTCCCGTTCCCTCAGCAAAACTGAAGTCTCCTCTCTCCCACGTTTGGGTCCTGGGGGCATGTGCTTCCTGTGCTTGCACCGCACTTGACCGTCCACCCTCCGTCCCAGTGAGCTCCTCCGGGCAGGCCTCACGCCTTACTTACCACTAACTAGTTCCCGGGTGCAGAAGGCAGCACCTGGCCCAGAGCAGGTGTCCAGGAAGGCTGTGCTAACACAAAATAAACCTAAACGTTTCACACCCCACTTGGGGGCCCACCCACCTACCTCAGCCACTTCTCTGCGACACCAGCGGGCTCCAGTCCTCACTCCTCACTCCCCGACCCCAGGCCCTTCCCAGGCACTGTGGGTTTCCTCCCCCACACCTTCTCCACAAGATCAGCCCCGTCACTGCAACTGTGGTTTTCTGGGAAAATCTCAGCCATGGACCCTTGCTGACGCAGTGACCAGCGGAGCCCCATCGTGGTGCGTGGGACTCCCACCCACTTGTGTTTCCTGCAGTGCCCCAAGCACTCGGAGCCCTGGCCACCAAGGCCACAGGCACGAGGGCTGCTCATAGCCCGGCGTTACAGACCAGAAGCTGCGGCCCCAAATCTGAGGCCCTTTAAGGGGAAGAGCCCTCTGAATAGTCAGCCGCTGCCTGCACCTGCTGCTGCTGGCTGGAGTCTGCAGGCCGCGGGTCGGGAAGATCAGGATCCCCAGGGATCAGACTCCGCACCTCGCCTCCCTGCCGGAACCCTCAGCAGGACACCACGGCCACCTCGCCTCCCTGCCGGAACCCTCAGCAGGACACCATGGCCGTCCCTTGACAGAATGAGGGCCACACACCCCACTTCTCATTCCTCATCAGCCCTGGGGACTCTGTCCTACTCCAGATGTAGGAACTGAGGCTTCGGGAGGGAGTCACAGCCGTGCTGACATCCGAGAGCAGCCCGTGGCGCCCAGCCCAGCGTCCCGTCCGCACGCAGACTCGGGTTTGGACCTGCGTCTCTGGGAACGTCGCCCGGCGCTCACCTGAATGCCGTCCAGCAGCTTGCTCATGCACCAGTAGGTGTCGGCCTCGATGTTGCGCAGCACGTCCGCGGGCACACTGGAGACGTCCACGGCGTCCACGTCCTCCGCTTCTGCGTGGCGCCGAGCATGGAAAAGACAAGGAGCACTTAGCCACGCGAGGGAACACGCGTGCGGGGAGAGCTGCACGTGGGGTAAGGCGCTCCCACACCCTGGTTTCCGTCACTCTCACTCACGACTCACACCGTCCTCACCTCTTCACTTAATGGTTCTCAATTTTAATAACTAATTAGTTGCGGAAAATTAATATTCTGAATCCTCTCCAGTTAATTAACATAATTAATATATTGTAAATTATAGCTTCTCAGGCATTTCACATCCTAATAAGATAGAACCTAGAATATATTACTTATTCCTAATAGAGATCCAAAAGTTTTTCATAAGATTTTAAAAACTGTGCTTCTAATATATTTACATATTCATTTGGCAATAATTTCCTCTAAAACCCTGTTTCCAAAGTTAGAGTTTCCAAAACTACACTGGGTAAATACTTCTCTGCTGTGATCAAATACCCCAGAAAGTAGTAACACAGATGTGCCGCAGAGAAATAATGGACAATGGTGCTCTAAATAATTTCCTTCTTAAAGTATAAAAAACCTAATGAGAAAACATAACTTAAAAGTTTCTAAAATGCAAAACAGATGCCTAATTGAAATGGCTTATCAGATATTTGAACAAACTAATTTTAGATCCTTATGAAAATTGCTATCATCCAGCAAAACACTCATAAATGTTTTAAAAATTATGTATCCTGGTTCTTAATTTTTTTACTTTTATTTGCAAATGTACCTGGAATATTTGCAAGGAAAATGTTCTTTAAGGAAAGAAACATTTCAGCCCAGAATATATTTAGAAAGTTTTAAGCAGGTAAAAACCACATTATAACAACCCTAATAACTGCTAGCATTTATTGAGTGTTTCCTGTATGCCAGGCACTCCTCCACATGCTTTAAATGTGCTTGCTCATTTACCCTCCAGCAGGACTCCACCTTGATCCCCACTTAGCCCTAAGCACAGTGGGTGCTGAGAAACAAGGGCCACGGCCTTCCAAGCAGCATGGTAAGCAGGGAGGGGCGTGACGTGGCCCCACCACCTGGTCCCAGAGCCGGGTCCTTAACTGCTCCCCACACACACTGAGGGCTCAGCTCACACTCATGTTCCACAAAGATCTAATCTGATCACAACCGGTCCTCGGTTGCAGCCCCACACGATTCCTAAGGCACACTAAGGCATGTGAGTGGGAAAAGTTGAGACAAACACACTGTTCCCATGTTCCTGGTGACCACAGAAACCAGAAAGGCAGAAGGGGAAGAGCGTCTCCATGTCAAGACTCCGCGGGTAGCAGCCGGCCAGGCCAGCTGGACTCTGGACAAGGCCACAGCCCCAGACCCGTGTCCAACACAGCAGGGCCTGGCGGCCGCGTAGACCAACAACTACAGATTCTGACCAGGTCACTCCTCGCTCATCTCTGGGATGGGGAGACGGGGCTGGGGCTGTAAGGGCGAGCAAACAAAACCAGCACTCCGGCCCCATGTCACGCACGCCCTCTCATTCCCTCAACAGCTACTGGTTGGGTTTGGGGGTTTTTAATTGAGAAACAATTCACATGCCATTAAATTCACTCTTTAAAGTATACAACTCAGGGGTTTTGATAAGAGTATATTCACAGAGCTGTGCAACTATCATCACCATATAATTCCAGAACATTTCCATCACCCCGAAAGAAACTTTGTGTCCATAGCAATCACTCCCTATTATCTCCTCTCCACCCAGACTCCAGCAATTGCCCACCTGCTTTCTGTCTTGGTGGATTCGCCTGTTCCAAGCGCCACGGGGCCATCTGTGGCTGGCCCTTTCACTCAGCGTGTTTTCAAGGTTCCTCGAGGTAGCACATGTCAGTGCTTCACTCCTTTTTACAGCCAAATAACACCCTGCCATGTGGATGGGCCACACTGGGTTTCTGCATTCCTCAGCTGGCAGAACTCAGGCTGTCTCCACCGTGGGGTGACGTGCAGAGCAGGTGGCAGGTGCCCTGTGTGGGAGCTCTGTCCCCACACTCCAAAGCACTGGGCACAGAGTAAGGGACAGTCGATGCCCTCAGGGGGCTCATGCATTAATGGAGAAAGCAAATGACTTTAAAAATTGAAACCATCAATGTTTAGGTGTCAAAGAGTCACCAGGCGGCACGAAGGTGGGGAGGGCCATCAGAAAGCAGGCTAGTTACTCCTGGGACACAGACTTGTGAAGGGCACCAGCACCCACAGCGTCCTGGACACACACGGGACCCTCACTCCCTCAGCCCAGTGTCGTCACAACCCGGGCCCTGGAAGGTAGCCACAGGTGGTCACCTGCCCTGACCTCCACTCAGCCTTAGCGAACCTTGACGGCGGCACTCTCCTGGCAGCCCCGTCCACCCACTGGCCCTGTGGGGCTGCGGGCTGTCTCCCCAGCACGCAGGGACTGCTCTGCCCAGCAGGGTGCCTGGCCTCAGGAGCCCAGGGTCTGACGTGAGCCCGCCCTGATGACGCTCCCACAGTGACTCCAGGGAGAGGCCCTGTCTCCCGAGTTTCTCACGGCAGCCCGTGGTGGGGGTGTCATCTCTGCCAGTCTGCAGCTGCAGAAACTGGGCCTCCAGGCACTCGTCAACACGCTCTGTACAGCTGGTGAGAGTAACAGGGCTGCCCTGCCCAACACTAAGCCCAGGCCCACCGTCACATCTGTCCCGCCAGGAGGTACCATGAAGGCACGTACACAGACGTGAGGACGAGTGCTCGCCTCACGGCACAATGGCCTCACCAGGAAAGCAGCTTCAGCAGAATCCATCCGCCATTCCGAGGACCTGCTGCAGGTCTGATCTTACTTTCCATTTCCAGGCCCGGGGACCGGAAACTGCAACAATGATCTGAGGACTTCTTTTGAGACATCTTCCATCGACAGAGTCTCTCTTTCAAGGGCCTTCCAAGCATGAGGACGTTTCCTCGGATATAATAAAAGGTAAACAGGGAGCTAAAGCCCTCCCCAGACCTCAACAGCTTCGCTCGCCTCAACTGCTCAGACGCCGCTGGGCTGTCACAGGCCTAACCCGCAGAAAACAGGTGCTGCGTGGACAGAGAAGCCTCACGCTCTCCCAGTCTGCTTAGCTGGCTTGTGGTTTTATCCAAAGCAAGGCCGGCGGCCTACTCCATCTCTCACAGTAGGCCACTTGTTACTCTCCAAAGTAATGAAGTGACGGCATTGAATGCAGAGAACCCCTACACCGATTTGCCTTCTAAACGCCAAGAGAATCAGAATGAACCTTAGCATTAGAATGAGGCAAATACCCCTTGATCCGAGAAAGCACCCACCTACGCTGGCAAAGGCACAAAGACACTCTGGACCCCATGTCATCCGGAAGCCCCAGTGTTGCACAGATAAGAAGCCTGCATGTGGGTGACCCTATGCCATCCAGTGTTGCGCACACAAGAAGGCTGCAGGTGGGTGATGGGCTCAGGTCCCAAGCAAGGAATGGCAGAACCTGGCTGTGACCCTGGGTCTGCCTGGCAACAGGGTCTGTGCTCTTTCCACGGGGTTGACAGCAGGACATCACGCGGCACCGAGGCTTCTGACTCAGTAAGGAGAGGAGGGAGGCTCCTTTGGTCACTGATTAAATCTACCAGGTGCAGCTACAACTCCAGAAAAGCATAACTTCATGAATACAAACGGCAATCTCTCAGCCATATGACATGATAGACATCCTCCTCTTCTGTCACCACCATGTCATCCCAAGCCCTGGGTCTTCAAGGGGCTGGTTTCTCTCCCAGGCCTCCCCTGCCTCCAAGGGACAACATCAGCATCTAAAAGGGCCAGGGGACCAGAGGGCTGGAATCTTACCTTGCAATTACGAAAGAATGCTGGAAAGCAAAAGGGACCGACATGAGTTCAGTTCTCTCTCATATTACATCAAATGGAAGAGGCTGGTCATTGGAAAGGGGGAAATTCCTCAAACTTAAACAGTTCCTTTCATCTCAAAGGATTCCAGGACACCGATGACCAAGGTAAGTATAGACACTCCTCACCTGTGACACAAAGGCTGCGGGTGAAAAGCCAGCCCCTGCTGGTGAGCCCCCGCGGGGAGGGCGGAAAGAGCGAGCTGCCGCTGTTAGGACCACGCTCATCACCTGCACTGTGCAGGCCCTGCAGCAAACCTCTTCACATAATTAGGAGCTTAACTAGTAATCAAAAATATTCTGTTCTTCATAAGCAAGCTGGAATTGCTCTACGGTTCTAATCTTTCACATTTCCCAACTTGGGAGTTTTAAATTTGAAACCCTGACACTTTGGTGATAGAGATTTTAGCTCTTAATTACATAGATTTGGGTTCCAGTGCAGAGGAAAAAGCCCTGCTTTGGGGAGAGCAGCATCACGACTCAAGACTATAAATTCACAAAACTCTTTGGTTCAGCAAAAACAAGTAATGTGATGATCAGATTGGTTCAGCAGTAGGAATGCTTAATTCTAATATAAATAATGTTCAACTCAAGGTCGTAGACTGAACCACAGCCGTGGGGCGCAGTCCTGCTCTGTGGCTGTGCAGGAGGGCAGTGTGCCGCCGCCCGCAGCACGGGCGCAGGGTCAGGGCACGCGACGGCGGCAGACGATTAGCGCAGCACAAGGACAGCATGCTCACAGGAGCCAGGCGGGGCGGCATCGTTTGCCCACATCCAGCTATCAACTGCCGGCCCCAAGAGGAACCCCGAATGACGGGAAACCACACTCTCTCTCCATGTGGAAAAAGGTCTGTTGACAACACTTGGGAAAGTAACAGTGGTATAGACACCAAAGCAAAAAGGGAAAGAAACTTTCTGTATCCTTGATCACCCTTGTTTTGATGCCATTTTTGCAAAAACATATATACATATTTTTTTTAATCTCATAACATTCTTTTGGCTTAACTGGATCCTTAATTTTTTAATAATACTGTGAGAAGTTTTTGTCTATGGAAATGCTATATTTGTTGAAAGAGTGGTTTATTGTATCGAGGTAGTGAGTACTTTTATGTGCAAGAAACTGTGGGATTGAGAGAAAAGTGAAGGTAAAACAAAGAACACCCTTAAAGTCTAGAAGAGAAGACGCTTCACTCCTCTGACTCGCCGACTCACTGATCCTCCCAGTGTCTACTGACCCTCTATCACAGGGAGATGCAACTCACACCGTCACGTCTGTGAATAAGGAACCTGCCACGTGGACAGTGAGTGGTGTGATAAGGGCAGAGGGCGCGGAGCCCCGGCCAGCCCTGGAGAGCTGCGCGGAGCCCGGGCGTCCCAGTGGAGCCGTGGAGGACGGCGGGATGGAGCACACGCTCTGGGAGAGAGAAGACAGAGCGTGTGCACACAGGGACGGGAGGAAGGGCGCGGGAGGAGTGAGAGGCAGAGGCCCCAGGCCCCAGGCCTGGAGTTGGACTTCCTTGCAGACGGGAGGGGAGCCCTGGAGGACACCCGTGCATTACAGAAGCATCTCAGCTCCGGGCACTGGGGCAGTGCTGCGCTGCAGGACACACTGCCTGGGCACCCCTGGGGGAGGGCCGTGGTGGGGAGCCCTCAGCCGCTCGCTGCAGAGATGGAGGGGAAGGCACAGGCAGGCGGAGATGCTCCCACCCAGGCCCACTGGCCCTGCACTACTGAGGCACACGTGGAGGTCGTGGGCCCCACCACAGCTGCCCCTCCGGGTAGTACAGACATGGCTCGAGAACAAACCAATTCCACCATCGTGAAACCCGGCACTGGGCCACCCCTAGCGAGGAGGGAAGGTGGCAGGCAGTGTGCCCACTGCCCAGCTGCATCCCCTTGACGTACATCTTCACCTGTCTGCTTCTGTTCCCCACTGTGGGCAGAGCTCCCCAGGGCAGAACTTGTCCAACCCCCCCTCCACGGTGCCCCCAGCACCTGCAGCAGTGCCTGGCACACAGCAGGTGCTCAATAGATACGTGCCACAGGAGTGGACAGCCTTCCTTTACGGAGCCTGCAGTCCGGGAGGAAAGACTAATTACATGCACAACTAGAACTAGAACACAGTGGAAATCTTGCCAAGATGTCCTTTGAAGAATGATAAAAATTTAATCCCAATTTTTCTGATTAAAAAGAAATATTCATGTTATTGCTGAATTTAAGACAATATATCAAGTCTAATTTGCTTCTACTAATGACAACACAAACATCACTAAAATGAAAAAGAACATGTTCAAACCAAGGGAAGCATGCCCTCAAACAACTTCACACAACAACGATGCTCTGCCTCCTTTACAAAAAAGATCAGAGTTCTCGGAGGAGGAGGCAAAATGATTTTGCTATTTTGAGACACCTTTGAAAAGCTGAGTGTGCCTCCCAAAGTTGTAGGTCTGGTTTCTCAGGAAAACAGGATATGTGTTTGTTCCCAAGGGTGCTGGAGCAGGCCTTTGCCCAGCTCCTGTCCCTCTGCAGGTAGGGCCAAGGTATGCACCCCCTTCCTGGAGCCCGTGGGTCATCAAACAGTGTGATGTCATCTGAGGTGCCAGGGTTCCCGCCATGCCCACAGGACCAAGGCTTTACTTCACGTTATTCGCTGCGTTAAAGGATTAGGCCCTTTATTATTTCTTAATGAGCAAAGAAGTAGAAGGCTTTTGGCTAAGACCGTCTTTCTGAAGCTGTGTTTCCAATTAGAAGGAGATTCTGCAGAGATATTCCTCCTTTAAGAAGGCTGACAGCAGAAATTTATACAGAGAATAAGCATTCTTGAGTCATAATAATCTGAAAACACAAACTGATCATAAATCTATCCATTACATTGATTTATTCCCTTTATCTAATTAAGTCAAAAATCATTCCTCAAAGGATAAACGAGTCTTTAAATCAATCAGCAAAATGTTCCCTCATTCAAATCATTAAAAATGGAGCCAAATGGAAAGAAAGATTGACCCACACGAGACTCCACTCGTTCCTGAAGGCCTTGGTTAACCACACCGAGAAGGAGATCAATATTTATTCCCCTTGTGGAAATACAGTCGCCCCTCAGTATCCGAAGGGTACTGGTTTCAGGACATCCCGTGGAAATCAAAATCCTTAGATGCTCAAGTCCCTGATGTAAAATGGTGTAGTGTTTGCACATAACCTACACACATGCTCCCAGATGCTTAAATCATCTCCAGAGTGCTTATGATAACATAATGTACATGGTTGTTATGGTGCATTGTTTCAGAAATAATGACAGGAAGAAGTCTCTCCATGTTCAGTACAGATGCAATTTTTTCCCTGAATATTTTCGACCTAAGCTTGGTTGAATCTACAGATGCAGAACCCACAGATACAAAGGGCTGACTGCATTCCACTGTGACAAAAAGTCATGCCAAAAGGTTTGTGTAAAGACATTTCACCCAGGGCGATGAAGAATCCTTACCATGCACGCTTAAAATACAGATCTGCAGCAGGTCAGAAAAAGCCTTCTTGGCAAAAGCTCAGGGCAAAAGGAAAAACTGGTCTACACTATCATTTTAAAATTTAAACCGTTGTATGTGAAAAAATTTAAAAATAAAACAAATAGGGAAACATCTGCAACTGCCAAGGATATCAACATCATTAGTTTAAATTCAAATAAATTCAACAAGATTCACCAGTTCACTAATAAAATTGGCCAAGATTCCAAAGTTTAAATAGCCCCTACAGATACAAGTAAGAGAAACAGACCCCTCTGAACCACAAGGACCACTCAAAACACAGTTCTGTGTATTGCTCAGGGGACGATAAATGCTTTCTGCAAAACAATCAGACAAAATATGTCAAAGCCCTTTAAAATCCACAGAGCTTTGCTGAGCTCAGACAGAGCACCAGGGACCCAGCTGGCAGCTGTGGGAACCCAGGAGGAAGCAGCCCTGGGCGCTGCCTTTCATTGCTCAGGTCTGGCTGGGGACTCGGGCAACAAGACAGACGCTGCAAAGGTTAGCTCCACTGTCTAACCCCATCCCCCAGGTTAGACAGTGAAATGGCACGTTAGTGTGGATAAGGTGCCCTTGCATGTTACTATTAATAACACAATGGAAAGCCAAGAAATACACTTACTGAAAGTCATACTGCAAGAACCTTTGCTGTTTAGATGATGCAGGATCTGAAAGTACTAGCTAACCGGAAGAACTTGCTGCTCTAACTAACAGACAACCCAGCCTTCGCTGACAGCTCCAACAAGGTGACTTTGGCTGGAGTCATTTACAGAAGACTAAGTTGCTTTCCTCATCAATCCTTGGTCTTCAGTAAATCACACAGACACATCAACTCCAAAATTCTGCTCATGTTTTGGTGCTACCTACATCCCAACTGGGATCTCTCTCATCAACTTCACAGCAAGAGTGGGAAGTGCTGTTCACTACTGCCCAGCATCTGAGTTTTACAAACAAAGACCAAAATGAGGCTCATAGCCGTTGTCTCTGCAGCAATTCCAACATGTCTTCATGGCAGGCTGGCTGTGGTCACTCACTGGCCATGGCCTTGCCAGGAACCAGGCTGGCACTCCAACCCCGGAGCCAGATTTCAGTAGCCCTCACAATGCCCCTGTAGCCCATCCATCAGGAATCGATACATTTCAACACATTCATCCCTCTCTATTACACTCAGCAAATGGACCATAAAAGTGAAGTAAAAAACTGCTTACATTGTAACTATCCCAATTGGATGGAATGTAATCACAGAAGAGATACAAGGCTACTATATCAAAACAAAAATTAGACAGACAGTTCATGCATTATAGCACAAAGCCAGAGCAAAATAAGATTGCTTCCTTTCAGTTTATTTTTGAAACATACTTCTGTTTGAAATAATTTAATCAATTAATGTGGCTCTTCAATTGTCTGCAAAAACAAACATGCTCCCCTGAGCAGAAGCCATGGACCCACCTCTAAAGCAAGGGTCTCCCTTCCTACTGTCAAGACCGCACCCTGGCTCGGGACGCTGCACATTCTGCAGGTCACCTGTAGTTGGGGAGGGCCAATGGGGCATCCGCATGTCACGAAGGTACTCAAAAAGCACCACTGTGGAACAGCCCCACAAATAAACCTCTTCCTAAGTGACAGATACCTGATGTGAAAACAGTTCTGCCTGTCCCCACCCTGCCCTGGGAAGACTTACACAAAGACAGTGCATTTCAGACTGCCCAGCCTCCCACAGGGTGGCACAGAACCAAGGCTCCAACCGAGTACACAGCCAATTACTCTGCACTTGCCACAAAATCAAACAGGAGCAGCTGACAGCCAAGGAGGGGCGGGAGCCCGGCCCACAGACTCATAGGCAACGGGTGGCCCACACTAGGGTCCTGATACTCTGGCATCACAAGGGACCATCTCAAGGCCACACAGAAACACACAAAGCTCCAGATGGACCCACGATCAGAGCACAGAGAAGGGACACCCGCAAGCCATCCAGACAGTCTTCTGGTAACAGGCTTCTCCTGCCAGTTGGACGCGCTGCTCCCACACCTGCCTCCCTGCTGCATCCTCCCAGACAAGCAGCTCGGAGGCTGGGAGGAGAGCTGCACAGCCCAGAATGCAGAGGGCCTGCTCAGCCCGAAGGCCTCACAACCTGCCTGGTGTGGTGCCTCGCCCAGGGAACGATCCCACCTCGTCTCTGTAAACAGCTGAGCTACCACCACAGCCATTGCCCTGTGCACCCTTGCTTCAAGAAGGAAAAACAAAAAGCAGACACAGGCCCTCTTAGGCTTCCAAAATGGCCTGGCCCTTGGGTTTGAACACTTGCCGAGGTTTCTGTGTCCTGAACAATAAGTATAAAACTTACTGGGAGCTGGAGAAGGCAAAGGACTCAGTGGCTGCTCCATTTGGAGCCAATAAACTTGGATGGGAGACAGAACACCAGGCAATTACTGAGGCCTGAGAACCCCTGGCCTTCCAGGCCTCAGGAACAGCAGGCCCAGGGCAGGTGCTAGGACGAGCACTGTGCACCCCAGGCAGGGTCTATGGGGCACGTCCAAGATCCCAGTGGGGCTGGATGATCAGGCACTAATTTTTTTTAATTCACACTCACGGAAGAAATTTAAGGAACTCAAAATACTAAATAAAGGGGGAAATTCACCACAAATCTATCATCTGAAACACAACCAGGACACCTGTTAGCATAATTACATTCCAATTTTTTTTCTATGCATAAGTTTTATTCAGCTGTTATATGACTATGGTTGCATGATAAATACAAATTTGCACCCTGTTGAAATTTGACATTTGTGTTGAAGATTTCCTATTTCATAACATGTTCTTCGGAGCCATCCTTTAGGATGCTGCATAACAGTCCAAAGAACTGGCAATGCCCCAGTTTACTCAGCCACATCCCCCCTTTGGGATGCTGACAACACTTCAAACATTTCACTAATATAAGGAATACCCCAAAAAGCATCTTTTCTGCATAAGGGATGTGATCCACATTGAGAATGACTTCCTTAAAACAAACATCTCAAGTGAAACTGGCAGGTGAAAAAGAACACTTTATGGTTCCTGACAAATACTGGCAAACTATTTGAAGGGAGTGTTCGCAATTTATGCTACAGCCAGCAGTGCCCAAGGCTGTCCACCTCCCTGGTCACTCACCAGCACTGTTATCTTCTTTTCATCTCTGCCCGCTGGGAAGGTTAAAAACATCTCATTATACTGGGGTCTAATTTGCATTTTTTATTTTCTGGTAAAGTTTAACTTTCTTCCCACAGATTTTTTTTTGTGATTGTTCCTTAAATTCATTTTTGATTCATTTGGTCCCTAGGTCGAGCCGTGCAGCCCAGGAGGGGTGGCAGGTGGAGGCGCTGCGTACTGGTCACTCTCAGAAGTGGCTCTCCCTGGCTGGGATCCCAGGGACATCCGAGTCTCCTACTCGAAAGTGCACTCCTCAAAGGCAGAGGCCACGCAGCCAGCCCTGCTCAGGGCCTCCCAAGAGGCTCAGGAAGTATGTGTTCAACCAAATGCAGCCTACAAAATCTGCAGGAACCTACAGTTACTGTAAGAAAACATAAAAGAAACTAAGCCATTAAATCACATCTGTAATCCCAGCACTTTGGGAGGCCAAGGCAGGAGGATTGCTTGAGGCCAGGAGTTCAAGGCTAGCCTACGCAACACAGCAAGACCCTACTTCTACAAAAAATAAAAAAATTAGCTGGGCATGGTGGTGTGCACCTGTAGTCCCAGCTACCTGGGAGGTTGAGGCAGGAGGATCTCCTGAGCCCAGGAGTTTGAGGTTGCAGTGAGCTATGACTGTATCATTGCACTCCAGCCTGGGCGACACAGTGAGTCTCTCTCTCTCTCTCTCCATATATATATATATATATATATACACATACATACATATATATACATACATATATAAACAATCCAGATAAATCTGTCAAAATACAAACACATGAGCACACACACCCCTCACAATACTGACTAGCAAATTCCACAGGGCTCACACCTGTTCCTTTGTAATTAGTAATGGGCATCAGTGGGTTTAAAATACTCTGTGCTACCCTGCATTTACACTGGCTAAATGAGTTCCTGTCAAAATCTAACAGACTCTTGGGTTCCCCCATGCCCTGGAGTGAGTACAAAGGCCACTGAATGGAGAGGCTAGGTTAAGAATCTTGGTCTCTATCAATCACATTACCTTAAAAAATGAGTTTCTTCTTTACCATCTTTATGTTGGAATTACAAAATGCAAACTTGGGGGCACAGGCACGGGATGTTTTAAGCCATGCAGAAATCTGGAAACTTTGCTAAAACTACAGCTTGCGGTATTTGTTTTGTGTGGGTATAAGCTTTGAGGATGGTGCCAAAAATATCTCGAGTCACTTGAAAAGCTAAATGCAATAAGAATATAAAATTATACAGAAATTCATTATGATCTAAGGTGCTGGTTTCTTTGAGTTGGTTGTGGTAGAACCTAGGTATGAATTTACAGCAACTATTTAAATTGAATCTGAGGGCCAATTTACAAGGAACTTGGATAACTTTTTATATTCATTTGCAATATTTTCTGAAATTCTTAACTGATTTTTTAAAAACTAGACTGTCTTAATGTATTGGTATAATGAATATCTCTGTTTACTCAAAAGCAGTTAGGAAATTAGAGTTTAATACTGAAGCTTCCTAGGATAAAATGTGAACTATCATTAACTTTCAATAACACTAGTTATCAAGAAAATGAAGGGTTAAAGCCTCAAAGATCTATATTTGTATTTTCCACCAATGGTATGGAATTCTTCATGCTAGGAGTCCTGGGCATGGGTTTTTGCTTTTGAGAAAACATATTCCTTGACACATTGCACGGATCTCTTTTTGTTCCCAGCTGTGCTCACGTGGCAGTGACAAAGCAGACTGCCCGGACCTGTACACGTTAGGTCAGTTTGGAGGATCTTTGAGCCAAGGGTCAAAAGATGCAAAGAAAAAATATTTCTAAATTTGGGTTTAACACTGCACCTCATACATAATGTTTGCTATGTCAATATATATCATGACAGTGTCAAAGAACGCGAAAAACAGACTGACAAGGTTTCCTGTTAGAAGAAGGTAAAAAGCAACGTGGTTAAATTGGAAGTAACAGCATGGATGCATGACCTTTTTCCTGCTCTGTCATTAGCAGCCGGTCCCACTGTGTGATTCTCCTGCCCCCAGGTGCCCAAGCAAAACCCAGAATTTAGTCTTTGACACCATCCTCTACTACAAGGAACCAGAGCTTCGTGATCCATATTTGGGGCAGAAAATTCAAAAGGAGGCTGTGGACAAAGATGGAGGAGGCTTTCAGAGGTACCTGGGGAAGTGCTAAAAATGCTAAATAAAACTAGTCAGCTCAAATGGCCAAGGAGCCAACTGAATATCAGAAAGCAAACGCTGACAACAGGTCGTTAGAATATGCAGAGTCTGGAAAACCAAAGTCCAGGATGACTCTCAAAAGGGATAGAACATACAAGATACGGCAGAGGAAAACCCACCGGCGGCAATCACTGATTGGACCCAGACTGCTCAGAGGGCCGGCGGGCGAGGCTGGGCATGGCCAGCTCTGACCCAGGCAGAAGCAGAGTGAATCAGTGTCACCTAGAGCCTAAGGACAGAGGCAGGGGAAAGGGAGGTACCCGGCATGTGGGGGAAGAGATGCACCTTTCCCTCCCAGGGCCCGTCTGCCTGTGGTGTGGAAAGAGGGGGACAGCCCGACTCCCGGCAGGCCTCGCACCCCTGGGACTCCCAGAACTCACAGCACAGGAGTGGAGGGCCATGGTGCACAGGGGAGAGATGGCAGTGCTGGCCGCCTTGGCAGTCATGCCGCATCCTGTGACCTGTTGCCACCTTGCAGCTGGCCTCCCTCAGCCTGGCCACCAGGTCCCAGGCGTCGGCACCCACAACACTGTGTGTCTAGCAGCACAGCTGAGTCCCAGCATGCCCCAAAGTTTGTGGGCCCTCTCCTGGGTCACCCCACACCAGTCTACACACCTCCTCCACTGCCTCATCCCTTGCAGTATGGTGTAAACAGACTCCTAACAAATCCATCACTTCTCAGTCACGTATTATAATAGTTTAGGGATCGATCGCTTTGGTTTTAGTTTTTTGTTGGGTGGATGGAAAACACAGAGAAAGATCCCAAAGTCCCAGAGTTCCCCATCCAGGAATGTGAAACCAACAAGAAACGCTCTGCCTGGCCAAGCTGTCGGGAGCAGACAGGTGGAGGCAGATGTCGGGGGCACGTTCTCATAAGCGAAGCTGCCTCAGTGAGCCAAGCCAATGCCTAGTTCATTTCACACGGCATTAAAAGACAAGTTCCGTGCCTCACAGTGAGTGGAAAGAATGGCCACGGTATGGCACGTCACGGGAAACATGTTCTGCCTCCATGGATCTCATGAAAGAAGCCAGACGCTCAGAAAGCTGCAGCTCAGTCTCGAGAAGCACAGGCCAAAGCAGAAGCAGGAGCACATTCAATATAATGAAGAGCGAGGAGTCTTGTTTCTAGAAATAAACACTAATTCCCTCACACCCGGTAAGTCTACAGGTAGAGAAAAGATGGAACAGTAACTTGTCACAAGCGGCAAAGCCTACAGTCCTCTGGGGGAAGGGTTCCGACGCCGGGGCGCAGGGCTGGAGACGCCCCTGCTACGAAATGCACATGTGTGAAGAGCGGACCCTGCGCCCAGGGGACATGGGGGCTGGCTGGCTGAAGGACTAACTCTGCATCAACACATCTGAGCAGGTGGAACTGCCCAGAAATCACAGCTCTCCAGCAGCCAGAACATCCAGGTAGACAAGGGCAGGGAGCCCCTCTCTGCACCCAAATGCTGAGACCCCTGCCCCACCCCAATGTAACGGGGGCAGGGGGCCTAAGCAGCCACGGGATACAGAGGTTAAGATGCTGGCTACGGCAGGACCAGGATACACAGGGGAGCTGGGAAGGGACCGGGGTGACAGGTCAGCACAGGCGCTGGGCACTGGGTAGCCACATCCCAGCTGCCAAGGGAACCAAACAGACCTGATCCACTTTTAAATACCTCTCTGGTCCTACAAAACTCACGGGAGGCCACGACCACCCTGCAAGTCCTTGGGCCGAGCTCTCAGGTCTCGTGATAAGAGCCACACCCACCACAACTGCGACTCTGCCTCCAGGGCTCCTGCCCAGACTGGCGCCCCCCTCCAGGAGCCCCTGCACCCTTGGCCTGCCCCAGCATTCCTCCAGCCCCCACTGAATGCAGACGTGGGGTGCTCTGCTGGAACTCTGCTTCCTGCCTCCAATCCCCCCCAGATCCAGTCCATCCTGCACCTTCTGCAAATGGGCCCATCCACATTTGCTAAGACACGCTCCCCACACCTCACTGGCCGATCGCCATCACTCTGCTCGGGGGAGGCCAGCCAGGCACCGGGCAGCAGTGAGACGCATGCTCCGCTTCCTCGCACACGCACAGCCTCACCTCTCGCCACACCAGGGTGGTCTTGTCTCCTGTGCTAGAAGGCCCTGCTTGGCTCAGCTGGCCACACTGTCCTCACGCTGCGATCCACACGGAGCTCCACTGTGACATGGCTTGAATAGCAGTCAAAGTGCTATCCTACCCTCCATTGTTAGGCCTTCGTTTCATTTCTAAAGAGGTTGTGTGGCCGGGTGAAGAGGAGCTCGCATTCCTGGGGTCCCTTAACTAGGCATTTGGTGCCTGGATAGGCACAACAGCCTAGCTGGAAGGTAGAGACCCCACATCACTCTCCAGCTGAAAAGGGTTCAGTGGCTCCTGCTGTCTTCAGAGCGAGGCCCAAGTGCCTCCGCCAGGCCTCCACGTGCTGGTCTCCTGGGACCCCACGTTCCTCACAGTTCCGGAACCTAGAAGTCTAACATCCAGGAGTCGGCAGGGCTGGTCCCCCTGAGGCCCCTCTCCTGGGCGTGTGGATGGCATCTTCTCCCTGTGTCCTCACACGCCCGTCCCTCTGCGTGTGTTGGTGTCCTCAACTTCCCTTCTTGTAAGGACAACAGTCCTGTTGGATCAGGCCACACCTTAATCTCCTCATTTTACCTTGATTACCTCTGTAAAGACTCTGCCTCCTCCAGACATATTCTGTGGTACTGGGGGTTAGGACGGCACCATGTGAATTCACCATGTGAATTCTGGGGAAACAGTTCAGCCCATAACGTTCACACACATAGACATTTTTAATAAGCCAGAATTGAGACTAAATATGAGGTTTTATGTCCTATTGTTTTTATTTATACCCTGGTCATTTTCACATATTGAAAAGAATTTTTTATGAAATCCTGTTTCAGGCTCCACGGAATCAGTGCCCCTCGGTGGCTCTAAGCCTCCTCTGTCACTGGACACCCGCCGGGTGGAGCCTCTGCTGGTTCCAAGGCTCCCCGGTGCACACGCGTGCTCTGCCTTCACACACGGCCCCTGCCGCTTCCCTGGCACGGGAGGCACCAAGCCCTTCCGTCAGCGCCACGGTACTTTCCAGAATGGTTGCTTCACCAAAAGATGGTAAGGAGTGTCGGTCTCACCCCACCTGAAAAGCACTGAGTATCTTTTTAAATCTGTGCTGACGTGATAGACAAAAATAGAACTGCATTATTGGTTCAATTTGCATTTTCATTGCTTGTGAAGCTAAACTATATTTTTTGAGTTTATTAGTAATTTGTGTTTCCTACCTTGTAACATCTCTGCTTATTTCTACAAAGAATTTTTAACTATATATTCATTTTCCCAAACATACGAAATATTTCATAAAGAATAATACTACCACAAAAAAATAAACATGTGTCAGAGAGAGTAGCATGGGTTGTTTTTAAAATATAAATGCCACCTCCACTGGTACATAATGCCTGAGGAGCTGCCAATCAAAGCAAACATTTCCAGTCAATTTGAAGCCACCTTTTTACATAAACATGAAGAGTAACTAAAATTATGATACCATTCTGGGGTGACTGGAAAATAATATATTTTGTTTGGCCTTGCTTATTCAATTCAACCTTAGTGTACTTTTAATCAAACATATCAATATGTACTAATTAACCCTGCTTTGGGTAAGTCAAAATCAACAAACCACTTCAATAATAAATCAAAAAACCATAATTGGTATTTTAATTTTTTATAAGTAACATACCATGTAACGTTAGACTGAATATTATATTACCACCATATAATTACCCCACAACATATTATACAGCCTGTCCTTAACACTATTAGACTCATAAAATATGCTTTCAAAATGAAAAAAAATGGCTGTCAAGAACCGCATCTTATTATTCAACTATTAAACTTTCTTAATCATCAATCAGTTTAATTGCTCCTGACATGGGTTATAAATAACACTTTGTGGTTCAATAAAATACCACAAGGATAACCCCTTCACTCCCAAAGCTGATCAGAAATTCCTCCTTGGATGTTCCAGTATGATCTACTTTTCCTTCCCTGGGATTCAATTATTTCCATTTCAAATGCATGTAACATTTTGAAGCACTTTGTTAATTTATGCAAAAAAATGTTAAGAAACCACTGTATTAAATTGCACAGTATTATTTTCAATTAGATCCCTAATGGGTAGATGACCCATTTCCCTTGGGTACAAATCAGTCTGCTGAAGAGACACTGATGCTCCACCAAGCTCAGCTGCTGTGACTTCTGTCCCATCCTCCAGTCTCATCCGCTCAGTGTCCTCAGCTCCTGCTCTCCGCCCAGAGCACGGCTGCAGCAGAGGCAGAAACACAAGAGTGGCCCTTACCTTCAAGGGACTTAAAACTGGCAGAACACAAACACACCCATCATTATAAGGACCGGCGGGACTCCACCACTGATATGGTCCTTCTGCTCTACCCACCACGACGCGGGGCCACACACAGCGTGCCCTTCACCGTCCCATGACCTTGCCCTCCACAGGGTTAGGGCCACTTCACCGAGGACTCAGCAAGCCCAGGGACTCAATGAATGTCTGGGGTAGCTTGCTGTCACTAAACACAGCCACACAGCCTTTTTCTTCTCCTTTGCAAGAATTATCACTATTGTAATTAGTAATTGTGTCAGTATGGGTCATTCCAGATAAAGTGTAGGCCTGAGACCTGGGAATGACACCCCACAGAGTCACAGAAGAGGAGGCCAAACGGACAAGCAACCTCCCAGGGCCTAACCAGACAGCGGCACGGAGCACACTGGCCTCCAAGGAGGGAGTGCGGGGGGAGACCGTCCTGCTTGGAGGAAGGAGGATTTAGAAAGGCCCCAGGGAGGAGACAGCCAACTGATTTGGGCCTTGAATGACAAACAGGCATAGAGTTTTCAAAATACACACCTGTAACCACCTCACTCCCCCAGCTAAGATTACTCTGAACTGACACAGCTCCCCTTGGTCCACAATGACCCTGAGCCTTCAGCCTGGCCCACAGGGCTCTCCAGGAAAGGGATGCCCTGGGACCACCGCTCCACTTACAGCCCTCACCCCCCGGCCAACCATCCCACTCCCCTCATGGTCACTGCCAGGCTCTGGGCTTCACAGCACTGGGCCTCTGTGAATGCCTGGCATGCCCCTCACATGCTGCAGTAAAGACTCTCACTCTGTCCTGCTCTCTCCGTCCTGCCCTCCACTGGTTGGGGGCCCTAGGGAGCACAGAACACATGTCCCTGGCAGTGAATTGCTGCCCTGTAACCTGTTGCTCAGCTTCCCAGACAGCGGAGTCCTCGTGGGATCTGCAGGAATCCAGGCCCTACCATGATGCTCCACCCAGAATAGGCACTTGGAAATGTTCAAGGGACCGGTGTACAGAGAAATGGATGCAAATATCACATGCTTACTCAGGGCTTTAGTTTATAAAGTGTTTTCTGTTACATGCTGCTTTGGGGGGTTTATTTTTATTGTGAATTTGGAATGGCTCCGTATCTGAACCAGGAAGTTAAAGGGAGCCACTTAATGCTTTCTGAAACTAACGTCTTTAGGGTCATGCTTTGGAAAGATGAGCCCAGAAATGGGAGCCAATCAGAGGGATGAAATGTGTGGACACTAGACTGTGTGCTGTGACAACTCTCACCCTTGAACAGGGAAATTAATGTGGAATCCGACGTGGGCAAAAGTAAATTCATTAATTCAACAGATATGTGAGCGCATCCCAACCAAGACAAATTTCCCTGTGTTGACTACAGCACTCACATATCATGCATAACATTTCTTAATCCTGACCTAGAGCAAACAGCAAGGCAGCTATGCTCACCTGTTTCAGAGGTGAAAACACACAGTCAGCAAGGCACAGGACATGTTCAAAGTCATTTAGCCTGCAAGAAACAGAGCAGGACTGAAGCTTGGGCCTGTATGTCTGACTCTGATGCCTGTGTACTTTCTACTGTGATGACAGCATTTTACTAGACTGCTCTGAGTTCGCCCTGATCCTTGATCTTCTGAAGAGTACAAATTCAATACACAGCAGTTAGAACACAGGCTCTAGCATCAGACAATCCTGCTTCTGCCACCTCCTCGCTAAGTGAACTTCAACAAATCAGTTAATCTGCTCAACTCTCAGCTTCTTTACCTATAAACTATGAAAAATAATACCTCCCTCATGTTGGAAGAATTACACACATGCACAGCTAAGCCTAACAAAGTGCCAGACACAAGTAAACATTCAGTAAATGTTAATATTATAACTGATTAACTTCCAGAGACTTTTACCAAATCCTAAGAAGTGAAACAAAGATAACAATGACAGCAGACTTATAATCAGAAACTATGCAGGACAAAAAGACAATGGAACAATAGCATTAAAGGCCTGGAAGAAAATAAAACTGTCAACTCAAAATTCTGTACTCACTAAAAATATGTTTCAAAAAGCAAAGTGAAAAAAATACTTTGTCCCACAAACAAAAGCTACACTGGAAAACTGCTAAAGAAGTTCTTCAGGCAGAAGGAATATAGTATCAGGTGGAAATACAGATCTACACAAAGAAATGAAGAAGACAGGAAATGATATAAATAAAGGTAAATATGAAAGGCATTTTTTCTTACATATAATTTCTTTTAAAAGATAATGAGTACACCAAGCACACAGATCTTAGTTTCTAATACCATCCTCCAATAAAAGGAACCAGGACACATACAATGGATGGTACAATAAAGAAGCCACCACCACCATGCCCATGGTGTAGCAGCCTAGTGGCAAACATGAAATTCCCCATACAGACAAAGGGTAAGGAAAGACCAGGCAGGTCAAGGGATGACGAAGGACTCTCTTGGGCACACAGCACACGTTTGCAACAACAGTCAGTTGTGGCTGGGTTCCCAGGGCTGAGAGGGAGAGAGGAGCAACTGGTGAAGCCAACAATGTTGGTGTGACATTGGAGGGTCTGGAGCAACATCCACAGGAATACCTCTAGGAAAAGCTGACACTGGGGTCTGACCTCAGAACACCCTTGTCTGCCATGCTACATGGGCCGGCCTGGCCTCAGAGAGCGGAGGCAGAATGCAGTCAGGTCAGGCTGATGAAGGGCTGCCTCAGCGATGCAGTAAGGGGCACCCAGAGGCAGAAAACAACACAGTAGTCCTGATGTGGGCGGTGGGAGGAGAGGGGCAAAAGGAGCAGAGTCAAATAAGATCCAGTGCCAATGGTGTAAGCAGGTAAGAGAGAGAAAATCCAGGGGACTCCTCAGGTTTCAGCTGACTGGGCAGATGCCCTGACCAAAGGATAAATCCAAGACAACAGGTGTGGGAGAGCACACCACATCTGCTTCTGACACTAGACTCTCTGGTTCCAGCATCTTCAGGGAGTTGGCAAGGAGGCAGGTGGATACAGAGGCGTAGAGCTCATGACACAGATCTAGGCTAGAAGACTGACATTTGAGAGCACTAGATCTGAATCTTGCAGATCAGTACCTCTGTCCAAACATAATAAAAACAATACCTCTGGCTGGGTGCAATGGCTCACACCTGTAATCCAAGTACTTTGGGAGGCTGAGGCAGGAGGATGGCTTAAGGCCAGGAGTTTGAGACCAGCCTGGGCAACAGAGCAAGACCCCATCTCTACAAAAAATTCAAAAATTAGCTGGGCATAATGATACATGCCTATAGTCCTAACTGCTTAGGAGGCTGTGGTGGAAGGATCATTTGAGCCCAGGAATTAGAGGTTATAGCAATCTGTGATTGCATCACTGCATTCCAGCTTGGGTGACAGTGCAAGACCCTGTCTTAAAAACAAAATAAAAACAAACAAACAAGAAATGCCTCCTTTCCCCAGAAAAACATACTGACATACAACATTTAGCATAGTTCCAGGAGGCTCATAAACCCACTAAAAGCTCCTTGTGGACTTCTAAGTACATGGTGTGGTGAAGCCACTAACGAGCAGAATGAAAGCAGC
Source organism: Lemur catta (assembly GCF_020740605.2). Lineage (NCBI taxonomy): Eukaryota > Metazoa > Chordata > Mammalia > Primates > Lemuridae > Lemur > Lemur catta. The sequence continues at coordinate 2,792,529 of NC_059133.1, forward strand.
AGAGGCCCAAGATGAAAAGCAACAGCCCAGGCAGTGGAGCACACTCAGCACACAGAGGAGTCGGAAATGACAGTGAGGAAGCGGACAGGGACCAGGGGAATGACAAGGCCAGGAGGGCTCACTGTCCTAGAGCCAGTGAAGGAGAAAGCTTTTAAAGACACAGGGACATGCTGCAAAGGGACATGATGGCCGTAAAGTGTCAACAACACACAGGGCAGGGCAGTCACTCGTGACCTCAGCAAGAGCTTGCTCACCAAGGGTGCTAGGCCACATCTGCCCCACTATGAACATCCCTGTGCTGTGGGGCTCGGCAGAACATAACTTGTTTTCAAAACTAATGACAAACAGCCTCCTCTCATGACTTCTGCTCTCAGTGTGATAACTGGTCCAACTCCAATAAGCTAAGTGTGATTTCCAGTGAGATGAGGGGAGACCAGCTGCAATTGTTTCCTTGTTTCCCTTCACGCCGACCCTGCAGTGTCATCCCCTGTACATGCTCGGGGACTAAAGCGTCAGGGCATCTAAAAGAAAGACACTTCCTACAAAATAAAACTCCGCACTGGAGCCTTCTGCTTTGAGCAGCACAAATTCCACTGGTTATAAATCAAGTTGATGAATTTTGCATGGATCTCAAAGAAAAGACCTATCAGGCATCGCCGGGATGCTCGTCCACTTTACACCTCGCTGTAAGTGGACAGCTGCACAGAGCGCTCGGTCCTAATGACGCATTATCACCCAGTCAAGGTCCAAGGGCTCCAAGACAGCATCACAGCGGTGACAGCCCCTACCTTGCGTGAAATACAGCCGTGTCAGTCCAGACTTCCAATCACTCTCTTAGTACAGCTGGACCAACTCTGTATTTTCAATACTCCTTGCCCTGGGCAATACTGTGCACCCTTGATTATTCTTTGGAAATACATAATACATGAATTGCAAAAACAATTGTGAAGGCCCAAAATTAGACACTGCTGCCTGGCCTCACAAAATGCTATCATTTTAGAATGTTCTTCTCAAGTGGTTCTGTGTTTTATAGGCAAACTGGCATATTATTATTACAATAATAATGATTTAAATATAAATAACCATTAGAGCTATAATAATAATGCCCATGTACTTTGTGATTTTATTTCAGAGGCTTCACAGCGCTATACATATACTCAGTCATTAACCGCCCAGGGAGAAGAATGCTGAAAGCGCGGTCTCTGTTTTACGGACGGTGGGTCTACGGCAGGGAGCGAATGGTAGTCAGGTCCGAGGCTACGTAAAGCAACAGGTGAAAGCAGAGAATTGCGAGGTTGTTCTTACCCCAGATGTGTACACACACATGTGCGTGGATGCAGGCTCCCAAATGCCTCTCACCAGAAACCTGTACCCTAGACTTTACAAGGACTGTGAGGGAGAGCTATTTACAGGCAATTTCTCTACAGAAAACAAGAGAATTAAAACTCCATCGGTAAACCAGAAATAAATAAAACAGAACTGTAGTATTGTGGGGTTTTTTGTTTGTTCCTTGGCTTTTCCTATTCATAACTGTTAGGTCCAGAGCCGAGAGGGAGATACACGAAGCCTCGTAGGCAGCAAAATGCTGTTTATTTGAGCATCTGGGTGCAGATGGGTGGAGGCCTAAAGAGCATCCAAGAGAGAAAAGGGGACAGCGGTGGGTTTTATAGGAGGTTTGGATGGAGGTCTGGGGAGGGTGAGTATTTTTTTTCTCTGAACATTGACCAGTTCCACAACCGCCTGTGATCAGAGTTAGATTTACGACCTCTGGACTCTCCAGACTCCTGTGGCTATTGATTCACAGGCTTCATGATCACTGTCTAAGTTTCCATCAGTCGCATTCCGTCCTATACCTACTTTCCGGGTTCCCACCAGGAACAAACCTAACAACAACCGCGGAGGAGACGCGACGACCCACAAAGGCCCTCTCCTCCACTCAGTCAGCATCCGCCCAACACTCGTCCACGATGCACACATGCCTACAATACATATTCCAATGTACAAAATCTCTTCCCATTGGTCCTGAGAACTTGCTGATGAGATGTCCCCACACCCACACTAGAAAGGAAGAACAGGAAGCTCCAAGAATGACCACTGGCTCTGACCTCAGGCAGGAAAGTGGGAGTCAGCGGGCCACAAAGCCTCTGCCCAGCCATCTGCCCTAAGGACAGTCCTGCATTTCAGAGTGGACAGGATGACCTGGAAAGGGGGCACAAATCAATGGCTCCCTAGGGAGTAGGCGGCACAGACAGGTGGTGTTTTCATAGGAGTGTGCAGCTCAATGATCAGGACGTCCAATCGGCAACACAAATAGTACAAATCCAAGACCGAGCTCCTGCCATCCAAAACCGGACCCTCCCCACCAGCCTCTCTCAGGAATGCCAACTCCACCCTTCCTGCAGGGAGGCAGAGACCTTGGCACCATCCTGGACTGTGCTGCCCACCTTCCTCCAATCCATCAGCAAACCCGTGCAGCTCGACCTTCAAATCAGAGTCAGATCCAACCGGTGACCACCACCCCCACTGCTACCCACTTCCTCCAAGCCACCACCCACCCCACCTGGACTAGCACAATAACCCACTGGTCTCCCTGCATCCACCCAGCTTCGCCCACCAACCTATTCGCAGCCCATTCCCAAAATGACCCTTCACAAATGGGGTCATGTTAGCCCACATTAAGCAATGTCCTCCAGCTGGCTTCCGTGTCCCATGGGGTCTGGGCCCACTGCTGCTCAGACGGCACCCAGCACGGCCCTCTCCTGCTCAGACTGCTCCTGACCCCCAGCCTCCGCTCAGGGCCCCCCTGACGTCGGTGCACTCGTTCCCCTAAACCTGTGCTCAGGGCACACTCTCCACTCCTGCTGTCGCCGATCTGCTCAGTGAGCCCTGCCGAGCCAGCCTGTGGACGACTGCAGCGCTTTCCTCTTCTCTGCTTTCTTCTTAGCACGCGCCAACAGTTAGCTTACTATATATTTTAATTATTTATCTTGTCTCTCCCTACCAAAAGAATAAAAGTTCCTTGAGTATGGATATACTTGCTAGGTAGATGAATGAAATAATATAAATTTGCTAACAAGAGGCCAATTCAGATGCTTCTAAGAAATAATTCTTTGCTCTATCACCAAATAAGTAAGAATAATGGCCAGAAAGCCCAGATCTGCATGAGAACATCACAGCAGGCCATGCCCATGGAGGCCCCACACAAGCGCCGTGGCAGGCAGCAGGGCTAGAGGAGCGGTGGCAGAAACAGAGGCCTGGGGGCCAGGCCCGGCTCCCCCACTGAGGGTGGCCCTTAGAAAATCGGCTCTTTCTCCCAGGTCGCTTCCTCCTCTAGGAATGGGGAGAATGACTCAGACCACCGCAAGACTCCTCCTAGCGCTCACAGCCTCCGAGCTCTGCTGAGACACGAGTTGACCCGTTGCCGTCACCTTCATAGCGGATCCAGGTACCCCAGTGGTCATTGGCATCACATCTCCTTTGAGGGTCAATTCTGAAGACAGGTCTCAAAAATGGAAGAGAACCAAAATGAGCTTCAAGCACTTTCTTTAAGTCTTATTCAGAAGCCAGAGTTCTTCCTCCCTCATTGGGACAGACTGTCATTTCTTCAGAACACGAGAAGAAAGGCATGACCCTCGCTTGGAGGACGTGCCTTGTCCAGCTTGACCTCCATGGGGTATAAAGACAGGAAGGAAGAGAGCCCAGGCTCAGGCTCCTGTCCCTGCTCCTTCCGGGGCACCTCGCCTTCAGTGGGGGGGGCGGAGAACTGCCCACACTACTTCAACAGGCTAATCTGCCTGTCTGTCTCTCTGCCTGTCTCTCTCACCCACTCTTGTTGGCCCAGCACACACAGTTGAATCTGCAAGAGGAAACATGCGTGACGTGCCTCTCCTGTGAGTTTCTGAACTCTATAACGCATACCTGTGTGTTTCTGTCTGGTAGCGCCTGCAAAATGATGCTGACTCCACGGACAAAGGCACAGTCTTTACCTGCCCCACAGGGTCTCTTAACAACAAGAACAGGCTCGGCTTAAACTCCTATTATTTCTTTCTTCTTGGGAAGTTACAGCTTCTTCCTGCCCTTCTCTGTCTCCTCTCTGTGGACAGAGACCATGGACAGGAGACAAGTTCTGTGCCTGCACCAAAGGTTTCCCAAACCAAGTTAAGCATAAACCACTACCACACAACGCGTGGAGACCAACGCCAAACACTCCCAGGAAGGGTTATCATGTCATGCACAACTGAAGCTAGAAGTTCACACAATGGGGAATTAGCCACGCCCAGGGCTGTGACCAAGGCTTTGGATGAAGGAGGCCCAACCACACGGGAGTCCGGCAGGTGGGAAAACCTCACAGAGCATCACCAAGATCTGGAATCTTGCATACAGAGCCATGATCATGCAAAATAATGACTCTTAACTGGCGAGTACTCAAGAGTTCATGAGAAACAACTATTGCTTCTTTAACACAGTCTTGCTCTGGAATCGAGCTAACTGGAAGGAGAAAAGTCTGGATGCCATCTTACTTGTCAATTTAAGAGAGAAGAGGAAAGTGAAACTCTTTCCTGCTTAAAGAGCTTTGATTTCTTGCTTTCTCTCTTTCACCTTATTTGGAGATAAACAGGTTTGTTTTTATTTGCCTTGTTTTGTAAATCTGCCTTGTTCATCTCTAATCCTCCAGCCTCGTCCTTGCAGCCCTCTAAAGGCATGTTTCCCAGACAACACAAGTGGCTCAGAGCAGCTCATTATGCAAGCATACAAAGAGCAGCCTTCTCTCATTCACAGCTGGCATTAAAAGGCAAGTTTATCAGGTGATACCAGGATTCTAAATGCCCTGGCAATTTTTCTGCATCTCTCTTGAGGAGAAAGAGCTAAACAAATAGGTCCCAAAGTTGGCTACAGAATGGAAAGGTAGCAGCAGAAGCACCAGAAAGAATAGCCAGGCTACTGCACAGGCTAACACAGAGGCTGGGCACTTCTAATGGCTCCTCAGGCAGGAGTCCCCGTCCTGCCTCCCATTCCTGGTGACAGACAGCAAGGGAGGGTGACAGAGAACAAGATAGATATCATACTCCCCAGGGCCAGAGTCAACATAAGAAGAAAACCAGGACATGCAACACAGACACCACTTCATTACAGTAAATCAAATTGCTCTACAGATACCCACAAAAAGCACACAGTGATAACTTAATAGCACAGAGGCTAATTAATGGTGTAACTAACTTGTATGTTCCTTAACCTCACGGGGTCTCCATCACGTCGTCTGCACAGCAGGGAAGTGGGGTGAAGAGGCTGGACTGGACAGTCTCTAAAGACCCTATGGCCTTAATCTTTATGACAAAGACGTGCTCCTCCTAGGGAAGGCTGGGCTTGAATATGCAGGCCAGGGAAAATGATTACACAACCAGACGGCACCAAAACATCCCAGAAAGAAGGCACAGCTGAAATCTCTCTCTAAAACCTACTGGGACACAATATGCTAACACAAAAGTAGGAGGTGGTATCATGGTGCAGAAAAATCTCTAGAGATTTGCTCAAAATGCACTTCTTACGCAGCCGAGCATGCTGGTCTGAATACCAACCTGGAGGAGGGGCCATGGCTCACTCGTGGTGGTGCAGACTTGCTGACAAAGCAGTTCAGGATGCCAACTGAATGAACGGGATAGATTCATCCGCAGGTGAAAACTGCCTGGGAAATTCTAAATCACCAAAGGAAGTCCATGTGCATGTGTGGCCACAGGACTCCTGCAAGTGTCACCCATGGGGTCCTTTTTGTGCACCTACTGAGTGCTCCAGTGCACAGCTCGGTGAGGTGGCGCCCTCTGTCCTGGATCTTGACGCTGTATCTGCTCTGCACCAGCAGCTGACTGCAGGCTCCCCTTTGCTTCTGAGCCCAACACTGCCCTTCAGATAAGAAGGCAGAGACCTTTCTTGCTGTGCAGTCCACTGAGGCCCTCAGCCTCCTTATGGAGCAGTGGGGGGGGCGGTCACCCAGGCCCCTGCTCATCGGGGTACCCGTCTCCCAACCCCTCACAGCTCACTGATCACTCAGTCTATGGGGGAAGCATCTGTATGTTCTGGACGGCTCCTTCTCCCAGACAGTACACTGCGGGCAAGGGTGGCAACGTTGCCGGGTACAGCCAGCACTTTGGCCCAAGTGGGTGCCCATCATGCTGGCTGGACCAAGCAGGCACCTTCCCCAGTGCACGAGCTATGTTGGCCCATCAGGAAAAAAATGAACCTCAGTGGAGCTGGTTGGCAGATTCAACAACACACCCCATTGCCTCATTTTTGGAAGCTGTGCACACACCTTAAAGAGGCAAAACAAGAAAGAAGGGTCAACACAGTGCAAAGAGTCACGGAGCTTCAAAAAAAAAATCCCTCTTCAAACCAGAGAGTCAGAATTACACAGAATGACACTGTTGCTTCAGCCACCGGTAAAAATCATTTTCAAGTACTTGAGGTCACAGTTCTGCAGTAGTAAACAGAAAAGCAAATTCTAAAGCAAAGTGTGTGAAATACTAGTCAGAAAGGTGATGCTCTCTGCAACCAACCTGGAGCTGTATGAACACAGACATGTCATTTCTTCCAGTGTGTCCCAACCGCTCCTCTACGGAAGGGTCACAGCACTGAACCCAGGGCAGGCACCGGCCACCCCACATAAAGGAGTAGGAGTTAATTAATGTTTCATCAGTGAAGAATCTGCACAGACAGAGGGTAACCAGAGGGAGCCCTGTGCCAGTGTAGACCCACAGGGCCAAGGGCAGAAGGAACAGATGCTGAGAGACAAATGCAGACCCAGGACACAGCCCTGGGGTGGGAGCTCCCCATGTTAGCTGTGCGGTTACACCTGCCCCTGTCAGCACAGCAGGAGAGACTGCCTGGGTTCAGACCTGGCTCTGACACTCGGTGGCTTTAAAATGGAGATCAAATTATTGAATCTCTTTGTGCCTCAACGTGCTACTATTTTAAATAGGAGCGATAATAGCATCAACTTCATGAATTAGTGATGCAATAACAAGGAAAGTTCTTTAAAGGCTCCTGGAGCAAAGTAAGTGCTAAATAATGCCAGCTGCCACCACCACAACCACTATCACATACTTATCATCATTTTTCTTCCTCCGGCTCCCAGCAACAACTGCTGAATGAATGAATGAACGAATATGACAAATTACCACTTAACTTACTGAAATTTAAACTACCTAAGAGCAAAGATCATGTCTTACACAAACTGGTATTTCAAAAACCTACCAGTGAAAAGTGGTTTTTCCAAAGTTTGTAGGCTTGAACCAAAAATCCCAAGGGGCCAGAAGGTAAGGGTTCCACTTTGACTTTTAGGAAGTACAGTCGAGACCAAACCATAGATCTGGAAGTGGCTCTGCTGCTAAAAGCATGAAGTTGCAAAGTTTGAAGAGGTAGCCTCTCACTTCCAGATTTTCCTTTAATCTCTCAGACACAAAATGACAGAAATTGAAATAACCTATTCTATACAAATTTGATTCTCTACTTAAAAGAAAAATCACCTACACATTCTACTTTTATGAATCAAAAAAATCAGATTTTCACACCCATCCTTCAAGGATCCTTTTTTCCTCTAACAACAACAAAAAAGGACAAAAACAGTAATAACAATGAAAATGAAATTATCTTCATTATATGAAATTTGAGACCAATTCCAGTCAAATTATAATAGATTAAAGAGCACAGAGTAAAAAAGTTTATTTTTAAAAAAATGGAGTGCACAGAATTTAATGCTAGTAAAAGGAATTTAAAGTTTAAAAGATTTTTAAAAGAATCCAATCAGTATCAAATATAATTGCCTTAAAAAAAACAAAAATAAGCACATTTTCATGATACTTAACGTTATTAGTCACCAAGGAAACACAACTCAAAACCATAATGATACACTACTTCATAACCAGTAGGAGAGCTATAATTAAAAAGACAAACAACAACAGGTGCTGGTTAAAGATGTGGAGACATTAGAACCCTCATACATGGCACTAACAGGACTGTGAAATGGAGCAGGCACTTCGGAAGGCAGTCTGGCAGATCCTCCAAAGGTTAGACACGGAATTCCCATGTGACCCAGCAATTCCACTCCTAGGTACAGCCCCAAGAGAAATGAAAACATGTCCACATAAAAACGTGCACACGAATGCTCACAGCAGCATTATTCATAATAACCAAAAAGCGGAAACAACTCAAATGTCCGTGAACAGATGAATGGATAAAGGAGATGCGGTATGTGTGGCATATTATGCAGCCATAAAAAGGACAGAAGTACTGGTAATGCTATAGCACAGATGAACCTCAAAACAGTATGACAAATGACAGAAGCCCATCAGAAAAGGCCACACACTGTATGACTACGTGCACAGTACGGGAAGAGTCCAGAGCAGGCAATCCGTACATACAGCTAGTAGATCGGTGGCTGCCAGGGGCTGAGCAAGGGAGGTAATGGGACTGACTGCTAACAGGACAGAGTCGTGCTTTGAGAGAAGAAAATGTTTTAGAATGAGACAGTGGTTGCACAGTTCTGTGAACATGCCAAAACCCCGAGTTACACATGTTCAGCGCTATAGAGTGATCAGACAATGCTCGAGCAGGCGTGGGAAGAGCTGGCTGAGTCTCCCCTCTCCAGCCACAGCCCCTGCTGTCCAGGTCCTGGCCCCCAGCAGCACGCTCCTTTACTCTAGATTTACATCCTTCACAACTGAACATTTAAAGCCTCTGCTAAAAGACAATTTCTTTCCCTGCCTTTGTTTATAAATTTTGTTCTTATAAAAGCATAGCTGAATCATGTGGAGAAAAAAGCATGAAATAGCTTTCTGCCCCCCGCTGATGAATGCTGGGGCAGCCTTAGTCGGGCTCCACCACCTCTGGGCCTGCAGCGGCCGAGGCTCATTAACTGCACCTACATGGTTGCCATGGGGAGGCCGGGAAGGGAGGCCGAGCCAAGAGAAAGCATGCAGCTCCCTTCAGAGTACATTTCTCTCCTCATAATTACATTAATTGCAATTAGCTCTCCCCTCCTTCATAATTCTTTTGCTCTGACACCTGCGGAAGGCTCTGGCTCCTGTTCAATGCCACTCTCCTGCTGCCATGAATCCTCACACTCATTTCACATTTGGTCCCAGAAGCACGAAGCTTCTCCGCCTTGCAGCTCTGGGGGAACGTACTCCTGTGAGCACCCGCTCTACTTCCACCGCACAGCCGACACCTAATCTTCATACCGAAATTAATTTCTCTTGTAGTCAGCCCTGAAATAAAGTTACTGATGACAGACAGATACTTCATTTTTTCCTCCTAATTGATTCACCCTTAAGGAAAAGTTTCCTAAGTAATTAAATTGATTTTCCTTTCTATTTGGGACACAGAGCTATTTAGAACAGCACAGCAACGGAAAGCCTGATTGCCGAGCGAGGACCCTCTGGGAGGCTGGCAGACTGCGGCGGCGGCAAGACGCGCTGCCTGAGATGCTCGCAGGGAGCCGCGCAGGCCCGGAGCCGAGCACACATCATCCCTCTTCCTAATTGACATGTGCTGTAGACACTGCAGTCAGAAGGGCTGCACAGGCACCTTCTGGATCTGAAAAGGCTCTTTAATATTAATGTAGTTTGAATCCTTCTTGAATACTATTCAATTCTTATTATTGAAGCAAAAACTTAGATGTCTGACGTTAACGGCAGAGCTAAGCAGCCGAAAGAGTATGATGACCACAGCAGCCATTTACAATCCCCCACGAAAGAATCACGGAAACTTCCCCAAAGAAACCAACGATAGTGGTGAAGCTTGGGGCCTTTGGAAGTCAATACGACATCTTTATAAAGCTGAGCTTTTCACTCAAATACAGAACAGATTTTTCCCATTTGTCACCCAGAATGGAAAAACAGCTCAATACAAAGTTAAAACAAAAAACAAAAGATGGCTCCACTACCGGCAACAGTAATGGGAACAGCACACAGGCAGCCCGCTCCATCTTGGAAGATGTCCAAGTAAACAACGAAAGAACAAAAGAACCATGACGCCACTGTCTTCTCCTGGGTTGGAGTCCAACCTGCCGAAAGGCCCGGTGATCTTGACCACGTTTCTCAACTGAATAGGTACCATTTTCCCAGCTGTGATAGGAGGTTGCCCTTAAAAATTAAAGAGAGTAAACATGAACGCTGGGCACAGTGCCTGACACACCAGAAGTGGGAATTCCTGTGAAAACGAACAATTCCGCGACCTCATTTTTCTTCCTGAGAGGAAAGAAGAAGGAGAAAGGTCCTATCACTCAGATCCAGGTTTCGCAAATTAACTTACCAAAACATCAATTTTTGAATTTAAAAAATCAGGGAGGGAGGGGGCCATGTGGGCCCCTTAGAGCCAGGGGCCAGCTGGGCTGGGCAACTCGTATCCACAAGGGTCTCCAGCTCTGCCCTCAATCAGGAAGGTCAACCCTCTCTGCCATTCGCTGTCCTAGGAAAAAAAGAACCATGGACTCATCCCCTCAGCATACATCAGGAAAAATAATCAACATTTATCATCTGAGTCCATGGACCCTTTTTATTTTTATGTATTTTAAGTCATTTTACAAATAATTTACAAAATTATGAATAAAGCAAGGGCAAAAACGTGGTTAAAATGTTTACCGTGGTATTAAACATAGTAAACTCAATTTTCCCCATGTGCGTGTGTGTATACAGCTGACCCTTGAACAGCACGGGTCTAAACTACACAGGTCCACTTACACGTGGATTTTCTTCTGCCCCTGCCACCCCCGAGACAGCAAGACCAGCCCTTCCTCAGCCTGCTCAGTGTGAAGATGACGAGGATGAAGACCCCCACTTCCACTTAATGAACAGTAAATATTTTCTTCCCTATGATTTTCTTAATCAAATTTTATTTTCTCTCACTTTATTGTAAGAATACAGTATATAATATACATAACATACAAAATATGTGTTAATCGACTACTTATGTTATGGGTAAGGCTTCTGGTCAATAGCAGGCTATTATTAATAGTAGCTAAGTTTGGGGAGAGTCAAAAGTTATATTAGGATTTTAGACTGCATGGGGGGGTCAGCGCACTACCAATCCCTGTGCTGTACACACACACACATACACACACACACACACACACACACACACACACACACAGGCATACCTCCTTCTATTGTGCTTCGCTTTATTGTGACTTGCAGATACTGTTTTTTTACAGATTGAAGGTTTGTGGTGACCCTGCATTGAGCAAGTCTATCAGCACCATTTTTCCAACAGCATGTGCTCATTTTGTGCTCTGTGTCAGCATTTTTTAGTAATAAAGTATATACATTGCTTTTTAAAACATAATGCTACTGCACACTCACTAGACTATAGTATAGTGAAAACAAAACCTTAAGTACACTGGAAAACTAAAAAAAAATCCATGTGGCTTGCTCTGTTGTGATATTCACTCTATTGCAGTGGTCTGGAAACTGACCGTGGTATCCCCATGGTGTGCCTTATGGCAGATCTGAAACGAGCAACATCCTCTAAATGCAAACAAGGGCTGGTCAACCATCACAACTGAACCTGGATCATATCTGTAAATACTGGTGCCAGTTTTCAAGCTCATATCTGATAGGTCCTAGCTTGTCATCACTTTCGGTTTTTCTAGCACTTACCTTGTTAAAATGCGATCATGATTCTAAATTTCAAGTACCTCTCTAATAGGTTTCAGCTTACTGCTACTGCTAATTCTTTTTCTTGTATTTGCACTGTCAAAACAATACTTTTGAAATTTTCGATGGCTTATGGTTTTGTTGAAGATAGCCATCTTCTTCGCTCCATAAAAGCAAAGGATTTTCATTTTTAGATTTATGAAACCAATTAGAATGGTCAAGCCTATGGATATTTTCATTTCTACCTTTATTTCCTTCCAATCACCTCTTGACTATACCCCTGCTTTCAGCATTTATCCACTTAGGAACTGTATCAAGTTTGGTCCACAAACATCAAAAAGATGAGAGAACACTGTCACATATCTTTTTAACAAATGGGAATGGTTCACATTCTTGTCATAGAATACTGTGTGACAAAGCCCGACCTGCTGAATGACTAATTGGACAAGAAATCATATTCCTTTATATCATTAGAATATTCGCTCATGGATGCTTGATTTTGAGAAAATTCATCTAAAATATCTTCAACTAAAGATGCAACTAAAATTCATCAAAGGTATCTTCACCTAAGAGTCTGGGGACTTGCTCCTATGGTCAGTTTCACCATCACCATTAGCATCTGGAGAGCTGCTTTCAGTCTGTCGTACTCGTCTTCTGGTTCATCCAGTAACCGTGAAATGTCTCCCTTTGCCAATTTTCCTCTCACTGCTATCATGAGTGGAAAATAAAAAACTCTAAATTCTCTGTGTTCAATGAAAGCTTAAAAAAAAAACACACACACTTCAAAAATGGAGTCTCCAGGTTTCTTTTATACCGTCTTGAAAAATAATGCAATCATTGGGGCAACAAAGAAAACTCAAGGATCACATGAAAGATACTGTTTATTTTACAATAACACGATTCTTGATGCCATCTCTTACTCTTCCATTCTACTACTATTTTAATCGATATTTTACCAGAGTTAGGAGTAACTGATAAGTCATGATAAAATGATGCCTAGAAAAATAGCAAAATGTTTCCAGATATAGAAAAAAATTAATATCAAGATCTGATAACAGTCATGCTTCAGTCAAAGATGGGACGTGCTCTGAGACTATTTCATCACTGCGCGACCACCACAGCGCACTCACACAGACCCAGACAGGGAGCCTGCTACACGCCGAGGTCCGGCTTACTGCTCCGGGGCTACGAATCTACACGGCACGCTACTCTATCGAATACTGCACTAAGCTGGAACCCAATGGCAAGTATGTGTGTATCTAGCCCTATCTAAACATAGAAATGGTATGATAAAAATACAGTATAAAAGATTAAAAAACGGCATACCTGTGTAGGGCACTTCCTCATGTCCTGAATGGAGCTTGCGGGACTGGAAGTTGCTCTGGGTCTGAGCGAGTGAGGGGTGAATGTGGAGGCCTAGGACATCACGGCACGCTACTATAGACTTTATAAACACTCTATACTTAGGCTACGCTGAATTTATTTTTTAAAACATTTCTTTCATCAGTAATAAATTAACTTCACTGTAACTTTTTAACTTTATAAACTTTTTTGGCTTTTGTAATAACACTTATGTTAAAACACAAACACATTGTACAGTTGTTCAAAACTATTTTCTCTCCTTATATCCTTATTCTATAAGCTTTTCTCTAGTTTTAAAATGGTTTTTTTTCCCCTGTTTAAACTTTTTTGTTAAAAACTAAGATGCAAACACGCATTAGCCTAGGCCCACACAGGGCAGGATCATCCGTATCACTGTCTTCCACCTCCACGTCTTGTCCCACCGGAAGGTCTTCGGGGGCAGCGACACACGGGGAGCTGTCGCCTCCTAGGATGGCACAGCCTTCTTCCAGATACCTCCTGAAGGACCTGCCAGAGGCTATTTTACAGTTGACATTTTTTTTTTATAAGTAGAAGGAGTACATTCTAAACTAATGATAAAAAGTATAGTGCAGTAAATATATACACCAGTAACACGGTCATTTATTATCGAGTACTACGTACTGTTCATAAGTGCACTGCTATCCTTCTATACGACCGGCAGTGCAGTAGGTTGTTCACACCAGCACCGCCACAGACATGAGTAATGCGCTGCACTCCGACATTAGCATGGCTACACCACTAGGCAACGGGAATTTTCAGCCCCATTATAATTTTATGAGATCACTGTCGTACATACAGTCTGTCGGTGACCACAAGGTCATTATGGTGACATAACTGTGCACACTAGATTTATAAAAGGTCCAAGGGACCCATATGGTAAGTGCGAGCTAGAATGGCTTCTAGTCTATTTTTCAAAAAAAGTAGATTTTTCCCCCTGTTCTCTAAAGGACAGAATAAAAGTCATGAAATATCAATCCTTATAAATAGTTGAAATGTTCAAACAGGAAACTCGAGAACTACACTTGGGTGAAAGGTACACTGAGGATACGTAGAGTGAATGTCCTTCCTCAAAACTGAAGACAAAGATGGATGTGCCCATAGCCTGAATACGCAATACACTCCCTCCACCTGTTCAGGAGACCACGGAAGAACCCTATTTGTTCCCCCAACAAAAAAGCCAAACATTATATCTGTGAGATGTAAAATATTAATCTTGAGAATAATTCCACATTTAGAGAACTTGAAATAATTTCAAGACAGTCCTCAATACTAGCCTAATTAGTTTATTTTTGTTAGTTTGCCTTCTGGTTAGTAATTTTGGTTTTACTTTGAGTTTAAAACTTAAAAAATTCTTTAGGCCAGGTCAGAGTGGCTTCTGAAGAGCAGGGTGAATAATACATTCTCCTGTCGGGCCGGTAAATCCTCAAGACTACCTTTCTGCTCTGCTGGGCTGCCATGTCCACACACACGAGAGCTCCAAGGGCAAGGCTCTCTCTTCACATTTTATTCTTTTGCTCAGGGATCCATTGCAGAGCCCGAGTGGCTAACTGACAGCCCCTGTCCAGAACTCGACAGAAAGATCCATAATTACCAGGAGCCTGTCTCACGCTCTGCTGGCCTGGCTGCCGCAGAAACTGTTTGGTAATGGAGGTCATCAGAGGAGGACCTGGACGCCTGCCCTGCCCCAAGGCCCTGTGAGGACGCGTTCATTAAAGAGATAGACTGTGCACTGCTGAGGTGCTGTCTGTACATTCTCAGTTGTTTTTGGAAGACTCTGGAAAGCTCCCCACCAGGGAGGCCATGCAGGCACCCGAGAGGAGCCAGGCCCCGATGGGCCCCACCTGCTGTGTTTCCTTGGACACACTGTCCAACCACACCGAGCCTCCGAGTCTCACCTGACCACAGAGCACAGGCCACAAGTCCCTACTGCCATCACGGGGCGAGGGGTCAGCTCTAGAAAATAACGATGGATGTCAGGGTGACTGGCACAGGTTTGCACAATGAATTCTCCACTAAGGCAGAACAATGCTTAGGATGAGGCGCCAGACCCTGGCACTGACTCAGAAGCTAACGGGGAGAGAGAACGCAGTGCCAACAGTGATAAAGTTACACAAAACAGTTCCAAACGCACGGTGCTTCAGAGTCCAAGGGAGGAGAGACCCAGGAGACAGCATCACAATGACAATGAAGGCCACAGAGACACGGGCATCTTTGAGGATGGGAGACTGAGACAGAGGACGAGGAGGAAGACTGGAGCCGGGTCCCAGCCACGGATAGGGACCGGGAAGTGCCTCCAACTCAAGGCTGCCTCTGGACTCTGCAAAGGGGGAGGCGAGAGGGAATCGAGGAGAGAAAAGTTACCCAAACTTAGAACTTTTAATCCATTTAATGGCTGGTCATTTTCTAAGACTTTCTGAAGCTTCATGGTTTCTATCTCTGTATTTCACTTGAGATGGTGAGGGTGTGGGGGAGTGGGGATGGTTTTTGCCTGTAATCTAAATTTACTCTGCTAATTAAGTAATCCAAAGGCAACGACAGGATTATTCTTTCCCCCACTCACTTTTAACTTTAACAAGAATTTCCATTTCATCGCACTGTTCTTCAGGACATTGGATTTCAGACCAAGATTTCTAACTGCTGAAGTATAGGTGATTTGCCCCAGCCCTCTGAATATGAACTGCAAGAGAGAGAACGTCAATGTTTTTCTTTGTTTGTTCTGCTTGGATGACACCAGAAATAACTTTACTTGTACTTTGCAAGGCCTTTTTCAAAAGGTACTGCCACCTTCGTTGCCAGAGAGGTTAGAGCGGTGACCAGCTGTGCCTGACAAGCAGATTACTGGCTTTGAAAACATTCGTGATCAGAGACTCTGAGGGACTCCAGCGCACCTGGCACTTTAACCATAACTCTGGCCCCCATTAACCAGAAAAGCAAGATAAACCCCCAAACCTCTAACCATGAAATTAACAGCTTTCTAAAGGAGACACCACCTCCTGCCTTCCTCACGCTGTCCCCTCACCAGGCATGCTGACAAAGACAGAGTGGCCCGTAAAACCCGGGGGCCATGACGGGTGACATGCCAGCAAGCCCGGTAAAGGCCTCTGGACAAGACAAAGGAAGCACAGACCCTTTCCACGTAAGGGGTCCCTTCGCCCACACGGCAGGGTGCACATGCTGGAGAATGACATGAACGCCCGAGGAAACGCCGAGTGAGGCTGGAACACTTGACACTGCACTGACCTCTGAAAACCAGGGAGAAAGAGGGCTGAGCCAGCCTGAGGGGAGGTGTGGTGACCTGTCCCAGCACTGGCCTGCAGCCGCACCTCAGCCTTCAGGATTCCACCGCTGCCGGTAGGGGAATGTGCAGTGAGTCCCGGCACAGACTAATCCCCCCCCAAGAGCAGTGTATAAAACTCAGGGTGCGGAAAGCCTCCTGCTCTCTCCAGATGAAAAGAGCTGCAATTTGTTGAGTTAACTGTGCCCTGGAGGTCTCTAGCTTTCATAACAACCTCCCAAGATACTTGTTATCCCACTTGACAGAGGAGGTTACTGTGCTCGGTTAGGGTGAGTGACTCACCCACCCCACACAGCCAGGAGGCCCGAAGCCAAGAACTTAACCGCGTCTCTGTGGCTCTGAGGCCCAGCTCACCTCGGCTACACAAGTTCCTCCACTTTTGACAAACATGTAACTCTCATGGCCTCTTTCAGTGTTACTTAAAAATTCAAAATTAAGTGTAGTTTTTAGTTATTTGCAAAAAGAAAATTTTATTGTGTTTGAAGAGCATGCATTTTCACTTACATTATGAGAAATAAAAAGTCTGTCTTCGAGGCGTAATCTCCACCCAGCAGCCAGGAGCATCACTCTCAGCCCTGCAAACTCAGCCATTCGCTCGGTCAAAAAATCTGGCCTTCACCACTTTTTTTCCTTTCAAGAAGATAAAGACGGCAAGAAACACAAATGGAGGCATGTACCAAGCATGGACTCACACGCACTGCCAAGCAGGGCCCAGCTTGCTCGAGCGTGGAAAGCCCACACACCGCGGGAGACCACCCGGCCGCGGCCAGAGCTCAGCCTGCCTCGTGCCCCACCCCACCTCTCACTCTGTAGCATGGGCTACATAAGGCTATGCTTCTTCAGACCAGAGCCAAGCCACACATGGCCATTTAATTTGAAACGAATTAACACGAAATAGAACTGAAAATTCAGTTCCTTGGTCACGCTAGTGACGTCTCCATGCTCAGGAGCCACGTGGCTGGTGGTCAACACCCACACCGCCCAGTTCAGAGGACATGTGCACCCGAGGGCAGCGTGCTGCTGGACGGCCCTACCCCGGAGCACACACCTGGGCGTCCCTCTCCCTGCAAAGCCCCTCCAGCCATCTCCCCTCGTCTCTGTCCTCGGAATTAAATGGCATCCCTGAGCAGAAGTGCACAGAGGCCACAGAGACTCAGCGCTCTCTCAGAGACCAAGTCGTTTTCCTCCCACTGGTTTGGCCAAAGAAAGCCCGAGAACAGAACCTTTACATCCCTAGACTAGTCTCCAGGGTTTCCACGGTTGCCAAGCCGCCCTGAAAATCCTGGACAGAGAAGAACTTTTCCTTTTGCTGAGGAATGAAAGATATCACTTACCTAACAGGCCGGCCCACCTGACATCTCAGGACCTGCACCTCCCCTTGACTGTCCTCTGCTCTCTGCTCAGAGGGCACCGTGTGGCTGTAATCATGATTAACTTTTATTTCTTTGGAAAAAATGGTCCTGAAAAGAACGCCGCTTGCTAGAACTGGCCACGGATACCACCACCTCAAAGACAGGAGTGGACGGCCGACAGGTCTTAGGCAGAAGATATAATTCTTGGAGGGAGGAAACGCAGGTAGCAAAAGACAATGGCAGCCACCAAACTCCCTGCCTCCCAACAGTTCCTCCCAGAATGACAAGAAGGGAAACATCAGACTGCCCCAAAACCATGTCCTCAACACAGCTTGAAAACAGAGAATGCTCAAGCCTCGAAATAACTGAAGTGAAACAGAAAAACCCAGCATGTGATCGCGCCCTCTCTCTACCTCCACCCACCACAAGGCTCCACGGAGAGGGGGAAACTGTGGGGAGGAGAAAGGAGAGCTTGGAAAGTGAGGGAAGCTTCCTAAACCCCTTTATGAAACAAATACATACACCCCTAAACCTGAGGAAAACAGTATTTCCCCCAGAAAACCCTATGAACTATTATCACTCATGAATATGAATATAAAAATACAAGGACAAACATTGTAAAAATACTAATAAACAGAAAGAAACACCACATCTGAATTCTTAACAGGTCTTTCTCTTCCAGGCGGTGGGCTGCAGGGGAGAAGCGTGAATTCTGGGGTCGGCAGACCTGGCCACGCCACGAGTTTAGCCGCGTGGAGCTGCCATGTGTTGGAGGAGAGGTGGGTGGTACTGCCTGACGTGTCTAAGGATCACACGTGGTAATGTAACTAGGCAAGAGGCACAGTGTCTGACACAGTGAACTCAACAACAGTTGCAGTTATTTTCATTACTAAAGTCTCGAATTAACCAGCAGAGCACTTACACTTCCCGTAAACTCGCAAGCGGTGGCATGCGTGAGCCGGTACAGAAGCCTCTTAACATCAGAATGAGGCATTCCTTTACAACTAATCAATTTGCAAGCAGAGATTTGTTTTCCCAGGTGGTAACACTGAATCAGAAAGACAAAGAAAATGACAGATCACAGAAGATATCATAAGAATCTCTTAACTAAATGCCATCAATTTTTTAAAAATCCACCAACATCTCTAGGGACAAAATAAAAATAACGCATCATATGCAACAGCCAGGAGTGGGTAAAACTACACCTCAAAATTAAGCTCCATCAGATCACTCTTGACCACACTCCTGTGGGGCTGTAATTATCACACAAGGGTTCTTAATCCAGGCCCACGAAATAGAGTCAATGAAACTCCTGAAACCTGAAGTAAAGTCCAGGGCCAGGGATCTTTCTGGGGAGAGAGGACACACAGCCTCCACGACAGACTGAAAGGTGTAACCACCAAAACCGCACTCCTAGCATAAAGCTCGCACTCTCTGCCCCGGGCTTTACACCACTTGCATGAATTTATTCTTAAAAGTTTTCAAAGGTGCTGGATTGGTTACTGAAATTTCTGGATATTAAATTACATGGCATTTATATTAAGAGGGTAAAAAATGGAAGGATACCTCTAATGTATTTGTTTGTTCCCCTTAGAACCAGAACACTTCAGCAATTATTACAATTTAAAAACAAGAAATGAAGAGAAACTCAAAAGGAAATGAGCCAGGCTCGGTGGCTCACAACTGTAATCCCAGCACTTAGGGAGGCCGAGGCAGGAGGATCACTGGACGTCAGGAGTATGAGACCAGCCTGAGCAAGAGCAAGACCCTGTCTCTACAAAAAACAGAAAAATTAGCTGGGCGTGGTGACACTCGCCCGTAGTCCCAGCTACTCAGGAGGCTGAGGCAGGAAGATCACTTGAGCCCAGGAGTTCAAGGTTACAGTGAGCTGTGATCGTGCCACTGCACTCCAGCCTGGACAACAGAACGAGACCCTGTCTCCAAAAAAAAAGAAAAAAAGAAATGAATTGGGGAAAAAAAATGTGAAGCTGCATTTCAATAGAATAGAAATAGAACTTGTTCTCTGAAGACAAGAATTTTTAAGGGTCCAAATTAATAGGGATAAAAATGCCAACATCTCAGCCTTGAGGACGATATTCAAATGAGTAAGAACTTTGGCAGTATGTCATTAAGGAAAGCAATAAATTGGAGAAGTGAATCCTTTGATTTAACTATCAGCTGCAAGCATAAAATCCAGATGATCAAGTAATTCCATAGCAGGCTCTGAGACAGCAGCCTATGAAGCCGTCTATGGTCCAGGGGTAAAACAGGAGAGGACAGAATTCTGCATCTGAAATTGCAGGGCCTTACAAGTTATTAATACTTAACCTCTGTGCCCCTTCTTCTTAACTAAGGGCAGTATTACCCACCTTAGAAGGCTGCTGTGAGAATTACAGGAGATATACAGCAAAGGTAATTGAACCGTAAATTTGGCTTAGGTGAATTCATGTAGGTAGGAAGGTGGGAAGAAAACTAAGTTCCTTATTTATCCCCATAATACCATGCCATTCAAACTAGATGCTGGCTTTTGCTCTAAAGAAAGGGAAGCCATGATTTACATACAAGAAACAAAATGGATTAATTCTCAGATCTTTGGAGTCCCAGAGACCCCAAGGCCTAGCAACTTAAGAGATTTTGAGGGTAGTTTTGACTACCCACAATCTCACCTTAAAGCCTATCCCACCCCACCCACTACCATGTGCAAACAGCTTGCATCCCAGAATGAATACTCTAGAAATGTAAGGTATTAATACCATAAGACACAAAACGCTTCACCATAGCCACCACTGTGGCAATGCAGGAGCAGACGCAGGCGTGTGGTCTGACTGGGGGAGACAGTGCAGACGGCCCAGGGGAACCAGACAACGGGAACCAAGTCCCAGAAACAGCTCCAAAGCCAAAGAAAGGGCTGATTTTGTTTGTGGAGCACAGGCATATGTGGGTATATGTCATGTTTACGAGGAATACTAACACGTTTCTCTGCAGGAAAGCGTATTAGAGACTCGTATGACGCTGACTCACACTCTGCATTTCCACAGAACTGCCCAAGCTGACCCTTCTACCCGCCTTCCAAACGAGCTGGCACACGCCTCGGGGCTGGGGAGCACAGAGTTCTGTGTGGAAAGTCACGGCGAGCTGAGTCTAGAGGGGCTGCTTCTGCCACACCCGCACACACCAGGCGCAAGGACGGCAGTCCCCAGATTCCGATCCAGGTGCTGTTTTAACACACGCACGTGCGTGCACACACATCCTTGTCTTTGCTGACTTTCTAATTAGGCCAGTTGGATAAGGTACCTTCAGGTTGAAAACTCAAATGTCAATACTGGAGAGTGTATTAATTGCTCCTGGCTCTTCAACTAATTCACTGAGTCACTTAGCATCTTGAGCTCTGGCCCACGCTGGAACAGCCTCGCATGTGAATACTAAAGTATCTATGAGTGAGTGAAGACATTTATAAGCACACACACAGATGCATGCCTGTCTCAGGCCAATCAAAGACTATTAATAATTAATGTTCAGAAGGAACCAAAGACAGAGTGAGATGGCAATCTCTTACACGGCTGGTGACAGTACACATTCAAACATCTTTCTGGAAAACAACCTAGCAAACATTACAAAGACTTAAAAATTCTCACAGCCATTGATTTAGAAATGCCTCTTCCAAGAATGTGTCACAAGAAAATAATCCAAAATGCAATCAAAGATTTATTTGCTGAGATACTACATGTATTATCAATAACTGAAATAGTAAAAACCACACAAATGTTTTTCAACAGAAAACTGCCAAATTATGACATCTCCTTACTATTCTATTCTATGTACTATTCTTTCTTTTATAAACTGTGTTGTTGAGATACAATTCGCATACCACATAATTCAGTCATTTACAGTGGTTTTCAGTACATTCACTGAGTTGGGCAGCCACTACCACAGTCTAATTTTAGAACACTTTGTCCCCCCAGAAAGAAATTCTGAACCCTGAACAGTCAGTCCTAACGCCCCCACATTCTGACTTCTCAGCATCCCTGCTGCATTTGTCACCACCCTTCCCACGGGTGTCAGGTGGTATCCCGTACCTTCTGACTTGCACTCCCTAACAATTCGTGACCTTGTAAATATTTTCTCCCATTCTATGGAATGTCTTTTCACCTTCTTGAGAGTATTGTTTACAAAACAAAAGCTTTAATTTTGATGTCATCTAATTTATTAATATCTTTTTCTTTTGTTACTTTTATTTTTGGTGTTGTATCTAAGAAACTTCTGGCTAACCCAAGGTCAAGAATATTTACCCCTATGTTCTTACAACAGTTTTATGGTTTTAGCTCTTAGGTCTATGATGCATTTTATTTTTGTGTATGGGGACAGGTAGGGATAGAACTTTATTCTTTTGCATGTCAATATCTAATAGTTGCCCCAGGAGTATTTGTTGAAAAAGATAATTTTCTCATGGAATTATCTTGGCATTCTTGTCAAAAATTAATTGATCATAAATGTGAAGGTTTATTTTTAGACTTTCAATTCTATCTCATGGATCTATATGTCTATCCAAATGCCAGTATGACACTGTCTTGATTATTGTAGTTTTGATATCAGAACATCTGAGTCCTTAATCTTTCTTTTTTTTCAAGATTGTTTTGGCTATCCTGCGTTCTCTGAATTTCCATATGAATTTTAAGATAAGCTTGTCAATTTTTTCTAAGAATTCAGCAAGGGTTTTGATAGGGACTGCAATGAATCTTTAAATCAATTTAGGGAAGACTGTCATCTTACCAATATTAAGTTTTCCAATCCATGAACGTGGGATATCTTTCCACTTATTTAAATATTCTTTAACTTCTTTCAACAATGTTTTGTAAGTTTTTAGAGTACAAGTCTTACACTTCTCTTGATAAATTTATACCTAAGTATTTTATTCATTTTGATGCTAAGTAGGTCCATAATCCCTTTTCCAATTACTCACTGCAAGTATATAGAAATATAACTGCTTTTTGTATCTTGATCTTGCATCCTACAACCTCACCAAATTTGTTTTCATAGTTTTTTAGTAGATTCCTTAGTATTTTCTAAACACAAGGCCATGTCATCTACAAATAGAGGTAGTTTTATTTCTTCATTTCCATTATAGATGCTTTTTGTTTCATTTTCTTGCTTAAACTGCCTTAACTAGAACCAACATGATGTTAAATAGAAGTGGAAAAAGTAGACATCCTTATCTTGCTCCTGGTCTTAGGGGGAAACTTTCAGTCTTTCCCAGTAAGCATGAGGTTAGTCATAGATTTTTCATGGAAGCCCTTGAAAATATCAAAATGGACAAACTTTTAACTGCTTCAGCTGCACTGCTTTAGCTGCATCCCATAAGTTTTAGTATTAGGGAGGAAGTTCCCTTCTGTACCTAGTTTGTGGAATGTTTTTATCATGACACGGTATTAGATTCTGTCAAACGCTTTCTCTGCATGGATTGAGCTGATCAGTGGTTTTTGTCCTTTATTTTGTTAATATAGTGTATTACACTGACAGATTTTCAAATGATGTTATGTTTTGTTTTGGTAGAGATGGGGTGTGGCTATGTTGCCCAGCCTAGCCTCAAGCAATCCTCCTGCCTCAGCCTCCCAAAATGTTGGGATTATAGGCATGAGCTACTACACCCAACCAGATTTTCAAATGTTGGACCAATCCTGAAATAAATCTCACTTGTCATGATGCATAATCCTTTTAATATGTTGCTAGATTTGATTTGCTAGTATTTTGCTGAGGATTTTAAAGTCTAGCTCTATAAGGGATATTAGCCTGTAGTCTTCTTTCCTTGTGATGTCTTCATCTGATTTTGGTATCAGGGTAATACTGGCCTCATAGAATGAGGTGGAAAGTGTTCCCTCCTCTTCTATTTTTCGAAGAGTCTGTGAAGCAGCAGTGTTAATTCTTTGTTAAAAGTATGATAGAATTGACCAGTGAAGTCCTCTAGTCCTAGGCTTTTCTTTGTGGGAAATCTTTTCATTACTAATATAATAATTAATATTAATAAATAATACTCATTTAATATTAGCCAAATTATTAATTAAAATCAACTATTAATTTTTAATTGTTGATAATTAATTCAATCTCAGAGACAGAAGGAGGGAGACTTATTTTATGAAACTGGCTCAGGCAACTATGGGAACTAGCAAGTCTGAAATTTGCAGGGCAGGCCAGCAGGCTAGCAACTCAGGCAGGGTTTCCCACACTGCAGTCTTGAGGAGAATTCCTGCTTCTTTGAGAAACTTCAGTCTTCCCTCTTAGGGCCTTCAAATGATTAGATGAGGAGGCCCACTCACGCTGTGGAAGGTCATCTGTTGTACTGAAAGTCTCCTAATTTACATGTTGATCACATCTAACATACCTCATCACAGCAACATCTAGACTGGTGCTTGACCCCAAACCTGGGCACCATAACCTAGCCAAGTTGGCACAAAATTAACCATCACCATCAGTTTTGGTAATTTGGGTCTTTCTAGGAACTTCTCCATTTCATCCGTGTTACCTCATCTGCAGAGTTGCTCATAATATTCCCTAACGCTCTATATTTCTCAAATTACTCATGATTTTAGTAACTTGAATTTTCTCTATTTTTTGGTAGGGGGACCAGTTTAGTTAAAATTTTGTTCATTTTGATATCTTCAAAAAATCAACTTTGGTTTTATTGATTTTCTCTATTGTTCTTTTCTCTACTTCATTTATTTCTGTCCTAGTCTTCATTATTTTCTCCTTTCTGTTTGTTTGGGCTTTAGTTTGTTCTTCTTTTTCTAGTTTCTGAAATTGGAAAGTTAAGGATTTGAGATCTTTTTTAATATAGTCGGTTACAACTACGAATTTCTCTGGGAGCACTGCTTTAGCTGCATCCTGTAAGTTTCTGGTATATTGTGTTTTCATTTTCTTCATCTCACAGTAATTTCCAATATCCTTTGTGATTTCTCCTTTGACCCACTGGCTATTGAAGATATGTTCTAAAATTTCCTTATATGTGTCAATTTCCTCAAATTTCCTTCTGTTCCTGATTCTAACTTAATGCCACTGAGGCTGAAGAACACACTTTGTATAATCTCCACCCTTTTGGATGTAGTGAGGCTTGTTTGTGGCCTAGCATGTGGTCCATCCTAGAGAATGTTCTGGGTGCACTTGGGAGGAACACATATGCCACTGCCGTTGGGTGCAGTGCTCTGTGGATATCTATTAGATCTACTTGGTTCTCAGTGCCATTCAATCTTCTAGTTCCTTCCTGAGCTACCTTTTCTACTCATTATTGAAAGTAGTGTGTCACTACTTTTTAAAAACACATTTTTTAAATGTTGAATCGGCCGGGCGCGGTGGCTCACGCCTGTAATCCTAGCTCTGGGAGGCCGAGGTGGGTGGATCGCTCGAGGTCAGGAGTTCGAGACCAGCCTGAGCAAGAGTGAGACCCCGTCTCTACTAAAAATAGAAAGAAATTATCTGGCCAACTAAAAATATACATACAAAAAAATTAGCCGGGCATGGTGGTTCATGCCTGTAGTCCCAGCTACTCGGGAGGCTGAGGCAGTAGGATCGCTTAAGCCCAGGAGTTTGAGGTTGCTGTGAGCTAGGCTGATGCCACGGCACTCACTCTAGCCCGGGTAACAAAGTGAGACTCTGTCTCAAAAAAAAAATAAAAATAAAAAATAAATAAATAAATAAATAAATGTTGAATGACATTGAAAAATGCTTAGATATTATGCAAAAAGCAGTACTGAAATGCATATGCATAATAAGACAGCACTGTGTGGAAGAGTCTACAGACAGAAAGGACTGGAGGACATCAGCTGGGTGTTTCAGTGACAGCTCCTGGATGCGAAGCTATACCATTATTAAAGTTTCCAATTTTGTAACAGTAAGTCCATTACTCTGATTATTTTCAAAATGGTTTTAAATAGAAAATATGAATCCATGTTAGTCGTCGGCTAGGAAAGGACATGACACCTGCATTGTCAGTTCAGGGGCAGCAAACGTGTAGCCCCCGACTCTCCCCTTCTACTCGCCAGCATCCCCAGAGCTCTCTGCTCCCCGCTTCTCTCTCAGGGGACTAGAACTGCCACAGAAAACTTGCTGTGCTCAGATGCTTTGGTTTTCACCCTCAATGTTTCTGAGATTAGCTGTGGACTGCAAAAGTGCCCTAGCTGTGAGAAGCACTCAAGGAAACCGTGCAGAGGACGTACTTAGCAGTCTCAGTTCACACGATGCACAGTAAAAACAAAGTATAGTGCAGAAAAATTTAAATGCAAACAAGGAACATAAAATCATTTCTAAAAGTGTAATTTATCAATGAGAAACTAATAGCAGCTCTTCTGTCCCTCACTGCCACTCAAATCCCTATTAATACTCTGATAATGAAAACAGGAGAAAGAATTTCTGAGCTACTGAAATTCGGCTGATGGGAAGTTCTCTGACTAATTTCTCTTGCACGTCCCAACAGGCTGTGGGATGCACTTGCCAGGCCAACTGTGCCCTCGTCACCAGTCCAGCAGGGCTCCAACTGCAGGAACTGCAGGCTGAAATGTCCTCTTTGGGCAAAATTACATGTTTAAAGACAACCTGTACTTTGAGAATCTGACTTAAAAACAGGAATATAAAATATTTTTAATGTTCTTAAGTAAATATCTTGTTCATTCCAGTCCCGTTCCATATTTGCTTTCAAGAGTAATTTATTTCAAGAGAAAATGACATAGAAAATCAAATCAATTAGAGCTTAACTATAGTGATGGTGAAAATCAATTGTAAAATACTCTTCTTCTTCCAAAACGTAGCCATCATCATTCTGCCCATGCAGCCCAACCAACATTCAATTACCCTGAGGTATCAGCCAAAGTGCCCAGTCAAAATTGTTTCTAAATTTAAATACCATACAGGCATGAAAGAAACTTCTCTATTGTTCGCTATGCTGAAAATATTTAAACTAAACTACAATTCTCTTCTTAAATTGTGCAATTCAAGGTGATGGAATAATGCTCCTTAATTTTAAATCAAATTTAACATTCTTAAAAGAAATATGACAGTCACTGTGTGAAAAGTACATGCTTTACTTAAAAATTACACCATGCCTAAGGCAAAAAAAAAAAAAACTAAAAAATTCAACAATTGTGGAATGGTTTCATGAATTATGCTATATTATCTCAATAGAATATTATGTACAGAAGGTTGAAATGATCTTTAAAAAGATTTCTTAATAACATAGGGAAACACTTCTATTATAAGGTTAAATGGGAAAAAACATGAAACAAAATGTTATACATAATATGCTCTCAACTATGTAAATACAACGCACGGAAAAAAGCCTCAGAGGAAACAAACCAAAACAGCTGTTATCCACAAGTGGCAGCGTGGGCTGCCGCCACTGCCCCGTCCCCAGGAGCCTGTCTGATGGGAAGGCACGCAGAACAGGCCCCTCTGAGGGATCAAGAGCAAGCAAGTGCCTGGGACCCGGATGCAACGGACTGTTGGGAAACACAGCTTAGGTTCAAGGGTAGATAAGCCCTCCTTCCTGCCAGCCCAAATGTAGACACTGGGGGCCACATACTCAACGGTGCCAAGAGAGGCAGCCACAGGCAGAGCAAGAAAAGAAGGAGGGCCTAGCCCCACTCTGGGGAACCTGAATGGTTGATACCTTGGCTCCACCCCCAGGAAGGAAACTGGGGCCCAGGACTCCCCCCAGGCAGCTGGCCACTCCTCTGCTGGGAAGGGAGAAAGTAGGACGACTCTTCCCTGGTCTTCCCAGGGTGGCTGTGTGGGGACAGAGAAGCTGCACAGTGAGGAGAGAGGCATAAATAAATGTTCTTTTCAATGGTGGGACGGTCAAATGTTCTCACCTTCTCTTCCACACTTGTCTGTACTTTCCAATATCTCTACACTATTTATACTAACAGTATTTAATAGCTATGTTTTTTAATTGCACAGTAAACACAAAACTTTTTTGTAGGGATCCAATTCAATAGACATGTAGTATACTGAACTTCTGCCCTGCGCAAAGTATGACACACACGTGAGACGGTCCCTAGCTTCAAGGAGCGCATAACCTATCGGTAGTGGTTCAACAAGGAGAAAGGAAAACTGAGCACACGTCAGTGGTAAGCCAAAACCGAAGCCCAGTCTTCAAAAGTTGTAAGAGATATTTATAAATTTTACCTTTACATATATTCCTTTAAAAAAGTAAAGATGTAATTGTCATAGGACTTGACTAAAAGATTATTAAAATAACGGAACAGTACTCAGTTGTCAGCTTAGGAGAAAACACTGGTGTGTGCGTCTACTCCAGGGGACAGGAAAGGTGCCCTCCTGAAACAGGGAACGACTCCCAGCCCTGGAACAAAGCTCATCAGCACCGCAGGTGAGCTGGCCTCTACAGAGAATAGCAACTCCCAGGAGTTTGTTTCTCTTCACAAATAATATGGTTACTATAGTCAACACCCTTCTTTATCTGAGTTTTTATCACAATTTACGAGGCTGTGATAAAAGGCTGAACTCTACATCCTTAAAGTAATACAAAATTTCGCCAAAGTCAAAAAAAAAAGAAAGTGGTAACAAGCGTTGATCAGGATGTGCAGCACACGCTGGGAGGCTCCCACCACTTGGGAAAACTGGTCTGGCAGGTCCTCAAAAGGCTAGACAGAGTTGCTGTACGACCCAGCAAGCCACTCCTGGGTATACACCCAAGAGAACCGAAAACATATGTCCACACGGAAACTTGGACATGAATATTCATCGCAATGTTATTCTTATTAGTCAAAAAGCAAAAGCAATCCCAATGTCCATCAACTGATGAGTGAACAAATAAACAAAATGTGCCACATCCATAAAATGAAATGAAATAATGACACCTGCTACTCCACGGACGAACCCTGAAAACACCGTGCTGCGTGAACGAGGCCAGACACAAAGGCCACATACCGTATGATTCCATCTATGTGAAGTGTCCAGAAGATGCAAACCCATAAAGACAGACAGTAGATTAGAGGATGCCTGGAGCTGGGGGACAGGGCATAAGGGAAGAATGGGGAGTAACCACCAGTGGGTACAAGGTTTCTCTTAGAATGATGAAAATATTCAAAAATCAAACTGTGGTGATGGTTGCACTTCTCTGTGAATATTCTCAAAGCCACCGAACTTTATACTCTTAGTAGGTGAACATTATGGTATGTAAATTATATCCCAATAAAGCAATTTTTGAAAAGCAGCTACAATTCCAATTGGGTGCCAACTGGGAGTAGGGGTGGGACAGAAGGACAGCGACCGCCGGCAGCTGCTGGAGCCAGACGGCAGGACATGGGCCCCTCAGACAACGTTGTTCACTTTGTACGTGTTTGAAACTTTCCATAAGAAAAAGCTCCTTGAAACAAAGCTGTAATAGGCCCACAGCTCATTTAGTCCAACCTTCCCCCAGCATGGAAATGTCCAAGCACCATGTCTGAGGGACAGTTTACTGCCACCATCCTTCAGCCCGTTTTTGGCAGGTCCCCAGGGACATCCACATTGTCAAACCCTTGGACTGATCCTCAGTCTGTGCCTCTGTGGCACCAGGCTCTACGGACCCCCCCGCCCAACTCTGGCCTCTTCCCTGCCTCTGAAGCCACTTCCTCCCATTTCCGTTCCATGACCACCCACCGTGGCTTGGCTCACTGGACACACACATGCCTCCTGTCTCCATCCTCGTCTGCTCCAGGCCCCTGCAGCTGGCAGGGTGGGGAGGGGCAGGGCCCATGAGGGAAGTCACCAGGTGGGCTCCAGGAAAGCTTCTGAGAACACACACCTTCAGCTGACCTGTGTCCCCACCATCTCCCTCTTCCCATGCCCACAGTGGGGACCCAAAGCAGGTGTGGCCACCACTTTATGTGGAGGAAAGCCACAGGCTAAGACAGTACGAGATACAACACGACGACCACTATGCCACCAGCAATGAGTACTGGACGCTTACCACGTCTCATACGTGGTTCTAAGATCTTTTTTTAACCTCACTCAGTCCTCACAGCAATCAAAGAGATCGGTGCTGTTTCGATTTCCCAAGTCCACGAAGAGATCACTAATGTGCCCAGGGCTGTCGGCAGCCAGGAAGAGGCAGAGCCTGGACTTGAACCCTGGCGGCTGGGCCCAGAGCCACATCTTTCACACAGAGCTCCTCACGACAGACGGCCTCGGCGGCAGCAGGAGCCTAAACACGTGACGTCCAGACTCCTGCACAGCAGAGAGCCGTGATCCTCCCCGTGGGACAGCCACCATGTCCACTCCTCAAGTCAAACGCTGTCATACCCCAGAGAGCCCTAAAGTGCTGGCGATGCACAGGACTCCGCGTGGTCACCGTCCCACGCTTCCCTGGATGGGCACGTCCAGACCCAGGTTCACACTCTGCACACTGACCTCTAGGACAGATCTCTTCCCAAGGTCTGGATCCCCCTCAACACTCGTGCTTACTTGCCACCACAGAGCCAGCTCACAGGTCCTCAATCACAGCCACCACCCCGCCGCCTAAACCTGCTCTTTCTAATCTACATCCTCTCTTGGAATATGGTACCAACCACGGGGCCAGGGACCCAGAGGGGACGCAAGACCATCCCTTCTTGGTCACCCTCCGCCCACACCCATCCACCTCCGCTCCCTCCACATCAGCCTCTTCAGCAGCTCGTGTACCAGGCCCGGTCCTCTCCTGCCTCCACCTGCCTCTGGTCTGCACCCGCACCCATATGCCCGCACCCACGCCCCCACCACATCGCTCTCTGCCCACCGTTCCCTGTCTTTGCTATGACAGACAACCTGTAAGATGGCACGAATCCTATATTATCCTTATCCTAGACCTGCCTTCCTCAATGGCCTGACCTAAGTCCAAAGACATGCTTACCTTGTCTGTCTTCCTTGCTACAACCACAAGCTCCAAGAGGGCAGGAACCTCTCACCTCCAAAAGATAAACCTCAAAAGTCTATTGTGTGGCTTTCCCTAGCAGAGCACGCCCTCTCTAAGGGCGCGCTGACTGGAGTCTCCACACACCCTGACTACCTGTGGGCCAAGGACGCAATCTCTGTAAGAACAAGCACCCACGCTTGGCTCTGACCTGGAATGAGCATATTTAAGCTTCAGCAAGTTTACCATTTGTGTTCCTATAGTTTCTTACTCCCTAAGGCTTCCACCCTGAAATTCATGAATCCCTAAACCTTCCTGGCATAGAGAATTTTTCCTTGATCAACGTCTCCAAGAAAATTATGCCCTCCCATTGCAACACTCCACTCACAGGGTTATCTCCCCAAATTTCAGTGATGCCTAATAGTATCTATCAGACCCTGCTATCTTGACATGCTTTGCACACTGTTACCCCTACCTCTGAGATCACGAAGGGTCTCCATCTCCTTCTCCAGTGATAGGCACCTTCAGAGCCCAACTGAGACCAGTAGGTGCCATTCAAATAAAGGTTAGTTAGAGATTTGTTCCATGTTTCCTTGGAGAGGTTGTGGCTAGCACTAATGAGGAGTGTGCATGTGCATGTGTGTTTCTAGGTGCATTTGTCTGCATGTGTATGTGACATGCGTGTGCATGTACGTATGTGTGCACATGCACACCTGTGTACAAAAGTGTTTTATGCACATGCATGTGCTAAACTTGCATTGTAGATTCTGATCCTTCGACAGGAGGACCAGACTGCCTTTCCCTAGAGGTGCAGGCGCTCTCTGAGGAGACGGGGCTGTGTGGCACATACTCCTGACTCACGCCAGCGGTGTCCTGGCACCTGCAGAGGCCAGTCAGACCCTCTGAGCACTCCTCGACTCGGCTCTGAACATTGATCCCCCTCTACAAATCGTTTCTCTGACCCTGATCACTTTGGCCAGCCTCCTGTCCAAGATAAACATCCCGTTCCTTGTCAGGAAGCAGTTAATCCAGCTGGATAAGCCCAGGTCCTCCAGACCAGATCCTGTGTATCAACCTCAAATAGCTCTTCTCTTCCCGTATTCTTCTGTCCAAGTCAAAGAACACGGCACTGAGAGGCCTCTAAGTGCCAGCACGTGCAGAGCCAGGACCTCCCGCTGTTGCTCAGGAGTGGCCACTTCCTACCTCCATCAGCCACCAGCGTGCCCCTCCTCCCACAGGAACCAGCGGGGGCGCACAGTGGGCCGAGAGCTGGGTCTCTGAAGGCTCGGGCACATGGGAAGTGCTTGACTCCCAGAAAAATCCCAGCTCCCCCTTAGGACACTGCAGATCTATCTGCCACTGCCTGAGGGCCCTGGAGAAATCCCGCGCCCACAGGACTCCTTGTACCTTCATTAACTGGAATTATTTTCCGTATTCCAATTTGAAGAAAGAGGAAAATCCAAATAACCCAAGCTCACCCCCAGAACCAGGCCAACTACAGCTCTCGGGAGGGGTGCACGTTCGGGCTGGTGCACGGCGCCATCTGCACTCCACGTGGCTCAACAGGCACCAGCCTGAACACTGCGATCGAAGGGCTGGGAGGGGCTCGGGTATCAAAACACAGGATCTTACTGTCAGGGTTCTTGCTGAAGGAAAAGAGTGCATCCTAAAGGTCTTCAACAAGCAAAAGAACTGAGGTTTACATGCTTAAGGACCCAGCAAACCAAGAGTTCAGCAAACCAGAACAGCCTTTCAAAAGAGCGCTTGTGCCTCTGCCGGTGACTACAGCCTGTGGAGACACTTTCTGATCCTGCGGTCCCCAACCCCCCAGCCAAGGACTGACTGGTACCGGTCCATGGCCTATTAGGAACCGGGCCACACAGCAGGAGGCGAGCGGCAGGGGAGCAAGCGAAGCTCCCCATCACTCACATCACCGCCTGAGCTGGGCCTCCTGTCAGATCAGTCACTGTCTCCCATCCCCCCGGTGGGACCATCTAGTTGCAGGAAAGGAAGCTAAGGACACCCACTGATTCTGCCTTATGGCAAATTGTACAATTATTTCATTATACATTACAATGTAATAATAACAGAGATAAAGTGCACGATAGCGCATGAATCATCCCCAAACCATCCTCCCCACCCCCTCGGTCTGTGGAAAAATTGTCTTCCATGAAACAGGGCCCTGGTGCCAAAAAGGTTGGGGACTGCGGTTCCAATCTCTTCTCCACACAGCAGCCAGAGTGCATGTGCAAAGACAAGGACCTGAGCATTTTGGTCAGTGGTTCTACGCGCCCCTGAGATTTGGCTGCAGGTTCCTCCTATGATGCGCCAGCGCCTCCAGCCCAGGTCGCCCCCACCCTTTCCCCCAGTGCCAGCGCACCTCACTGCCACTGTCGTCACCCTGCACTTGCTCTGCAGGCTGGCGCTCCTGCCGCTCCCTCTGCACGTCCAGCCTCAGCCCAGCTCCTGCTCGTCCCACGAGATGTGGCTGAAACACCGTGTAGTCCCGGGAACTGCCTTTGACCCCCAAACTGAGACAGGTCCTCACAGCACCCTATGCTTCCTCTTGGTGATGTGAATATTAATTACTTTAATTAAGCTTTTTAATTAATTGTCTAAAATCTGTCTTCCCTTCGACAACCACAAACTCCAAGAGGTCAGGAACCAGGCTTCCCTTGTTCTCCTGTGTCCCGACCACAGCAGAGGGCCAGGAGATGTCAGTCAGTGCCTGCGGAATTGCACTGAGGTCATCTCCACACCCCCGCGCTCTGCACGAGACCTGGCCCCAGGCAGATGCTTGGTGCAGGTCTGCACGAACGACAGAACTTCAGCCCCAGAAGGAAGCTGGACAACACACCAAGCAATTTAAACAAAGGTTTCTTTACGACATGAAAGACGGACTTGGACTATACTAATGAACATTCCCCAAGCCTGGGAAACCAGATCTGAAAGGACTACAAATGTACCAATCACATTTGAAATCCAGGACATCACTTAAAATGTCCACTAAATAGTTAACTGAAGGAAATAAATGATACATTTCACACAGATGTTCCAAAATGATACTGTACACCAACGCAATGCATAGTTATGTTCTTATGTGGACACAAATGTGTGTGCGTGCATGTGTGTCGATACATGTGTGCTCGCATGTGTGTGTACAATGGCGCTAGGAGGAGGCGAGGAGAGTGTCTCTGAGCTCATCTCTGCCACCTGTAGAACACAAATTCCATTTTCTCCAGCTCTTCTTTCTTCTGGACAATTAACATCATGGTCATGTCCCTTTGTCCCATCCTGCTGACAACCAGGCAAATGCATTAAGAACTACTTGGGTCTTACAGCATAGGCTGATAGTAAAGTAGTTAAGACAAACTTATTTACCACATTAATTAAATGGTCTATTTAACATGGAATATCAATTCTCTAATCACATCTCAGTTGAACTTCTTTCAATTAACAGCTCTGAAGTCTACTGACAGAGGTCCTACTGTTCTAGGATCATTAAGAGCACTTTCATTATCTGTCCAGGGAGGGCATCAGAGGCAGAAGGCGGGCGCTCTCAGGAGCACCGCTCCCCTGCTTAAAGGATGATTAGGGAGGAAATGCGCAGTGCTCATTAGTTGCTTAGCAATGAAACGACCTCCTATGAAATCATAAATGGAAACAAAGTGTGAGAGGGTTGCAATAAAACTCACTAAATGGATGTGTTCTGCTCCTCAGAGGATAATCTGTCCGAGAGTAAACCTCATCTCTCCAGAATACAACATGGTGGGAATCTAGAGCAGGCTACAAACTAAAAGAGCTAAAATCACGATCTAAGAAAACCAAGCAACACCAAGTCAGGAAGGTTTATGGGAAGACAAATTAAAATCAGCTTTAAATTGAAATGCTGCAACTAAACAGCGAAGCCCTTCCTTTAATATGTATTTTTTATTCATAGATGAATTAATAAGTAGATCCCTCACTTAAATTATCAGCATTTTTTAAAAATTTAAAACATGTCAAAACTGGTAAAGTTATATTCAAGTTGGCTGTTATAAAGAAAAAATGTGCAATACTCAAAGAGAAAAGCATAGCCCAACCTAAACCTCTGTTAAACCAATTATTTTGCATGGAATTAATATTCCCATGAAAAATGTTACTAGTATATCAAAAGTAGGAAAGTAATAAAATGCCACAGAAATGCAATTAAAGAAGATTTGGTTTTTAGCTCATAAGCAAGACATCCAACTAATATTCTACTACCTGAACCTTGTCCATTTAAATCCAAATCACTGAAGAAGCCGTTAGAAATAAACACACTCGCCAAAGATACCACATTTCTCTTACGATATTGTTTAAAAGAAGACATTAATAATTACAACTGCATCTTAACGTCCTCATTAGTTGAGCACGTGAGTTTAAAGACATTTTTGAAGCTGGCATCAGTGACAAAACTATTATTCTCCATTGCTACTTGCCATTGCTGACATTAAACTGAATGGCATCTTTCAACACTGCTATAATTATGCATACTGACACACGGTAAGTCCACTGAAGTTCATGTTCAATGCTGGTGAGAAACACTATCGTGATATCCTACCTATGTGTTCGCAAATGAAGACCACAAAGAAAGGAGTGACGAGGTCATTTATCCCCTGAACGTATCCGCTGGCGGGGGTGACGAATCGCCCATATAAACAAGATCCTTTCGAAAATCTGGAAGAGAATGAACAGGTGGTAAAGCAAAAGGTGAACACAGTGTACACACTAAAATGCAAGCGTTCTTTTACTTAAAACATGTACCATCAATATTTGTCACCATCTCTATTAAAATACAAACATAAACAAACATCGAGTGCTGTTTTAATTTTTTTGTAAAATTCCGATTATCTTTGCTATTTATTCCCCCATGTACAACATGCGCTATTTCACCAGGCCCTGGGCTCAGTCCTTCCCCACAAGCTGGCTCGCACATCACATACTCCCTTCTACTCCAGGCCCCTTGGGTCGCGGCTGGGGGGCCTGTCAGTGATGTTCTCCTCAGTGGTGAAGGGATGGGTAAGTGGGTGGACGGATGGACAGGTGGATGAGTGGAAGGATGGATGCTCTAAATTTCCCTCATAAGGTAAACAGAATTCTTTATACTCCCAGAAAGTTATCACCATCCAAAAAGACACAGCTGAGCATCTTCCCATCACATACAAACCCCCCAGGCTCTCCATCGCCCAGGCGGCGCAGGCCGGAGTTACCCCAGCCTCCTCTCTCTGCTCACAGCACTCACAGTCACTGCTCCTTCCTCTTCACCGTCCCTCATCCCCACCAACCCTGCTCCATCTCTGTTCACAGACGGTTTTACCAAGATGCAACATAATCCCATCACCACAGACCACACCCACACAAGCATGTGCACACGCACAGCTTAAAGACCTTCACAGGATGCACACCTCCCAACGACAGAGCCCACGGGCCTGGTGCAGCGCTCTGGCCTCCCCTCAGTCTGGTCCCTGCCTCGGGGACCCCCCAGCCAACACCCACGTCCTGGCCACCATGAGCCTGCCAGGCTATCACCCACACAGGTCTTGCTGCCTGGAAAGCCTGCCCTCCTTCCCTCAGAGCCTTGATTTAGCTACTAGGTGTGTAAGTATGAAATGTCCGATTTCCTTAAGTACTAAGTTTAACAGTTGGTATCTCTGACATTTTACTTTACACTTCTTGTTTTATTTTTATTGTGAAGGTACAGCCTCAGTCTTGGAAAGGCACGTTTTGGCTTGTGATTATCTGTCAAAATTTTTTAGAACAATTTTTGTGAAACCATGGATAAGTCAAAAATTCGTGTTACTTTCAAATGTGAATTCCATCATGGAACCAATGCAGCGCAGACAGTTCAAAAAATATCAATGAAGTGTTTGGGAAGGATGTGGCTAATGAACACACAGTAGGTTGATGGTTTGAGAAGTTCCATTGTGGTGATTTTAATCTTGCAAAGGAGCTATGTGGGTGACCTGAGACCAAGGTGGATAATGATGAGCTGAAAGCTGTAGTGGAAGCGAATCCATCTCAACCTATGTGTGAATTAGCAGCAAGGTTTGACGTTACTATTCCAACAATGTTGGACCATTGGAAACAAATCAGCAAGGTAAAGAAGCTAGATAGATGGGTTGTGCATGACAAACAAGCGAAAGGAGAGAAATCGTCTTGGAGCTTGCCTTTCTTTGCTGTCATGACATAAAGGCGAACCATTTCTACACCATATTGTAACATGTGATGAAAAATGGATGCTTTTTGACAATTGCAAGTGTTTGGCACAATGGTTGGATGAAGGTAAAGTGCCTAAACACAGTCCAGAACTTAATATTCATCAAAAAAGGCTAACGGTGTCTGTTTGGTGGTCCAGCACGGGTATTCTCCACTACAGCTTCATGAAACCTGGTCAGTTGATTACAGCAGATGTCTACTGAAACCAACTGGATGAAACGACGAGGATTCTTGCGATTACGCAGCCAAGATTGGTCAATAGAGACAGGTCAATCCTCTTCTAAGACAACGCTCAACCATGTGTCTCACAAACAACACTGCTCAAACTACAGAGGCTGGACTTGGAAACTCTCTGTCATCCACCATATTCACCAGAACTTGCACCAACTGACTATGACTTCTTCCAGGCTTTGGACCACTTCTTGCACAGAATAATATTCAATTCTCAACAAGCTGTGGAAAGGCCTTTCGCAATTTCATCACCACTTGCTGTCTAGGCTTCCTCGCTGCTGGTATAAACAAGCTACCATAAGGATGGCACAACTCTGTCGATAGTTTAGGCACATACTTCGATTAATCACACTGTTTCTTGTTTGAGATATGATAAACTACACTTTTGACTTGAAATTAGACATTTCATATCTAATGACCTAATAGCTTTCAACGTTCACTTCAAGCACACTTCCTCAGGGAAGACTCCACTGCTGTCTGCTGCCTCTCCACGGTCTTTTTGGAGGGATAAACCACTTCCCACTTTGTGTCCCTCTGGTCTCCCACCTCTCCACAGAGTCGCCTGCTGCTGGCTCCACCCTGAGCCTCAGGCTCCATGCTGGCCAAGGCAGGGTCTCACTGCTCTGTCCAGCCTTACACAAACAAGGCACACAATGAAGTCACCAATGAACACTCCCACAAATGAATGGATTACATTGCTTCCAAACAAACA
Organism: Lemur catta; assembly: GCF_020740605.2. Taxonomy (NCBI): domain Eukaryota; kingdom Metazoa; phylum Chordata; class Mammalia; order Primates; family Lemuridae; genus Lemur; species Lemur catta. The sequence continues at coordinate 2,830,252 of NC_059133.1, forward strand.
GAACCTTGCAGAGCCACTGTAGTCATACCCTGGGAAGTCAATCCCTTCCTACACTGCCTACAACCCTAAATATTATTGGGTCTGGTAGTCCAGATCCCCAAAATCAGCATCAACCTGGGATATACAAAGAAGAGACCTGGGGCCCAGACAGGTGAAGTCTCTTAACCCAGGGCACACGGTCTGCAGTGGTGACACCAGCCCCCACACCAATTCCCACACCCGTGCTCCATCCACTATGGCCGCTCAGATGAATGACTAACCCAGCAGGCACCAGATAAACACTGGGTGAAGAGGTAGCACATTCACACATGTATATTCATACACATTTTTCATTTTAAGTCAACAGCTTTCCAGAGAGAACTCAGAACTGAATATTTAAATAAAAGCAAAGACCAAAATCACTCAACATGGCACCATTTAAGAATTTCTCCTGCACAAAAACTTAGCAAATGATAAGGATGATATTCAATAAAGCTGGAAGCAGCATCCTATGGGCAGCCCCTCGGCACCCCAGCGAGAGGGCAGGAAGCCGAGCTGCAGTAGGAAGGTACCCTGGACAGCAGCAGCTCTGCTGCGAGGCACAGAGCGGCAGCCCTGCCCTGCCCAGCCACCGGCACAAAGGAGGCCCTGGCAACAGCACGTGCCTGAGCAGGGCGGTGACAGGACTCAGGGCAGCTTAGGTGAGTGGAGCACGCAAAGGCATTCGTGAGGGTAACAGTCCCTAGAAGCACTCACCTGGAAGCCTCTTAGGGGCCTCTGCACCCCGACAGAAGCAGGAAAGGACAGGACAGGGGCTGCATGGCAGCCAGCAGGAGCAGTGACAGGAGGAAAAAGGCACGACGTGGTGGCTCACACACTGACCATGGAATCACGAAGAGATGGGGAAATTCTGCCGAGCCTGACTCCTCACTAGGAAGGCCCAGAGACATCCCTGGAGCCCCACCAACATCCCCCCACATCCATCCAGAGGGCTGTGCACACTGGGGGGCCTCCCCTAAGACAGAGAGGCAGTCATGCAGCAAGGCTCCCAGAGTGCTTGCGGGGTGTGTGCATGGTTTGTGTGCGGGGGTGTGCGTGGTATATGTGTGGTGTGTATACATGTGTGTGTGGTGTGTATGGGGGGTACTATGCGTGGAGTGTGCATATGCTGTACATGTGGGGGGGTACGCATGTGTGTGTATGGTGTGTATGGGGGGATGTAGTGTAGGGACGGTACATGTGGTGTGCGTATGGTGTGGGGGTGTGCACGTGTATGTGAGGTGTGTATTTGTGGCATTTAGGGTACGGGGTTGTGTGGTGTGTGTGTGCATGGGTGTGGGGGCCATGCACATGTGTGTGAGGTATGTATGCATCTGTGGGGTATGAGGGTACTATGTGTGGTGTGTGTGTACGTATGGTGTGTATGTGGGGTATTTGTGGGGTGTGGGGGAGCGGTATGTGTGGTGTGCGTATACGTATGTGTGGGGTGCAAGGTGTGTGAAGTGTGTGTCTGCAGGATGTGGGGTATGCGTGGGGGGCTACACGTGGTATGTGTGTACATGTGGGGTACGTGTGGTGTGTGCATGTATCTGTGTGGGGCGTGTCTGTGCGTGTGTGTGAGGAAAAAGCCAGAGCTCAGCGCAGGGGGGAGGCGGGAACCTAGGCGGTGCAGCACCCACCATTTCCCTGGGCCGCACACGCTCGCACCGAGCCCCACGCGCTGCACGGACGCGGTCCCGCCCCAGCGCAGCACTGGAGAACCCCAGGGTGGCCGAGAGGGCTCACCGGCTTCGCCAGGGAGGAAGGCCGGGAGCTTTAGTCTGCTCAAGGGACCCGGTGCGCCACCTACACGGGGACCCCAAAGGGACTGTTTCCTGTGACTCCCAGGCCCCCAGAAGCCTGTGAAAGGTCTGAGAAAGGTGTGGGGGGAGAGACCCGAGCTGGCCTGGGCCCGACTCCATTCGGCCGACTGCTCCACAGGGTACCTGTGTGGATTAAGTTCCCCCGAACAGCACTCGGGACAGAGGAAGAGAGCACACGGGGCAAACGCAGGGCACTGAATGGGGTGTGGGGTGATGAGCCTTCTCAGCAACCACGCAGTGCGGAGCACCCCAACGCAGCACCTTCCGAAAGTGATTACGCTCTTGCCCTCTCCCAGGCCAGGGTGGAGGGTGCTGCCCCCCGGCCTCCAGGAAGCCTAGACTGATGCACTAGAGAGAGTGTACTTGCATTACTTTGGGGAAAAATTTAGAGTCAGATTTATTATTAACTAAGGAAAGCAATCAGTCAGTTCAAATTATTTAGATTTAACTCTACTTGATCTCTCTTGATAACCTGAAAATCAGGTTTTAAGACTTTAATCCCAGTAACACGTAAATAAAGGGGCAGGTATCTCAAGCATCAAACAAAAACGGCTTCTAATAAGGCAGGCAGGCTGCAATAGCAGCTAAAAGAAACTGTCCCGTGGAGACACGTGACACCGGATGTGAGTCTCGCGCGGCTACTGAAGAGTCATGCGCTTTCCTGTCATCACTCCCCAGGGCCAGCCTCCTAGAGAACCACGGGGAGACCTGTGGACCCCACACGCCATCACCACTGGAGCGACCTCTAACCCCTTCTCCCACCTCCACTGCCCACAGCCTGGCCACATTGTCTCCTGCCTGGGCCGCTGGGACAGTCTCCCAGCTGGTCTTCCTACTAGCACTCCCACGTTCTGCATCCCACCAAGCAGCAGGGGGAACTGCCAAAAACGTAGAGCACATCAGCTCACAGCCAGAGCATCTGCTCCCTGTGGCTTCCCAAGACACTGGCAGCACAACACACTCCTGCCAGGACCACAGGTGCCTGCCCTGCTGTGCCCTCTCTGACCTCAGCCCTGCCCTGGGTCCGCTCCCATAGCACAGCCACTCCTGTCCCCACCTCTGGGCCTGTGCACTGTGGCTCCTTCCACCGGGAACTCCCCTCTCCCAAACTTTCATGGCTCCTGTGATTTTCAGCCTAAGACCTTAATTCAAATGCCTTCTCCCTGGGGACAACTTCCTTTACCATCCTATCTACAACAGCTGCCCCTCTACCGTGCCAGCTGGCTCTAGCCTGCAGCCCTCACTTGTCTCACGGGTTGTCCCCGAGGAAGGGTCTCCACCGCCTCACTCACAGCTGTGCCCTCAGTCCCGCCTGGTGGGTACAGAGGATCAGGAACTCTTTGTCAGCTGAATGTAGGTGCCAATGACCCAACCTCTCCCCACTGCCCTGTATTTGGAGCCCTCGCATCCTCTGTTCTCCAAGTTCTGTGCCACTGGCAGGTACCTGGCCCCAACCTGGTGGTCTGTCTGGACAGACAACGCTGTGACGCCTGCCTGAGCCTGTGACCAGCTTCCCATTCTGTTTCCTCTACTGGGTGATGCTCCAGCCTGCTCCTCAGATGCCAGACAGTCAGACCTCAGCGTCCCCCACTTGTCTGACAGTGAAAAAAGGACCTGGGGGAAAGGGGCAGAATGGCTCTGTCGAAGGCAGATGGGAAGATAGGAGCATTTGGGGAAGCAAGACTTCAGAGAGGGGAGTGAAGACCGATGAGGAGCATGTCCCAGGGAGGAGGGAGAAGAGGAGCCTCCCACACAGAGGAGAATGTGCACATGCACACACATATACACAGAGCACACGGGGAAGAGCACACACACACACACAGAGAAGAGCACACACACACAGAGCACACAGAGAAGAGCACGCACACACATGCAGAGTGCACACGCACAAAGAGCACACGCACAGAGAAGAGCACACACACACAGCACACACACAGGGCACACAGAGAAGAGCACACACACGCATGCAGAGTGCACACGCACAGAGAAGAGCACACGCACAGCACACACACAGGGCACACAGAGAAGAGCACGCACACACATGCAGAGTGCACACGCACAAAGAGCACACGCACAGAGAAGAGCACACACACACACAGCACACACACAGGGCACACAGAGAAGAGCACGCACACACATGCAGAGTGCACACACAGAGAAGAGCACATGCACACAGAAGAGCACACACACAGAGCACACGCAGAGAAAAGCATACACACACAGGGCACACAGTAAAGAGTACACACACACATGCAGAGCACACACAGAGAGCACTGAGAGAGAGAGAGGAGTGAACACACACATACACACACACACAGAGCACACACACACACAGCCACGGGCTCCAAGTTTGTTTGGGAAACCACACATGGCTGAAAAACAGAGCGAACAGCTTTCCATGATGATTTGGCTGCACAGGGGGAGAATTATTCATATTTCTCCCTGAAAAGACTTTGCTATTTCCAAGCCACAAATCAAGGATGTGGGCTAGAACCTGGCAAATGGAAAGCAAGGCCAAGTGCTCTGTGTCCACCCTGAGTGTCACTGAGAAGAGGCCTGAGCGTGTTTCCTGCTCCAAGGATGTGCTGCCGCAGGTTATCCGCAGGCCCGCTGTCCCCTGTAGACGCGGCGCCCAGCCAGCTCAGCAGCTCTGAGCGCACGCCAACCCCAACGCCAATTAAATCACTTCCACTAATCGCTCACAGCAGTGTGTCCCCCTCCCCTGACATTTACTCTGGGCAGGCACTCCTAGTTCCTCATGTAATTACAGATCCAAGCTCCTCTTCTGGCCTATTATTTCCCTATAACAAAAGCTAGTAATTTAGAAAATAAGAACTTCTCTGATTTATGTTAGTTTGAGTGGGGGGGAAGGAAAGGTAAATAAATTGTTTAAATTTCCTGCAGCCCCCCTTCCTCCTGTCACACCATAGACGAGGTTCCACCCTTGGCTAAGCCAACCACAGGTCCCAAGACACACGGAAGAGGCTTGGCAAGGAGCAGCCGCCGAGCTAAGACGGCAGGCACAAGCCCACCTTTAACAGCGCCACCGACAGAGCAGCCTCCGCCAGACTCTGAGGGGGAAAAGTCCCCTCATTGCAATAATGTAAACAAGATTTCCCTAAGCAGCGAATGTCTGGGGACCCTGGAAGATCACCACCAAGAGGATGGAGAAGGGTTGCTCATCCCTGCCCTGCCCATGGGCTGAGGAACAGCCTGCAGGAAGCCAGCAAGGCAGCAAGAGGCTCAGAGCTCAGGGCCTGGAGGTTCAGGGTACCCCAAGCCACACCCGAGAAGCTCCCTGGGCTCTAGCCTTAGGGACCTCTGCCCCTACTCAGTCAGTCCCCGGTGCTCCACCTGCTCCTGCCCTCAGGGCACCGGCAGGCTCCCCTCTGACTCCCTGCTCCGAGCCATCTGTCCTGGGGCAGCTGCAGGGGCTGGAAGATCCGGGACAGGGCACCTCCAGGACACCCAGCACAGACGCAAATCAATCAGCTGCTTAATTCACTCAGTCACTAAAGGCTCTGTGCAGAGAGGCGATAGTCACAGACCCAGAGAGCTCCACGCTGACAAGCTGTGAAGCTGATGAGCAGGACGACTGGTTTCCATCGGAAACGACAAGAGGGGTCTTAAGGGTTTCTTTGTCCTTGTTGTTTCATTTTCACTGACGATGACTTATTCCTTTATCTTTTGTCTTAAATCACTTCATATGAGTTATGCTTTTCTTTTGTTTTGAAATTGCAAAAACTATTAAATAGCTCCAATCCCAAAGTCATTTGGTATCATTTTTAAAACTCCCTTCTCCCCAAATCATCAGAAATAGCACTGTGGGGCCGGAGCCCGCACAGCCTCGCTCTGAAAGCCAATGTCCTCGTGACCCTCCACTGGATTCATAGCAATGTCCTCCAAGACACGAGTTAAAATGTTTTCTCATCTTTTATCGCCACCGGGCAAACCAGAACAGGGCGCAGGGCTGAGAGAGCATTCTCGTGGCATCCCTGAGGATTACCCTGGAATTCTGCTGCCCTGTGATTTCCATCATAATGAGCCCTCCACATATCAGGTATCAGTGAAACCCTGCTGTAAGAAAAAGAGGTCCCGTCCCCAACACAGAGGGACGTGTGCTGTAGGACTTCTAAGCCCTGCATCACATAATTGTACGGCTATTTTTCAAAGAACACACTGAGCCATTTCTAAGCTTTTACTCTCAGACTGGTAAAAAAAAAGACAAAAAAACTATAAATGACTGATTTCATACCACTTTTTCCAAATAAGCACGTCCAAAGCATAACAAGGTGACACTTGAAAGGGGCACAAGTGACGCACGCTGCCTCCCTTGAACCCACGTCCACTGCCACGCAGGGCACGCGGCGGCACCTCGAGGCAAGCTCTGGGCCACCATCTGCTCTTCCGGTTTGCTCCAAGTTTCCCCCACCCCTCAGTCCCGCCTGCTACTCGGTGCCTCCGTGGCTCCCTCAGATGCTCTCAACTAAACACGGAATCAGATAAGGATCTTTTAAAAAACATTAGTTTCCTCATCCCTCCATGGAGGTCGTCTCACAATGATGGTCCCACTTCAAGGAAAAGTGGCTCCTCTGAGCTTCCTCTTCCCACCCACTGAGGCAGGAACGAGGAGGAAGTGGCAGTGCAGTCCAACGAGGAAACCGCTCAGTCTGCCCACACCCCCAGGACAGCCCAATGCCTCAGAGCTTCCTGGGGACCCGCAGGGCCCTTAAGACTCAAGCTCAGAGGAGCAACAGAGGTGAGAATGAGGTCAGAAGTCCACCAAGGCAGAGCAGAAAAGAGTAACAGGTCACCAAAATCAAAGGTCAAACACCAGAGGGACCAAGCCAAGGATCCCAGAGGGGAGGCCTGGCCAGGGCAGGGAGGGCACACAGGCAGGAGGGCTGCCTCAACGGCAGGATGGCCCCCGCTCCAGAGGCTGCCCACCCTGCACCAGAGGCAACTGGCCCTGCAGGCTGGGGCTCGCTCGGCTACTCTCCCGCAGGTTCTGGACACAAAGGCAAGTCCCTCATCCTCTACCTGGGGTGCCTGGGCCACAGTGCTTCACCTCAGCACGGCCCCCGGGTGCCCGCTGGGCCACGGCGTGTCAAGCCATGGGGCACGAGGGTGGAGTATAAAGGCCCCACGAGAAAACAGACACACAGATACACCAGGTGCACTAGGGAGGTGGGGCCCGCAGCCCAACCTGGGATTCAGAACACCCTCCACAGGGCGACGAACAAACACCTCTGGAAGGACCAGGGCAGGAAACCAAAGGGTCACAGGCACTGGAGAGCACCGTGGCATCAGCAATCGGCATCACCCTTGATTCCAAGTGCCCTGCAGCTGCTCCTCCGGTTGTCTCCTCCAATTCCTCCACAGTCTCTCTGGGTTTCACGCACCTCTGTCTTCGCCCCACACTTCAGCCGTGCACTGTGGAGGACGGGGACCACATCTGGGTCTTAGTGTCACTCTCATGCCCACTGAGTGTCCAAGGGCATTCTTCGGGGGGGGGTGTCACAGTCCCTATAACTTTGTATGTCAAAAATCCAGGTGTTTTACTAGCAGTTATCACAGGAAAGGTGAAAACAATGCAATCATTTGCAGGGACTCTGAGTAGAAGCAAGGGCCAGCCTAGTAAACAGCAGACAGCAGAGGGGAACAGACCTGTCACAGGACATTAGCTCCCATTTCAATGAATGTGCTGTTGGTGTAAGCAGCGATATTATCTACTGAAGGAGAATAAAGCAAGGATGCCCTAAGCATGTGAATGTGTTTAATGAAAACACAGAATGATCTGAAATGGCTCTAACAATGACTACTCACTGGATTTTATTAGCCATTAAAGTTCTGGTGACATCGCTTCTCGGCCTTTTGGCTAAGATCAAGTGTAAAGTTCTGGTGACATTCTTGATACTCCTATCTTTGTTTGAGAGTGGGAATTCATTAACAGTAGTACAAAGTTTAAAGTCTTCCCAAGGTATCTTTTCTGCAAATCAGTTTAGACTCAATAATAACAAAAATAGCTGTTACTACTTGTTACCACCAGGGCTGAAGAAATTAAAAAAACTAGAAGCATCCCCAGTTTGCCTGCCAAACTTCAGAAACCTGAGCACCATGACCCATGTGCTAATGCAAAACCAACAGGTTCTTTCTCAAAGTCTCAACAGCATCTTCCACACAAAGCTCCGGGAGGGCTCAGAGGTCCCCTACTAGTGAGCTCTTTCTGTCTCTGCTTTCTACACGTTATCCAGCTCCTTGCCCAGGCCTCCACGGCAAGATTGGAACCCCAGCAGTTCAGAGCATGTGAGGGAGCTGAGATATTTTGCACACTAAAAAGTAAGATATATTGAAATTGAAAATGTTGCTGTGCTCATGATTACCTACCAAAAAATCTGATTTCAGAAATTTTAAAACATCATAATTCTACTACATGCATCAGCAGTGAGATTTCACAGCATATAAAGCACAATTGAGATAATTTCTGTGAGAGGAGACACACAATGAAGAATTCCGTGGAGACCCGTGGGATTTATATCCTGCAAAATCCAGAAGCACCGTAGGCTCAGGAAGAAGAAATTACTCACAACTCAAGTCTCTGCAACATGATTCAAAGAACATTCCCTCCTGTGAATTATAATACCTGATGAATGAAACCAAAATGAAAGTCTGCAAAAATCTAGCACGTGGATTAAAAGGCAACCACATATCACGTAAAATATATACTGAGTATACCAAGACAAATACCAACTGTAATGTTTACAACATAGTTAATGTGTAGAACTCTCTTACGACGAGCAATGATGCCACACTTGGTGTATGAATTACTCAGCATTCACCTCATTCAAATATATGAACTTACATCTCACATTTTGTGCCCACATCAAGTGTCTTGATAGGTTAGCAAAACATAGAGGTTTAATACATTCAAAACTAAGGACTGAAAAGAAACAATACTCTTTTTTTTTTAATGTCCTCAAAAATATTTGGAAAGAAACAACATACTTTCAAATAAAACATCACAGCATCACTATAACCAGAAGAAATATTCAACGCAACTGATATGATTACATATTAGCACATAACTGAAGAATCAATAAACGGTTAGAAAGCATTTTTCAAATTAAAGAGAAACTTGGCTTCTGTCTCTGGCAGTGTGGCACATCAGATGTTAACACACTTAATCCTGCAATGCATTACAAAAATCCATAATGACCAACTTGGATTTATTTCAGGAATGTACAGTTAGCTCAACAGTAGGAAATCTTCTAATAAAATTCACTGCATTAATAGTAAAGAAGCAAAAATATTACCTCAGATGAAGGGAGGAAAAAGAATTTGATAAAACTCAATAACCATTTATGATTTTAAAACTAAGAGCAAGGCATCATCCTTAACATAGTAAAGATTAGATACCACAAGTCCATGCATGGTGCAAATGTTAAAAGACTTCCCTGAAAAAATCCAGGATGAGACTAGATGTATGCTTTCCCTACTTCTGCTCAGCACTGTAACGGAAGTCTTAGCCAGCAAAACAAAACAAACAGAAAGGAAAAAAAAAAGCACATGCCAAATAGAAAGAAAAAAAATAAAACTGTCATTATTTCCAAAGGACATGATTAACTTCTTAGGAATCTCAAATAAATCTACACACAAATTATCAGAACTGATGAAAGAGGTTAACAACTTACAAAAGTCAACTGCATTTTTATACAAATTAGACAATGAAATTAACAATTTAAAGGACACTATTTATAAAAAATATTTTTTGAATAAATTTAACAAGTTGTTGGGTAAATTTAAGGGGGAAATATTATTTAAAATAAAAGATCAGAGGAACTAAATAAACACGAAAATATTAATTCTCTCCAAACTGATCAATAGATTTAACCTCATTTCTGAGATTTTCATGAAACATAACAAGCTGATTTTAAATTTACACACAAAAGCAAAAAGTCAGAAATGGCCAAGAAACAAAAACCAGGTATGGTATTGGCGTGTCCTACCAGATTCAAGGCTACAATATTAAGACAAGGTAAAGCTGCACAGGGATAGACAAATAGATCCGTGGAACTGGTTCCACACATGTGGAACCCTGAGAGCTGTCAGGGCAGCCACAGCTGATTCGTGGGCAAGGGCTGCAACTGGTCACCCGTGTGGGGAGTCTCTAAAGAAAATGGTCCAAGCTATAGTTTGGATAGGGCTTGTTTGGCTCCACCAAGTCTCGCGTTGAAATCTGGTCCCTAATGTGGGAGGTGAGGCCCAGTGGGAGGCATTTAGGTCATGGGGGAGGATCCTCATGAAAGGCTTGCTGCCATTCTCACAGATGGAGTGAGTTCTCTCACTGAGTTCGTTGCTGAAAAGAGCCGAGCTCCTCCTCCTCTCTCTTGCTTCCTCTCGCACGTGAGCCCTGCAAGCCAACTGCCCTCCGCCGTGTGCCGTGAGCGGAAGCAGACTGAAGCCTTCACTAGGAGCAGACTCTGGTGCCGTGCTTCCTGCACAGTCTGCAGAACCATGAGCCAAATAAACACACCTCTGTTCTCCATAAATTACCCAGCCTCAGGTATTCCTTTACGGCAACACAGACAGACTAAGACAGAGCACTACATCAAACTCCATACAAAGTCAATTCTAAACGGATTATGTCCTAAATGTAAAAGGCAAAACTTCAAAACTAGGAGAAATATAAGAAGACTTCTTTGAAACCATGAAGTTGGAAAGGACATCTTAAGACACAAAAAGGCCTAATCATGAAGGAAAAGGTAAGAACTCTGTTCACCGATGACAGTGAAAAAACAACCTACTAACTAAAAGAAGGGATATGCATCCATGTATGTCCAAAAAGGAATTTGTATCCAGAGAATATTAGTAAACTCTTACAAATCAGCAGGACAAACTAACAAACAAAAAAAGACAACACAATAGCATTAGGGGCAAAAGCATTTCACAAGAGAGGAAAAACAAATGGCAAAAAAAACTATGAAAAAATACTTAACCTCAACAGTGATTAGGTAAATGAAAATTAAAAGCACAACAAGAAACTACTTCTGACAGTACAGCAGGATTCCCAGTCTAACAACTCCAAGTACAGCTGCAGGTGCAGAGAGCACTGGGTGTTTGCCTGCAGGTGCCACAGCCTGGCAGCACCCAAGACACACTCACCCTGCACCAACCCCGCAGCCCCACACCTGGGGAGGATTCCCAGAGAAACTCTCACACAAGGTGTTCTAGCAACACCAACAGAAACAGCAAGGAAATGAAAACAACCCAAATGCTTATGAACATCAGGCTGGATAAGGGGAAACACCAGCACCTACAATGGCACATGCTGAAGCAGAGGAATAATCAACTACAGCTGCACGCATCCATGGATGGATGCTGTGATATAAAGAGCAATCCCAAATTAATATACTTAGCACAACTCCATTAAGATGCAAGATCACCAGCAAAACACACGCACACACACACGTGAGATAAAAAGCATACAGAAAAACAAGAGAATAATTAACCAAAATTGAGAAAATGTTTACTTGTTGGGGTGTAGAGAAATGTTTGCGAAAGAAGCAATTTCAAATATATTAGCATTGTTCCATTTCTTCAGCTCAGTGGTACGGATTCTGAAGTTAATTTTTAATTTTTTTCTTTAAATTGGACACATATGTTATAGAAACCTTTCTGCTTTGATATTTCTCACCATAAAAACAAAGAGAGAAAGAAGGGAAGGAGACAGATTTGAGCCTGGTCCTCTCCTCGCCCGGGTGCCTGGCGGTAAGTAAGCCTTTCCTGTTGCAAAAACCCAGCCCTTTGGTGTTTGGCTTTCTGCTGCACACAGGCAAATGGACACAGCTCGGGTCAGTAATACGGGCAGGGGCAGAAGGTGCAGGGCTGAACCCCCACCTGGCACCCCTGAAACACACATAGGTGGGGTGGGGCTTCAGTGCCAGCTTGTCACCCTTCCTAAGCTCCCTAGAGCCCCATGACATGGGACCCCTGTCTTGGGGCTGTGGTCTGGAGTCAGGACCCCCTGGGAGCTCAGTAGAGCAAACTCACTGCTGTCCTCCAGACACAGATGGGAACAGCCATCACACTCCAACAGGCAAGTGGGGCCAATGGAGACATTAGTCTGGTGACTTCTATGAAATACTTGACACTTACCAGAATAAAATAATGCAGCCACATGTACCCACCAAGCAGTTCACGATCTCAACACACAGCTGTACCTGCTGCATGTCATTTTTTGGTTTAGAATAAAACACTACAAACATAGTCAAAAACACAAAACCATACTCTATCCATGGACAGGCCACTCTTCTGAGTTTGGGGTGTGTCGTTTACATGCATGCTGTCATACTAACACTCCCTACGTGAGCCTGTGAAAGTTGTCAGAATCAAATAGAGTCACTCGTGTTAAAAAAAAAAAGAAGGAAAGATCTATGGATTGGATCCCAAAATATATGCCAGAAGAGTTTAATGAATTGATTATATAACGAACATTATTTCTTGGGTTTTCACAAATGAGTCCCCACCTTTGGGAAAAAAGAGGGTTAGTTGGATACCAAATGCAGTGACAAGCAGTGACGGAACAGACACGGAGACACTCTCCGCACACAGGCCGTCCAGCACCCCCTCGCACAGCGGAGGACCCACGGGACACCCACGCTGGGGGTGCGCAGCTTTGAATGCGTCAGGCACCACGGTGGGGGACGGGGAGACACTAGAGAGAAACAGAGCCAGGGCCTACCCTCCTAGAGCTCGCAGTCTGAGGGGAGAGACCCGAGCCCTTGGCACAGGTCAGAGTCACAGCAAGATGACTCACACTTACCAATCCAACCCAACTCACGGTGCTGGGGGTGGAAAACACCAGAGTGAAGCTCCCTGTCCTCACGGAGCATGCGGTCTCACGGGAAAGAGGCTCGTTAACAAACAACGCCAGTAACACAGCCAGGGTCCCAGAGTGGGAAACACAGGCGCTGTCAGGACCGGAGAGGCAGGGATGGGTGGTGTTGGCAAGGTGGGAAGGGTCTGCCAAGCAGAGGGGCTGGAGAGGGGCACTCCAGGTGGAAGTAACAGTGTGTGCAAATGCACTTTGGCTTGGCCCCGACCCTTGGTCAGCAGAACCAACACCGGCTCCTTCTCGTCCAGGCACGTGGGGACCCAGGATCAGCACAGCCTGCCTGACTCCACAGAGGCCACGGTCAGGAAACAGGTTTACAAAAAGGAAAGAGTCCGGCATGAACAAATCTGGGCTTCACTGACACCTGCCTCCCAGAAAATCCCAATGCTTTAGGATCATGAAAAACTCCCTGCACCAATTCTAAGAACTGTACATAAATAACCTGCTTTAAAAAGCCTGTGTGTTTAATTTACCCTCTGTGTCTGCTAAAACGGGATGAGACACTGCTTCTCCATGGTTAACTGGAAAAAGCATCTATGTCCTTAATTTGTGAAACTGCTCTAAGATGACCAGAGGGCGGATAATAACTATGGAGGAAAAGCCACACAGAAGATGATTAATTTATGACCTGAAAACGCCCAAGGGTAATATTTGAATATGGCTCTTCGATAAACTCACTGTACCCACCACAGCTGCAGAGGGTCACAGGTCAGCATTGGTATTTTTAGTGCAATAGATTGAGTTTGTTCAAACTGGGTAGGGGGTGAGAAGAGCAAGCGGCCTCCCTGAGGACGGCAGGTGGAGCACTAAGAAGCACCAGGCCCCCCTCAGAGCGCCGCGAGAGCCCTTACCTCCACACCCACAGCCCTGAGCACAGCCTGGGCTCAGGGGGACGTGGAGGGTGTTCCCTTCCCCCCTCAGCCCCTCCTGGGACCACCCTGGGAGGAGCAAGGGGCAAGGACCTTCTGGCAAAGGCTCTTTGCTCCACCCGAGGGAAGCTGGGCAAAGACTAGGAGGCCTCCCACGGTCCTCACTTCTCACTCACAGCAACATCCCCCATGGGCAGTTACAAACACTGGAGTCTTACAGTTTCTAAGTCTGGCTGAGCTGACTTGAAAAAGGGATTTCCAGGCTCCACCCCAGAAGTCTGATTCAGGTCTGACGGGTGGCCTAGGAACAGGCAAGTTAAAGTTTTCAAAAGCAATTAAATAATGAACAGAAATGGAACAAACACTTACCCAAAGAAGACCATATGAATGGCAAGCCAGCATAAAGAGAGATATTCAACATCATCACTCAATGGGGAAATGTAAATTATAGCCCTCTAAGATATCACTATATACCCACTAAAAATGACTAAAATTAAAGAAACTGACAATACCAATTGCTGGCATGGATGTGGAGCAACTAGAACTCTAATACATTCCTGGTAGAAATGCAAATTGGTATAGCCGCATTGTAAAATAGTTTGGCAGTTCTTATAAAGCTAAGCATACCTTTATCATGTAACCCAACAATTCCACTACTAGGTACTTACTAGAGGGAGGAGGGGAGCAGAGGCCCTCACTAAGCTTTGTACATGAAGGGTTATAGCAAATTTATTTTGCAATGGACAAAAACTATAAAGAACCCACGTGTCTGTCAGTGGTGAATGGACCGACACACTGTGGCGTACTCACACTGGAACAATACCCAGCAATGAAAAGAAATGAACTATTGACACGTGCACCAACATGGGTGACTTGCAAGGGCATTGTGCTGAGTAAGAGAAACCACACACAGAAGCAGATCAGCAGTTGCTGGGGGCAGGGCATGGGGAGAGGAGACTGACAGCAAAGGGACATGGGGGAACCGCTCTGGGTGAAGGAAATGCTCCATATCACAATTCAGGTGGCTGTCACACTCCCATACACAGCTGTCAAAACACATCTGACTGCACACTTATAGTAGGTGAATTTTATTGTATGTAAACTAGACCTCGAAAAAGTTGACAGGAAGGAGACGAGCAAGGGAGGGAGACAGGGAAAGGAGAAAGTGACCACAACAGGCCTGGCCATCACCTCTGGAACGAATAAATGAATGCATGGACGGATAGGGAAACACAGTAGAAATTCTTCTTTCTGAGTCATCAGAAGCCCAGACTCCAGTGGAGCACATTAGCCGCTAAAATCAAAGTCACGTTTTCCTGATTCCCATATAGCTAAGTACAACCACGTCACTAAGTCAAGTCAGGAGGATATAAGTTATAACCGTAGGACAGAAGCAGAAAGAAAACACTATGAGCAACTTCTGTGACACATCTTTACCCACGTCCCACTTCCCTGCGAGAACTCGTGGAATGCAAACATGACAAGGATCCCCCGTGGACCATGAGGTTAAGGCCAAGCACAGAGAGGCACCCAATTCGCTTACAAGGAACTCATGCTGGACAGAGTAATGCACTTCTGTCTTGTGAAGCCACAATTATTATAGATTTGCTGTCACTTGCAGATGTATCTAAATCTAACCTCTACAATACCGGAAATCATAACTCGATTTTGCCTACTGGCCAACACAAAACAAACATTTCAGTACTTTCCTAAAGCCCACTGCACATCATTTAATCCCCCTCAAACACACACACACACACACACACACACACACACACATACATACACACACACACACTCACTCGGGGATGTGCTCAAGTTACACACTCACCACACCCACCAGCCTGTCCCAGAAGCCGTCTGCCCCGAGGGTGACCCGCACTGCTGAGTGTCAGCGTGTCCAGAGCCTGCAGAGGCCGAGTGAGCCCCACTGCCGGGGGAGGCCCCCTAAACCTGTGGGATCAAGGTCCAAGGAGGTCACAGGCAAGATGACCAGATGACACCAACTGGTGGTGACTCAGGATCCACACTGAGACCAAAAGGCCTGAGATGTCAATTCTACAAGGACTGTGGCAAGTGGCAGGAAAAAGTAACTAAGAATAAACCTAAAGTCGTGTGGCAGACTCTATTTTTCCATTAAATAAAATATTAATAATAAGTAAAAAGCAGGTTATAATATATTATCTCTTATTTTCCAGTACAATAAGCACAACTATTGAAAAGAAAAATCAAAGAGAAGTATCTCAGAATGACTATTAAAAACTTTCTCATTCTATGTTTGCAGTTTTGCTTTAACAATCCTGGATTCTTTTTTTTTTTAATGGATTTACTGCACAGGCAAGAGATGTCAAAGTTTAAGAGTACATTTACTGGAGCAAACAATATGCAAAAAAAATGTTTCAAACAATAAGAAAATTCTACTTTAAAAAAGTACCATTTATTATAGCAAGAAAAAATATAATAACTAAGAATAAATGTAATAAACCATGTATAAGACCTTTTCTGGAAAAAAATTTAAAACTGAATTGGAAAGCATAAAAATGGCATGAAAATGGGGAACCAGCATGTTCATGAAAATCAATATTAAATGTCATAAAGATATCAATTCTCCCAAACTGATCCATAGATTCCATGCAATTCCAACCACAAATCAAACAGACCATACAAGCAAAAAAACAAATGAAAAGGCCTGGGCGATGTGATTCTGACAATCATGAAGAAAAGCAAAGAGTAAGACCACCCACTCAATCCCGAAAAGGGAGACGCAGCAGGGTGTGACCTACCAAATATTAAGACATTCTACAGCTAAATTATTGTACTTAGCAGGGTGTGATTTGAAGGGAAGACAATCTGAACACGGAGACAAAACAGAGGACAGAAAACAGATCCATGTCAGTGTGGCAATGGCATCAGATAGATGTGACCTCGGCAACATGGAGATGAGGTGGAACCGTAGACAGTGCAGGACTCACTGGTCATCACAGGAGAAAATTAAGTTGACTCCTACCTCACGTCACAGGGCCAGCAACTGTGGATGAATTAAACACAGAGGCGTGAAACACAGAACTTTTGGTGAACATATGGGAGAGCACCTTGACGACACACTCGGGGAAAGGATTTCTTAAGTAAGCCATACAGCGCTAACCAAAAAGGCTGACGAGTTCAAGTTCATTGAAACTAAGAAACTCTGATCATCAACGGCCACCAAGAAAAAAGGGAGAAAAAAGCCACAGAGTGGGAGAAGATATTCGCCACATACCAACTGACAAAAGAATTGGAATCCCTGCCATGTAAAGATCAACAACCCAGAAGAAAAATGGGCAAAAGGCAGGAACAAGCACTTTCCAGAGGGGGACACAGAGGACACCCATACCTATGAGAAGAGATGCTTAACTCCACTAGTTAACCGAAAAATGAAAATTAAAAGCACAATAAGAATGCCCTCAAGAGAAACAAAAGCTAAGAAATCTGACAAATCAAGAATTGGCAAGGACGTGGAGTACCAGGAATTCTTAATACTCTGCGGGTTCAAAGTTTCATTAGTAGAACCCTGTGGGAAGCACGTTGATATTGTCTTGCAAGTGTGACCGGCCCACGCCCAACCATGCAATTGTTCTCTTTCATAAATGCCCTGGAGGAGTTCTTGCCTGCTGGTGCCTGCCTAAACGTACAGAAAGGTCCCAGGCAACACTGTTCCTAACAGCAGAACATTTGAAACAACTCAAATGCCCATCAACAAGAAACAGGCTAAAGAAAGTGTGAAGTATTTAAATAAATACAACAGATTGGCTGAATCTTAGAAAACAATGTGAGGAGGAAACACAAGCTGCAGGAACTACACTACACAAAGAGCGATACGGCTTAAGATGCAAAATTAAGTACCACAGCAAGTTCTTGGTATCACATGACACGTGTGAAAGTTATGAAGAATCGTAAACATGAAAGTCAGGAGAGGGGTCCTCTGTCCCCTATGGAGGGGTTGCGAGGGGAGCACAAGGAAGCAGCTTCAGCCATGGGTCGGGTTCGAGCCAGGTTCATGCGTGCAGTTGCTCAGACTAGTGGGTGCTGGTTCCTAAATCTCATACACACAGAGTATATACGGGTGTATTACATATATTCTTTTGTATGTATTAGTACTGCACAATAGAAATGTTTAAAGAGTAGAGATTCCCATTAGCAATTATGTCCACAAGGGCCAAAGGCACCAGAAATTGGCCACCACAAATTGGCTTCTGGGTGAAGAACATCAACTACATCCGCTGTCCCGTTGGTACAGTGGCGTCATCAGTCACTCCCAGCAAAGGGAAACAAGTCTGCAGGAATGTCAGGTCACGGCTCTTACCTCCATCACCTTGGGCTGAAGTATTAATGCTTCAGGGCTCATCCGAGGGATGTCTATGTGGATCTGGAGATGCAGGAGAAAGACACATTTATTTTACACAATGACAAACATCATTACAAGGTTTATGATTTGATCCAGCAATCCCATTATTGGGCATCTACCCAAAGGAACAAAAGTCATTCTATGACAAAGACACCTGTACCTGAATGTTTATAGCAGCACAATTCACAATTGCAAAGATGTGGAAACAACCCAAATGCCCATCAATTCACGAATGGATTAGTAAATTGTGGTATATGTATACCATGGAGTATTACTCAGCTATAAGAAATAACGATGATACGACATCTCTTTGGTTCTCCTGGAGAGAATTGGAACCCATCATATTAAGTGAACTATCCCAAGAATGGAAAACAAGCATCACATGTACTCACCAGAAAATTGGTTTCCCTGATCACCACCTAAATGCACATTGGGGAATGATACCAACTGGATATCAGACTGAGGCGGGGGCTGGGGGGGAGGGGATGGGTGTATGCCTACATGATGAGTGCGTTGCGCACCGTCTGGAGAATGGTCATGCTTGAAAGTGCTGACTCGGGGAGGTGGGAGGTGGGGGGGAGGGGATGCAGGTATAACTACATGGTGAGTGCCAGGCACACTGTCTGGGGAATGGACACACCTGAAGCTCTGACTCAGGGGGACGGGCAATATATATAACCTGAACTTTTGTACCCCCATAATAAGCTGAAATGACAAAAAAAGAAAAAAAAAACAGCAATACTTAATGATGAATGTAATCTGCCTGGCAACGTGCTCTCTCTCTGAGGATACTAATCCCCATGTTCCCAAGCTCTCCTCTGGAGGAGAATCCACACACGTCCCCCTGACCAGCTCACCCAGTCCCAGGATGACGGGCCTGCTCGACACTCCCCTCACCAAACAGTGGTTGCTGTATGATTAGGAACAGAGCAGGCCCTCAGCTATTTAGTAACATAATCCATAGCAATTAGTAAACATTGATTTTCAGCCTCTGACACAGAGAGCAATTCAAGTGCATCGATAGTGTACAAGTTTTCAGCTGTGACAGCTTCTTTTTGGACACAGGCCACATTTTTCTCCACTTCACAAAGTCCTTGGGGAATCTAGAACACTTTTCAAAGGATGCATTTGAAGGTCTCTGCCAGTGTCAGCTGATTCTTGCTTGGCCACGGTCTGACATGAGAGTCACAATGAAGTCCCTGACACTCCAGAGGAGGACACTTGTGGGTTCAAGAAGCAACCAGACAGAAGCAGTCAGAGCTTGCGCTGGCATCAAAGGCTGGCTCAACAGCCCACGTGAACATCCCACACCGGCCACACAACCCTCACCCCCGTGTACCCAGGGCAACAGCCCACACAGGCTGAGAGAAGACCTGCACGTTTTAATGCCAAAAGGTATTCTACGACTTTGTTTCATTTCACCCCATTCTTGCACATGCCCACAGAGGATTCTAACACCCAAGAGACTGGGACAATCCTACTCTGCCACTTATTAGCACTGTAAAGCACTTGGGCTCCGGGACCCAGCTTCCTTGTTTACAAAATGCCTGCTCCGAATCCCTCAAAAGGTTCCTGGTGAAGATCCAGTAAGACTGAGGGTCAACAGCCTAAGCAGAAGTGCACGCGAATCTCTGCTGGAGGAGACCTGCGGGCAGCAGCACCGCCGGGGAGGGGTGGGGAAGGAGGAGGAGGAGGACCAACAGTGCTCTATCCAGAGAGGCACGTGCAGGAGCCCAGGCACAGCCAGGGACCAGAGTCTTCAGGCCTGTCACCCAGGCGTCTTGGAGGGCCATCCTCAGAGCACTGCTCCTATACAGTTACATTCGTGTGGGCACACATGTCCCCAGCATGAGCACCATAAGCTCCTGCAGGGCGGGAACGGCAGTCTGATCCACCTCTGCGCGCCCAGGATCAGCACAGCCCACCTTTACACTAGAGCTGCCTGTCACCCATTTATTAAGCAGACAGGACAGCACACATGTCACCCCCACACCCTGCTGTCACTTTTGTCAGGAGGAGGGGATCCAACGTAGAAAGGGGAGTACTCTGCAAGGCTGGGCAGATAGGGCGGGTGTGCCCCTCCATCCCTCCCTCCTGTCCCCATCATGCACAGGACTGAGCAAGCAGGAAAAAGGTCTGCAGAACTTACCTAGAGGGGGAAAGACACACAAGATGAATCTTTTAACACACTGACTGCCACACCAGAAAAAAAAAAAAGATTTTCCTTGGGGTCACGGTGTTTTATTAAAACAATTCTTTCTGATTTGTTGTTTTTTATTGTTTTCTGTATGTGAATTATACGCAACACAATCCACGTTTTTAGAATTAAATTGTCAATATTAATTGTAACAATATGAACATCAACAAGTAAGATTTTCATGAACCAACTGCAGGGTTTTGCTTCATGAGGCCCTGGGCTCAAACCGGCCTGAGTTAAATACCACTCGCATGGCAGCCGGTGTGTTAACTCTGACCAACTCCCTGTGGCTTTCACATAACATCTGCAGCAGAAGAGTAAGCACTTAAAAATTAAAGGAAGAAAGGACAACAGAGGAATAAGGGGACACACCAAGGCCACCACCCTCCTGTTGCCCCCATCGGTGCGGGAGGGTGGGTGCTGCACACCTCGGGTCAGACAGTGGGTTGAGCTCGGTTCACAGGTCAAACACCCATGAGTAGGCAGCAGGGAGAAACCAGGGCCTCCAAACCCAAATCGAGTTCAGCTCTGCCGGAAATGACAATGGCGAGAAAGCACAGGGTACGTCCCAAGAGGCACATTTGCTGGAGTCAGGCAGACAGGAAAAACCACCCCATGCTACAGTACATATCTCTCATCTTTTCAGAATTCACAATGATACGGAATCTTTTTATAACCTATCACAGTAACTAAAGAAAGATGTATGCAACCTGTTTGTAATTAACTTTCCCTTAAGAAATTCAAAGTAGAATACAGCTTGGTAAATCTTGCAGAAAGATGCTAGTGTCATCCTTTGGGAAGTCCTTTTCCTGAATAAGAACACACTGAAAACAGGTTTAAAACAAATTCATCAATTTCCTAAAACCAGTGAAATGGAAAAAGAAAATAGGTAAGCTAATATTTCCCTAACCAAATCCAAAGGCAACCTGTATCTCAAATCAGGCTCCCAGAATAACTGGGTGCAGCCCAGTGTGGCCAGAGCCCCCCAGTGTGAGACAGAAGGACCACTCCAGCATAGGCGGTGCAGTCCAGAGGCGCGGGAGCTCCGTCCCGGGAGCAGAAGGAGGTGGGTTCGTGCCCTTCCTACCGCCTCACTCTGAAAAAAGGCACTTTTCCTGCCCAAGCCTCAGCTGTATCCCATCCATAAAGAACATGCTTCCCAAGAATCCACTGCTCTTAAAGAATCTCTGCTTATGTATCAGAGGTAAGGCCTGTCTTCGGGCCTTTTTAACAGATTTATACCAGATATCCACAGAGAGATGTAGATATCCCATATCTGAGGTAGAAAAATTTGGCAAAACTCCTTCACCTAGAAGTAGGATTTACAAAGGGAATAGTCAATAGTGGCACGCCTCAGAGAAACTAGAACTTGATTTCAGATACATAAGACAATGATGCCAATTAAGAACTACCAGTTTGACCTTTCACATATTACAGAAAGAATGAGAATTATAAAGTCCTCGAAGAGCTGTTAAAGCTCTAACAGCAAATTCTGGATGCACTGTGAAGCATAAATCAATTTTAAGTATTTTTCCCATTATGCACATCATCTGTCAATTGACTATTTAAGAACCCATAATTATACCCATTTTGTATTAAACTAAATAGCAAAATAACAAACTGACTACACCTCTTGCTCTGCTATGAAGTGTGCCGCCCCCCCAGTCAAGCTGATGACTACGCCTTTCTCCTATCTACACGCCCTAACCGTACCAAAGAGCACAGCACCGTGGGGCCGTGGAATCTCTCCCTTGTGGTGTGATCTGGTTAAACGCCAAGTCCCAGACCTTCAGGAAGAGCCTTTTGATTCCCAGACAGCAGCTCAGGGAGACACAAAACGCCCATCACCACCCGAGGCAGGTCCTGGGGGTCTCTGGTATTTACTTAATCTTTTGTAACTTCAATCAAAAACACCTTCTTACTTTTGTAGAAGGAACTAGAGACAAGCAGGTATCACTATTAGAGGAAATTCGCCATTATTTGTTTTCAAATTAATTTATTAGAAAATAAAACTCTGTGACCCAACCGGGGGTATGCTAGACAAAACATTCCCTCCTACAAATCATCACCAAATCAAAGTATGTCAAGTAATGTATGAAAAAGAAAAAGCACTCCCACCTGTCTATATGTATCTTGGTGAACTTCATCATTCCTAGAATCATAATAATGCTCAATAAAAGCAAAATATTCTTTTTGTTTTCTCTGGAGAGTGGACGGTCTTCGGTCTACATTGGCAGGAAGGTAACCCTGGGTGAAAAAAAAACAAACAATACACATGGTTACTGCTAACTCATGGAGTCTCTACAAGAAGTCTGACATGAAAAGCCTCACATCAGACACGGGCTTGGTGTTCTGCAATCTGACGCAGAGGGGGCAAGAGTTATGAGAAAAGGAAGCAGGCACATAGGAAACCAGCCCTGGCCACACTGCAAGTTCCCCCGACAGCTCTCACGGAGGGTCCGGGTCTAGCCTCTGCAGCCCCAGCGGTCTTGCTCACTCACAGCCAGACAAGAGCCAGACTGAGTCACTGCAGCAGGCGAGTTCCAGGCTCTTCCACGGGGGCACTGACAGACGAAACAACCCATTCTCTAAAGGCCTCGTATGCAACAAAGGGTTCAGAATTCTGTAAGATCTTCCAGCAACAACCACACACGCACACACACACACATACGTGTATATGGACACATACATGCACATATATAAGTGTGTGTACAAAACCATCACTTATGCAAACTTGCTCCTATCTCCACAGACTGGTGGCAGCTGCAGACTCAGGACATGAAGGAGACACAAACCCAAGCAGGGCAGTACAAGGCGGCCGTGAAGAGCCCAGACCAGGGCCAGTCCACCTGGTGTTTCACGTCTTCTGTTTCCTTGTTTCTACTTTTTAAATTAACATTACTGACGTTACACAGTCGTCCCTCAGTATCAGAGGAGGAAATACCAAAATCCTCCAGATGCTCGAATCTCTTATATAAAATGCCATAGCAGTAGCATATAATCTGCCTACATCCTCCCAAATACTTTAAATCATCTCTAGATTACTTATGACATCTAATACAATCCAAATGCTATGTAAATAATGGTTATACCATATCATTTTTTATTTGCACTATTCTTAGTTGTTGCATTGTTATTGTTTTTCTTCCCCAAATATTTTCCATCCACAGTTGAATCCAAGGATACGGAACCGGTGGCTATGAAGGGCCAGCTGTGGTTTATAAAATAAAATGCGCTCATTTTAAGTAAACAGCTCCATGACTTCGACAGGCTATTCAGCTGTGTAACTACTACTCCAAGGAAGACACAGAACACTGCCACCCCCACATACTTCCTGGTGCCCTCTGCAGTCCACCCGCCCTGGGCTCGGGAGACGCTCACCTCCTCACTATGGGTGCTGAGCCTGTCTTAGAACTTCCTAGAGACAAACTCAGGACAAGCTTTTCTGTGCAAGCTTTTCTGTCCCTCAGCATAGCATCTTCTGAGATTCATTCAGGTGGCTGTGTGAATGAGCAGTTATTTCCTTCTCTTGCCCAGTAGTAGTCTACCGTATGGATATACCAGTTTGATACGCCAACCACTTGCTGGTAAGCCTTTGGGTTGTTTCCAGTTCGGGGATACTACGAATAAAAATTCATGCACAAGATTTTTGTGGACATACGCTTTGACTTCTCGCAGTTAAACACCTAGGAGTACAGTTACTGGGTCATATTGTAAGTGTATGTTCAGTTTTCTAAGACACTGCCAGATCTTTTCCCAAAGAAAGGTTACACCATTTTACATTCCAGCCAACAATGTCTGAGCATTCCAGATGTTCCACACCCTCTTCAACACTTAGTATCGTGAATCTTTTAAACGTTGGTCATGTCAGTGGTGGGAGCACACACATTCCTCTTATTCTCCTTAAGGCATGTCCATCGGCATCTATCCTGCAGTGTAAATTACACTCACACACGTTTGTTTTAAGACATTTGGATCACACCACTTGAATTTCTTTTTAATAAAGAAGTTGGGTGTCTACATCTGTGAAGTGTATGTACAAGTGCAATTAGTCCCCTGCCTCCTTCTTACTGATTCACAGGCACTCTTTACAAAGTCCGTGTGGGAGCCCCTGGTAAACAGCCTCCCCCCGTGACCTGCCCTTCATCTTCGTAAGGATGTTTTGTGATGAAGAGGAGTCCTAACTTTAATGCAGCCCAATGTATTAATCTTCTGATCAGTCCTTTTCAGGAAAATTTCCTTTATCCAACAGTCCATGCTTACATATTTCACGTTAAAATCATGACCATATTCTCATTGTCATTAAGTATTATTCTCCAACAGGGGTCAGCAAACTACAGCCCACCATCTATTTCTGTAAATAAAATTTAGTTGGAACACAAAGAAGCCTACTTGTTTATGTGCCGTGTACGGCTGCTTTTGTGCTACAGTAACAGAGTTGGTTACAAAGAGGCCATCTGACCCACAGGCTAAAATATTTATTATCTTTTTAGACCTTTACAGAAAAAGTATGCCAACCCCTGCTCTAACACATTCGTCTGGAAAGCTAAGTATGCTTCCATCGTATGTATTTATATTTAACCTTTCCTCTATTTCTGAACATTTTGACTATGTCTAATTGTCCAGGATTCTAAAGTGTGCGTCAGCTAACAATGTCTGACTATTCCCTGAAGTAAAACTCCTATGGTGAACCGCCAGCTCAAAGGGATATCTTCAAGGTTTCTGATTCGTTATTCCCAAGTAGCTCTGCCAAGAGCAGCCGCAAGTCACATCCCCGGCAGCCTGTCCACCGTCCCCAACAGCGAGCAGGCGCCGGGGCACAACAGCCCCACCGAGAGCACCCAGTGAAGGACGTGGTGTTGGAGAGAGGAGTAGAACCACGCGGCTGACAAAGTAAACATCACAGCCCGATTTTCGGATTCCTCATTACAAAGGAGAGGTGTGGCTATTGTTCCCACCCAGCCTCTCTCTTCCGATAAAATGAGAGAATATTAATATTGCTTCACAAAATAATGAGAACGGCAACCAAATAACCAGCCCCTAAGTGTGCACTGAAGCACTGGGCATGGTTCTAGGTGCCCTCCAGGCGTTGTCTAATAAATCCTCTACGACTAGCCCTCTTTAACTAGAACCACTCGGAGTATGCTGGTGGGTCACCCAACACATGGCTCTTTCTGCCAGGTACCCAGCCCTGCCCTGCGGTGTGCAGAGACAGAATGACAAGGCGGCGAGGGTACTGCTCAGACCCGAGTGAAAGTGGCTTCTTCACCGAGTCAGACGGCTTCAGAGACAATCCGCCTCCGAAGCACCAGCTCCATCCAGCCCGGCTCTCACCTTACTGCTATTTCAAGTCTACCTCGACTCTTGGGGAGTAACAATTACATAAGATGGCTTCTTCCTCTTTGTCTCAAAGTTGCCATACCCATAGCTTAACCAAAGGAAGGGGCAGCTCCTCACCCGGCCCTGTGCTACACACAGTGCTGCCTTTAATCCCAGTAACCGCAGAGAGCTGTCCTCATTCCTATTTACAGACGAGGAAACAAGCTCAGGAAATTTATGGAACGTGCCCACAGTCACATGGATGTGATGGCAAAGTAGAGCCAAACCCCAGCGTGCATGAACCCAAAGCCCCACTCCTGAGCTGAGACCCCAGGCTTCTCAGGAGCGCCACCTGACCCCAATTCACAGAAAGCTTGGGGGACAGATCCACACCCTGAGGAGTCACGGCATACGCACACACAACGTGCATTAGCCCAGCCCGACCACATCTGACCTCCTGCTCTGCGCTGGGAACACAGCGACGCTGGAGAGTGGCTGTGCTTGCAGGGGGCCGTCTGCCCACGGGGGGACACAGACCCCACCTCCACTGGTTCCCTGCCCCCGACAGTCCTTTCCCTACACTGAGGCCACATAGACCCTGTGAAAATCGGATCATTTTCAACGCCGCCACCACCCCCCAAAAACAGTGGCCTCTAATCAGGCTCAGAATAAAAGCCCAGGCCCTGCCCAGGCCTCCTGGGCCCTGCTGGCCTGGCCTTTCCTGCCTCTCTGGCAGAGGGACAGAAACCTTCCTCACTCACAAGGCCCGTCTTAAATGTTCCTTAAATAGCGCACCTTGTCCTGCCTCAGTGCCTCCCTCTGAACTTCCTGTTCCCTCTGCAGGGATCCTCCACCTAGATCACGGCTCAGCAAACTACCCACCGCCAGGTGAATCCAGCCCAGCCCTGTTTCTGTAAACACAGCTATGTGGGAGCACAGCCGTGTGCTTTCATTCACGTGGACTCTCGGAGGCTGCTTTGGAGCTACAGTAGCAGCACTGAGCAGCTGCTACCAACTGCATGGGCCCACAAAGCCGAAAATGCCCACCGCTGCCCTTCCCAGGACTAGCTTGTGGCTGCTGCCTGCAGTCTATGCTGGGCTGGCCTAGCCTTTCCACACGGACCCTCTGTAGTCCCCGCCTCCCTGGGCCCTGCCAGGATCCCAGTGGCACTGCTTCTGGTTACGTAGTGGCTTCCCCTCTCTGTCGTCCGCACGGGCCCCATTCGGGCATCAACTCTGCCTGGTATGTGCCGCTCCCCGACGGCACCCACAGTGCTGGGACAGGTGAGATCTCTTCAAAGAACACATGAGACTAGAAGGCACCCCCAGGCACCTGGGTGGCCCCCTCCCTCCTGCCCTACAGGCCTTGCTCAAAGTCACCTTCTCCGTGAGGCCCACCCTGGCCACCTCCTGCATCACCTGCACCTCCCTGGGCCCTCACAACCCCTCTAACCTTGCTCAGGGGGTTTTTCCATAGCACTTACCACCTTGACTCTATCAAACTTCCTCAGTTTACTCTTTGTCTCCTCCCACCAGAATGTAGCTCCATGAGGGCAGAACGTTTGTCCAAGGGCTTAGAGCCCTGCTTGGCACACAATAGATACTCAATCCATACTTGCTGAATGAATGAATGATCATGATGTGCAATGATACTGTCAGACACAAAGGGAGCGTCACAGCCCTGAGGGGCTGAGGAGGGAGATGCCTGAGTTATCTTGGGACAATATGAATGAGCATACTCGCCTGGGTTTGCTTTGTTCTGATGGTGGAGAGGACGAAGGAGGAGGGCACGGAGTGCACAGGGCAGCAGGCCCAGGCTGGCTCAGGACAAGGCCCTCAGCAAAGCCTGGCCGATGCTGAGCACGGAGCTGAGGCAGCAGCCGGGAGAGAAGGGCCTGTGTGCCCAGCCAGGGGCCCAGCCTTCAATGCAGGGCAGCAGGGCCACCAAGGGTGGCCAGCCAGGGAGCAGTGGGCAGCCTGACACCAACTGCATGCAGCAAACGTGAACAAGAACTCTTAGAAACGCTTCCCATTCCCCAAATTTTAACTTAACTTATTGAAACACAAATTCTAAAAGGCAAGTATGTCATCAGAGCACAGGCAATAAAAAACCCCCCCACATACTCATGACACTCCCATTCCTAAAGGAAAACACACATATGCAAGTTGAGGCCTTTCAATAATTAAGCAAGACTAGAAATTATGCAAATTAAATATATTCAAGTATGCAATGAATTTTAAATGACAGAACTACAGAAAACTTAATTGCTGTATTAGCATGCTATAAAAACACTAATCATAAATGTAAAACAATGCATGCATATACTTATATCTGAATTGTCCTGGTGACAAAAAATCAAATTGTTCCTTCCCACTATGTTCATATGCAAACCTACCTCAAAATATTGGAAGAATAAAAGATGATGCTGGAGTTTCACTTATCATTTTTAGCCATTATACTCACTAACGTAAATGTTAAATGTTTAATTAGTTTTTGTTCGATGTTTTTGAAATAGCTATTAAGAAGAGTCAGGCCGGGTGCAGTGGCTCACACCTATAATTCCAGAACTTTGGGAGGCTGAGGCAGGAGGATCACTTGAGGCCAGGAGTTTGAGACTAGCCTGGGCAATATAGTGACATCCCATCTCTACAAAAAAAATTTTAAAAATTAGCTGGGCATGGGGGCACACACCTGTAGTCCTAGCTACTGGGAAGGCTGGGGTGCAAGGAAGCCTTGAGCCTAGAAGTTGGAGGCTGCAGTGAGCTATGATCACACCACTGCACTCCAGCACGGGCAACAGAGTGAGACTCCATCCCTAAATAGCCAAAAATATGATTCTCTACAATACTAATTTTTTAAAAGTTACTAACCTGCTTGCATAAATTTAAATGTTAAGTAGCATACTGGTGGTTTAAGGCTATGCTCTCTCTAGACTAGAGTATGTTAGCTCTTCACAAGTGACAAGAGCCATGTTTCTCATCTTTCTTCACTGAAGTAGTGTTTCCTATCCACCAATTAAAAATAATGCTCTTCAATCACCACAAGGTTCATGTTAGTGACATATCATAAACACACTGAAAAAGTGTCATTAGTTTGCCAGAGCTTAGAACAGATTCATATGCAAGTACAGCTTTGGTTATTTGCCTTTTTAAACTGGTCAACTGATAAATTCTTCTTGATTCCATGTTTAACTCAAACTCTTGGTCCTAGAGATCGGGGACTAGGATAAGCCACTCCCCTCTTACTCCACCCACCTAAGCTTCCAGGACAGCAAGCTCACGGCTCTCAGCCAGTCTTCCTTAGCCTCGCTCATTCAACAGGCCCCCCCCACACCCCAGCCCAGGTGTGTGCTGCCTTCAGCGTGGCCTCACTGCTGTGCAGGCACAGCCACAGCAGGGCTTTCAGTGCCCTGCTTCCCAGCTGGCTCATGCGTGCCCTGCCCTGTCCCATGTGGAGCCTGAGTGTCCTAGAGCAGTGGTCTCCAACCCCGACACACATGAGAACCCCCAGGAACCCAGGTAACAGTATTTCCTGAGCTCCCCAGGTGACATTAACATGCAACCACAATGGCAAAGCACACCACACGTTGAGAGGGCAGGCCTGAACGTCCCATGTCCTTGCGTCCCCACGCACAGCCAGCTGCAGGGTAACTGCTCCATGGACCCCACGGTGCACAGCACGCTGGAGTTACTACACACCCTGATGCCTGAGTTCACTCCAGAGATTCCAATTTGCTTCCTGGGCCCAGCGGATCTGCAAAGGCTCCCCAGAGGAGTCAAGTGGGAAGCCAGGTTGAAACTCCAGGATTCAGAGAATGACTAAGGGGCAGCTCTGATTGGGCAGACCCCTTCCCTGCACTCCCATGGCCCTGAATTGCTTGCTGGGTTTCCCCCACCATTCTCCAAAACATCCTTGTGACCCAGCACTTGCAGAGGGCCTGGCCAAGGGCAGATGTGTGAGAAGCACTTGCTGAATCAGGGACAAGTGATGAGCATGGTTTACTATGCTCCCCAAATCTTCGACATTACAGAACATATGCTGGGGCTGCCTGTGCCTGGGAGTAACCATGAGACAAGGAAGGAGATTCACAAGCAAGCTCTTGGGTAACCAACTAGAGGATGAAAAGATGATGGCTGACGACTCTGACCACCCTCCACCTGTCCACTCCCACGTCTGACCAGCACCCCTCAACCAGGTGGGTCCCTTCCCCTGGAAGCCCAGAGCCACAGCGCAGCAGCACTCTCTAGACAGGATGGATGACAGCCTTGCTCAGCTCAGGGAACTGAGCGTGGCAAAGGCACAATGAGCATTTGTTCCCTGTGAGAGAACCAAGGTGGGCTTTCTATTCCAGCTGCCAGAGTCCCTTTCGCCCCTTGACCCCTTCCCTGCCCCTTCCCAGTGCCCTGTGCCCCAAATCTAGTCCCCTCCCAGAGCCAGTCGGGAGCAGCCTCGCCTCACGCCCAGCACTGCTCCTCCTCCGTGCTAGACACTGGTTAAGAAATACTTCGGAACACACTCTGCTCCCACGGAATGGACTCTCGGGTGTGTGCAATCTGCCACCGGTGAGCACTCAACAGGGACAAACAGGCAGCAGTGCACAGGGGCATGGGAACAAGATCCGAGGGAACGGCTCCATGTCCCTGCAGGGAGACCGTAGGTCTGCACTGGGAGGGATGACAGAGAAAGGCAGGCACTCCACAGTCTGTTCTGCAGCACCTGGGGAGTGGCTCGGTCTTTTCCTCTCCGTACTATTTCCCAGCACCCAACACAGCGCCTGAAACACACAAAGTGCTCAGTAATAAAGGGTTAACCAACCAACAGATTTTTTAAGGCTTTACTTTTCCAGAAAACACAGCCTCATCACTCCCCACTAAAGTCTCAGGACCAAAGCCAAGCAAGGGCGGGGGGTGACAGGGGTATGCACCTGGCCTCCTCCTGGTCCCCATGACCCCGGGTCCCCTCCCCCACGCAGTCTGCCTGTTCACCCAGCTCTGCCCCTGCTGGCCCCACCCCTGCTGCATCCCCGGCTCTTATGATCTCCCATCTCCCTAACCCAGAGAGCAATGACACGCCTTTTGAGATGCCACATAAAACACTACTTTCCCCAAGGAGCCTTGCCTGGCATCCTCAGGAGTTTGCTGTCCCCTACAATCACCCTTCCCTTTCTTGGCACACCCAAATTTGGAAGGACGGGCTTTGCTCATTAACTGGACTCTTATTTTTTACTTACCTGCCAACCCAAACCCAAAATAGGGCCAAGAACTACCATGTTCATCTCTGTCCCTTGTGACTGCAAGTCCTCCCTCCCCTGCCCCTTCTCCCCCCCATGGCTTACAGACTCCAGGTCTGAAGTCTCCTCTCCTAGGACGCTGACCCTCAGCACAAAACTGCCTCCCACGCCACTGTCTCCCCCTCAGCTTGGTTCACACTTGTCCTGTACATCCCACAGTACGCAGTCCCAGACGGCGCTGTCATCATCCCACTGAGAGTCTGCGCCTAGACCTCCTTCTAATGACAGGCTAGTGTCTAATTCATCTGTCGCCTGAAGGCCCCTGTAATTCACAATGGTTAAATGAACAAATATGCCTGACGTTTTCTCTCACTTGCATAGACTCCACCCTACCCACAGCCCTCCTGCCCACAACCAGCAGAGTGGAGCCATCTGTGTCTCCCACTCTGCTCCTCTGTCCACTGGAGCCGGCGTGTTCATTTCCATGTCAACCACCGTGCAGCACACAGTAGGGCATCGAAACCATGACCTGCAGAGACTTAAAGAAAAAAAAAAAAGTACCAAATAACTCCCCCATAAGGTTTCCACCCAGACATGGCACATCCTTAATAAACATAGGATTGCTATAAAGGATCTTCAAGGTATTTTCATCAAAACTTAGAGGACATTTGAAAACTGGATATAAACTGGAAAACTGGATTAAAATAAAAAACACAAAACAAAAATACAAGCAATCACAGCAGGTCTAATTTTAATTGCAAGAGAATATTTAATCAATAAATATTCACTGTTCAGAGCTGCATCTACATTTAGGATTACGAGGTACTAAGCTGCAAATTTATTAAGACTCATTAGCAAGAAAGAGTCTTTTAAATACTGAAAGTCAGACCCAATTTAGACTAAACATTTAGAGTTCCCTAATGACTTGGCTCCAAAAACAATAAAACAGGAAAAGAGAAGGAAGCTGTGTGCAAACTGTCCTGAAATGTGCGGCAGGGCCGACCTCATTCCCAGCATTAAGCCAGGGTTGAGTGCCGGAGGATGCGCCAAAGACCACCGATGACCACCGCTGCCCACCCGGTGTTCTCAGCAGGCATCAGACCGGCGGCAGGGGAGCCACAACCCCACTCTCCATCACAGAAACACAAACTATTCCTAACATCAACTTTTTTTCTTTGCTAACATCATTACTAATACTTTGGGGAAAAAAAAACCTGGTCAAACACATTTCCTTGTTTTCAACACATTTCAACACACTTAAAACGCATTTCCCTGTTTCAACTCCTCAGAGTTGAAATAATCTTCTATGCCAGAACCTTCCTTATATCACAGGTTAGAACACATTATAAAGATGGTTTTTAAATAATAAAATCAGAGAAAAAGAATACAGATGTCATAATGATTATTTACCCTCATTTTCTGATGGTCTTATTCAACCAAGCTTGAAATTAAGCAAAGAATAGGAAATGTCACCGTAGCCAGGGCAGAGGCCTGTGTCACCAGGCAGCAGAGCCGGCACAAATGTCTGGGCTGTGGCTGATGGGCCAGATTCAGGCGGGACTCACAGGAGGAAGAAGCCCACAGGGACGAGTGACAGGAGACTCACCGAGAGAAGCTTCCACGTGATTGGACGCACTGGCTTGGGGATCCCAGACCAGCTCAGCTTCCGCAATTCCTCTGTTGACAAAAAAAAAAAAAAAACAAGGTTAGCAGACTTCCCCCAGTGCTTTAACATATTCCACCAGTTTTATTAGGGGGCAATAAGCCCCATAAATGAAAACTAGACTAAACCTAAATGACAAAAATTTCAGATACTGATTATTCTTGATACATGCCAGAAGGGAAGTCACCACTATTCCAACCAAGCAGAAGGTTACCTGTTCACACTGAAATCTTAGAGAGTACCCCCGTGTCCCTGGCGGCACCCTGAGACAGGTGAAGCACCATGACCCTTCCTCCCTCAGGCGGTGACATCCAGCTCATTCCCTCCACCCCTCCTCTCTGGTTCCCCTCTCTCCCTTCCCCCACTCCCCTCCTGAGAGCTTCTTCCCCAAACTGGCCACTTTAATTGGTCCTCCTCCCTTCCTTCTCTTCCTTCCTTCCCTCCCTCCCTCCCTTCCTTCTTTCCTTCCCTCCCTTCCTTCCTTCCTCCCTTCCTGCCTCACTCTCACCATTTGTTATTTAAGAATACCTATGTGAGGTGGTTTTCTCAGCACTGGTTTTGAAAGAAATTGTTTCACAGAGATAAGTTTATCTTTATACAACATTAATTAAGGATGTAGCCATACTACACACACCAAGGTCAACAGTCTTCAGGGTAGGCTCACACAGGTGGAGGATGCATTCACTAACCCTGCGGGTAGGAAGAGCCAGCTGGCCAGGGCAGAGGGGCCAGGAGGGTCCAGAGCCACCTCAGGGCAGGCACGGGCCCAGCAGGCACAGAGGGTGGGGACGCTGGGCCTTGATTTTGTCTGACCTGCTGTGTCTCCTTGAGCAGCTCATTCCCGTGCCTCGAACGGTTAGAGAATTCATTTCAATTTGTAGGTATATCAACACTTGTCCAATCCCACTGACACTGAAGTAATTATTTCTTTCCTTTAAGTTAGGAATCCACCATTAGGCTCTTCTCCTAACAGCTCGAAGCTAATGATTAATACTAGGAATAAAAGAAATGATTAAAGAGAAGACTTCGCTAATATAATCAACAAAATACAAAGTCCTGACATCTAATCTTTTTCCAATTACTAAAGTCTAAGTAAAATAAGTACAGAATAATTGGGCAATGGTACCAGCAATAACTTGCATTTTACAGCAATCTCAGAAAATATCAAATCTTCCGCAGTACCCTAAGGATATTATGAAAAGCAGGAACCTAATATCTGAACACCAATAATGTAATGTTTACCAATCATGTTCCCAGTGCCTCTCCTCTGCATAACTCTGGTTTTCTGATTAAGGTTTATGAAAAAAGCTGAGAGAACTTGGTTGTTAATGTTCTCTAAATCTATCTCCTCATCGGAAGAAACTCACAAAAATTCAAAAATCTTGAATATATGTGGTGAGACAAACTTCTAACTCTGTTTAAGTTTAGTGTTTAAAGAGAGCTTTCATGTATATTGTCTTACTTGATCCTCAACACAGCTTGAGGCGTTTAGGGCTACGATCACTATGTGTACACAAGAAATTGTCCCAGAGAGGTCAAGTGACTTCACCAAGGTCACAGAGGAACTAAGTAATGTTCAATACCAGGGTCTTTCCACTATATTAATTCACATTCTTAAAAAGACTTTTTGCAACACAGATAAATCTCATTTCTGAATACAGACAAAAGGATTCCGAGAAAAATCTTAGGAGATGAAAACGCAGCAGGATATTCAAAGAATAATGCACACAAGCAGCGTATACTTCAAGACTGAAGGGATGGTTCCACATCAGGAACTCTCACAGCTTTATCGATGTGCTGAGTGAGGCTGATGGGGAAAAGCCACAGGATCATCCTGACAGACGTCCACACAGACTCCCACGCAAGGCCCACTAGCCCCTGCCACCTTCCTAGCACAATCCCAGCACACCTCACCCCAGCAGCCGTGGGGGCAGGGAGTCAGCCCCTCACCTCCTCAGGTCACGGAGACAGAGCTCTGTTGAGTTGGCCACACCCTCACCAGTGGCTGGGTCCGCAATGGGCCTTGGACCCGACTCCAGCCACTGAGCACAGATTCATTCACGGGGGC
Organism: Lemur catta; assembly: GCF_020740605.2. Taxonomy (NCBI): domain Eukaryota; kingdom Metazoa; phylum Chordata; class Mammalia; order Primates; family Lemuridae; genus Lemur; species Lemur catta. Next base: position 2,864,718 of record NC_059133.1, read on the forward strand.
TTCTCAGAAAGCTCCCCCTCACTCTTGGGGAAGCTCCTGGAGGCAACTCTCTCTTCCTCTGAAAACTGCCAGGGTCAGACATGGGGCTCAGGACCGCTGCAACCATCTACAGCCCAGCCAGCCTGAGGACGGAGAGGGACGCAGAACAAAGAGAGCAGCAGGAAACAGTTCTCAGTTAAACAACATGGCCAGATGCAAGAATATCACAAATCAATAGCTTTCTCTACCAGCACAAAAACAAGTAGAAAATGTTACAGGCATAAGCTTAACAAGAACTGTACAATACTGCACGAAGAAAACTATTAAGGCTTCACTTAAAGACATACATAAAAAGAGGGAAACACCAAGCTCACTGACATCAACAAGGATTTAAAGAGCACTTCCTCTGGGCCAGGCACTAGGCTAGGGGTGAGGGGATTACAAAAGCGAGCAACACCAAACACCGCCCTTGTGCCCAGAGAGCCCCCCAAAGAACTACAGATTTAAACAAGAAATTTGTCAAAAATTAGTTGGATAAAATTTTAAATGAGTGATAGTATCCAATATTAATGAGACTTTGGATAAACAGCAACTCTTTCACATTTTGGTAAAAGTGTACATAAATAGCTTTTTTGTTAGTCAAATTTCAAAGTATATAACCTTTAAGCAACAACTTTAAGAAACCTATTCTACAGGGATATTTCCCAAAGTATGTAAGGATTATGCACAAGGATGGTCATTTGAGTAATGTCATCTTAACAAAAAATTAGAAACAACCACAATGCCCATTAATAGGGAGATGATTAAAAACCCTGTTACATCCATACACTGGAATACAATATTGTCATAGAAAAAAACGGTTATCTTTTTGTGCAGATATGGAATAGACGCATCTCAATTACGAGGTGAAAAGGGAACAACACAAAACAGTGTGTACATGTACTGATTACTTCTGTCGGTTCAGCTCACTGCTTTCTGGTGACTTTCCTCAGCTCGTGGAATCTCACCCCACTCCTGAGCACATCAGTTCTCACCAAGCACAGAGGGGGTCCTCTGCAGACATCCAGGGTCTCTCTCTGCACACGTCCCTCCTCTCCAGCACTCTGCTCCACGTGTTCCATCTCAGCCTCCCCAGACAGCCTTTCCCAGTTCCTCAACTCAGCAAAGGCTGCCAGGTTCACTTAGGTTCTCCCTACCCCTGCAGCTTGGAAACTGCCTCCAATTACAAACTGAGTCATTGTAAAGTTCACCTTGTTTATTTCCCTTCTCACAGGGTCAGAGCCCTGCACTGCCTGCTGTCTAATCTCTGACAACAGTTGTTTCACATATCTGGTCCAGTCTTCCAGGTTTTTACAACAGAAGAGCAATTCCTTTGACAGCTAATCCTTGGGATTGAAGCAAAAGTCAATTTGCTAACATATTTTTAAAGAGATTTTTGCCTATATTCACCAGGGATATGAGAGTCTAGTTCCCTTTTCTTACAATGTCTTTGTAAGATTTTGGTATCAGGGTTCTGTTACCCTTAAAAAATGAGTTGAGAAGTGTTTGATACTTCACTCTTTTTCTGAAAACATTCTTGGAAGATTGGTACTATTTCTTCTTTGAATGTTTGATAGAGTTCACTAAGTAAAACCATCTAGCTCCGATGGTTTCCTTGTATGAAGACTCTTTAATTATGAATTTAATTTTTTAAATCTATAAGGATTTTAAAGGTCTCTATTTCTTCTTGTATCAGTTTTATTAAATCGTATCTTTCAAATGATATGTCCATTTCATGTAAGTTCTTTCATGGAACATGTCCACTTCATAAATTTATTGGCATAAAGTTATAAATAATACCCCTTGTCTTTTAATGCCTGCAGGATCTGTAGTGATATCCCTTTTTCATTCCTGATATTGATAATTTGTGTCTTCCTTTTTTTATTGATCAGTCTAACTAGAGGTTTTTCATTAGTTTTTTAAAAAACTAATTTTAGATATTAATAATGCTTGTCTTGTTTCTCCATTTTCCAGCTTATTGATTTTCACCCTTATTTAGGTTACTTGTCTTCTCTTACTTAGTTTTGGGTTTTTTCCTAATTTCTTAAGGTAGGAGCTTTGATCATTGATTTGAAACTTTTATTCTTTTCTAATATAGGCATTAAAATGTGGCCAGGCCTGGTGACTCACACCTGTAATTCCAGGACTTTAAGAAGCTGAAGTGAGAAGATCTCCTGAGGCCAGGAGTTTGACACCAGCCTGGGATAGCAAGACCCCATCTCTACAAAAAATGAAAAAGAGTTAGCCAGACATGGTGGCATGTGCCTGTAGTCCCAGCTACTTGGGAGGCTGAAGCAGGAGGATCACTTGAGCCCAGAAGTTCAAGGTTACACTGAGCTATGATTGTGCCACTATGAGTGACAAAGTGAGATCTGTCTCAAAAAATATATATAAATATAAATAAATAGTATAAATTTTCCCCTAAGCACTGTTTTAGCTGCATCATACAAATTTTGATATGTGTTATTCATTATCATTCACTTCAAAGTATTTTCTAATTTTCCTTGTGATTTCTTTGATCCATGGGTTACTTAGAAGTATGTACATAAATTTCCAAATATCCAAGGATTTCCTGGATATCTTGTTACTTATCTCGAATTTAAAGCATTTGCTCAGATGAACTTAGCGTTATGTCAACCCTTTGATTTTTTTCTATGACTTGTTTTGGCCCAGCATAGGTTCCATTTGGTAAATGTGCCTTATGTCCTTGAAAAGAATGTGCATTTTCAATTGGTCGATGTGGTATTCTATAAATCAATTAGATCTAGTTGGTCAGTAGGGCCATTCAAATCTTCTATATTTGTACTAACATTTTCATTTACCTATACTATCAATTACTCAGGGAGGGGTGTTAAATTTTCTGCTGAGGACTGTGAACTTGTCTACTTCTCTGTTTCTGTCAATGTTTGCTTCACACATTGTAAAGCTATATTAGTAGGTGCACAGATATTTAGAACTCATCTATCTACTTAATGAACTGATCCTTTTATCACTATGAAAAATCCCTCTTTGTCTCTAATACAGTCTTTGTCTTGAGGTCTACTTTTTCTGATGTAATTATAAGCAAATTATTTTTCTTCTGATTAGTGTTTGTATGACATAGCTTTTTTTCCACCCTTTTATTTCAACTGCCTGAGTCTTTATGTTTAAAGCTTGTGATTGGCTTTTGCTATGATTTAAATGATTTTGTTCCCTCTAAAGATCCATGTGTTGGAAACTGAATCCCCCATGCAACAGTGTAGGGAGGTGGCCTTGTGGGAGCCCTCCTGAATGAATTAACGCCACCACAAAGGGAATTCCAGGAGAAAGTTTGCCCTCTTCTGCCAAGTGAAAACATAGCTTTTGTCCCCTTTTGTCCTTCCAACTGCCACCATGTGGGGACACAGCAAGAAGGCCCTCACCAGGTGCTGGCACCTTGATCTTGGACTTTCCAGCCTCCAGAACTGCAAGAAACAAATTTCTCTTCTTTGTAAATTGCCCAGTCTGTGGTATTCTAGTATAGCAGCACAAAACAGACTAAGAGCTTTCTTTCAGCTTTCTGTCCCCGTGTTTCTTAAAGTCAGACAGCAAAATCACTGGCGCTCTAAGAGAGAAAACTAAAATGTAAGGAAAACTTACATAAGCATAAAATGAATGCGAAATAAATAGCATTTCTTTCTTCTACAACATTGGATTTGCTTTCTGAAAAATAAAACTTTGAAATATTTTTATGAAAACAACATCAAAATCACAATTCCATTCTCATCTGCACTGTGAAAGTTTTATCTCTCAATAAAACTCCCACTTGGGAAATTACCAGATTACCAGGTGGTGACTCTACACCAAAAGAAGCAGAGAGGCAGCAGGCTGTAGTGGAGCCAAAGCTGGTTGGGTTCAGAGGACTGGGGCTCCAGGCCCAGTCTAACCAACAGCAACCAGGGAGGCCTGGACAGTCTCCTTCATTTTTCTTGAGCTTCAGTTTCCTCCACCAAAATACAGGACAAAAAATACCTGCCCCGCCGAAGTCACAGAATTTTCACAAGGAACACAGAGACAATACATGGGAAAGCATTTGTAAACTGTGACATACTATACAAACGCAAGAGCATGATTCCTTTATGCCGACAGATGCAATTATGCAGCACACTCTGTGAACCCCAACCAGAAAGCAATTGGGACTCACTCGTTCTAATTGGATGCAAAATATCACTTTTGAGACCGAACCAGAAATCTGTCACAAAATGGGGTATGCAAAGAACTCATAATTATAAGCACCTTTTTTCCTGAAAAGCCAAGAATAACAAGAAAATCAATCTATAATTTAAGCTATTTTTTTTCCTCAGATTCATCTCTTATTAACTTGCTTTAATTCTGATTTTTGAAAAACTTTTGTAGCAATAGAATCTGGGAGAGACACTGAACAAAAGTAAGGAATCCACCTAGGAATCCACCTACACACACCTAGGCTTCCATGTGGATCTAGTGTAAGATCATTAGCGTAGGAAGGGTCTGTAAAATAAGCACATCTCCTGCTCCTGAAGCCGCGTGCAGGATCTGAGCAGCATTCAGCGAGCACGCGCTCTGTGCACGCCGCCTCTGGGGCAGAGCCACCGCAACACCGCCATGCTCTGGGCACACCCACACATCCATTCACCGAGTCAGCACACACGCCAAGGACCAGGCACAGAGCTAGCCTCTGAGGGGGCAATCCAATGCAGCTCCACCCCTCGTGGGGCTTTGCCTAGCAGGAAGAAGGAATCGGCCAGTGCAATCTGTGCTCCCCAGGGCTGAGAGAGAAAGGAGTGCAAGGCACAGCTGGCCACCAGCGGGGAGGCAGTCTCCTCTCTGAAGAAGGGACATCAGGAAAGAGTCCCTGTGAGCTGCTCCTGGAGATGCATCTTGAAGCCAAGCAAAAGCACAGATTTACCTCTGCCCCCTACCCTAACCCTCACCAACAAGGCAGTAAAGAAATAACGTTATAAACAAGGATAAAGGCAAAAATGGGGAGATGATGGCAGACAAGAAATGTCAACGGAAATCTGAAACATGGAAAGCAGACAGAAGAATGGGAACTGACTTAGCAGAGTGGAGGAGGCAAACCCTTGCAGCCTGCCAAGGGGACGCCAATGGGGAGCCACCAACCCACGGCAAACAGGAAGGGCTGCACGGGGCCCAACGCAGGAGGACTGCCCCAAAGGTGGCAGAGGCAGCTGGTTCCCCACCCATGCCGTGAGCTCCCCCTGCCTTACCCTGGCTGATCAATGACTCTAGGATAAAACAAGCTACACATGACAGCTCCTCATGGCTCAGTCATGAACCAGAGATACAGTCACACCAGCACAATGAATCTCCATTTACCAAAAACTGACACTGAGAGGGTGGGGAAAGAAGAGGGGGAGGAGCATAGTAAGAGAGCTAAATCCTCTGCTGTCAAAGTGGAAAGTCAATAAATATGGCTAAACTGTAAAAGTTGGCAAAATTAACATAGTATTTAGAAACATAAAGCTAAGTGCCAGAAGGGTAGCCAGGAGGTACCGGACAGCCGCTGGGGTGGAGTGCAGGGGTGAGGAAGGGTGGCGGCAGGGACTACTGTTTTGGGTATAAACCTTATATTGCAGGTTGAGCGTCCCTTATCCAAAACGTGTGGGATCAGAGTGTTTCAAATTTTAGATTTTTTCAGATTGGAGAATATTTGCATATATATGAGATATCTTGGGGATGGGACCCAGGTCCAAATACAAAATTCATTTATATTTCCTATACACCTTATGCACATAGCCTGAAGGTAATTTTATACAATATTTTCTAATAATTATGTGCATGTCAAAACAGTTTGTGTACACTGAAGCATCAGAAAGCAAAGGTGTCACTATCTCAGCCACCCATGTAGACAGTCTCTGGTTGTGTGGCATCACCATCATTCCTGACTTTGAATTTATGTGCTACTGATAAGCCGTCATTTTCTTACACTTATTCACACACAGGTACTTAAGGTAAAAAACAAGACATACCATTAATACAGAGAAATAGATGTGCTCAGGGTAACTATGCAGCACCGCGGCATCGCCAGGACACCTGCATCAGCTGTCAGACAGACAACAGCAACGACAGACAACGGCAGCTTTCAGCCTCCACCTACGATGCTATGCTCTGATTAAAAGGTTACTATACACTGTGTTTTACTGTTTCAGTGAGAAGAAACATCAGAAGCAGATGAGGGACCAGGAAGTGGGACTGAGGAAGCATCCTGCTGGATGGCTTTTTAAAATATTTCCTCCAGAGTCATCTCTTCATTAATAACAGTTTTTGTTTTAGAAAGTCTCTCTTTGATATCATAAACTGCCATGAGTTCTGGTCCTGTTATGAATGCACGTTGCTCCGGTCCTGCAATAAGCCCATCACACGTTCTCACCTGTCACCTACTGGCACTTTTTCTGCAGTGTTAACTTCATCCTCACTATTATCACGGTCACCTTGATTCAGAACCATTTTAGCACTTTCACCACCAGTCAATGAATGAACAACTGGAACCTCATTATCGATGCACTTTTCCCAGCTTACTGACAGACTCTGAAGATTTATTTTTTACATACATTAGGAGATCAGACAACACTTTTTTCTCACTTGACACACAGAATCCTTCCAAGTCACCACCTTGTTAATCATCATCATTGAACACAGTCACAGGCCAGAGTTTGTGCCAGACATGCACAACCGTGTCTTTAATCACCGTGTTCCAAACACTGGCACACAAACGTGGCACACGTTCACAAAGATGCTGATGAATCCACTTTTTTGATAAACAACCGAGATCTTCATTTTTAGCCTTATGCAGTGTCTTTCTGTGTTTCACTAACTTCTGTTCATCACTTTTAGCGCAGAACCTCCGCAGTTCATCTCCCTGTTTCTTAGGTCATACGTGGCGGTCACCCCAACAGCATGCTCTTCTGTGAGCCGTGTTTCACACTGACACCGCTGTCCGGTTTCTCCAACAGCTTGACCTTCTGCGCTACAGACAAACATAAACGCTTCCTCTTTCTCATCACTATTACCCAGAGGGATACCTGCAGGTCATTCTGACATGTTCAACAATATCGTTACACCACAGAACAAAGAGTAAGCAAAAAACTACAGTGAGTAATGCATGTAGGTCTTGGCCCCATTGTGGGGAACCTGCCCTGGGAGCATCCAGCCCACACATGTGCCGATTAACACCTTCTGCGGGCGTGCTTGTGCAGGGCATCTGAGCAGAAAGGATATATTGCAGCTGAAGGAGGTTGAGAAGTTCTTTTTCCCTTGGGGACACCAAATAAACTGTGTGTTGCATACCTGTGTATTGACTGCAACCTGTCACATGAAGTCAGGTGTGGAATTTTCCACCTGTGGCATCACGTTAGTGCTCAAAAAGTTTCAGATTTTGGAGTATTTCGGACTTTGGAATTTGGGATTAGGGATGTTCAACCCATACTACTTCATTTCTTAAACCAGGTACATGGATTACTTTTATAAAAATAAAAACCTGGCCAGGCACAGTGGCCCATGCTTATACTCCTAGCCCTTTGGGAGGCTGAGGCAGGAGAATAACTAGAGCCCAGGAGTTTGAGGTTGCAGTGAGCTATGATCACGCCACTGCACTCTAACCTGGGTGACAGAGGAAGACCCCATCTCAAAAGAAAGAAAAAAACAAAAATTTGGCCTAAAAATAATCATATACCTTATTGGTATATGTCAAGGGGCAAGGGCACTGCAGCTACAGGAGGCTGTATACACAAAAGCACAGAGTGTACAATAATAAAACATCTTTCCGTTACTGTATGGAGCTTAGCACGGGGCACCCATCCAGGGGGTGGAGACGGGGGGTGGGGTGCCAGTGAGAAAAACATCTAGAGAGGGAGCCAGGGTCTGGATCACGCACAGAAGGCCGGAACAGTGTGCCAACCATCTGGATTTACACTGACAGGTGCTGAGGAGCCAACAGAGGTAGGGAGGGGGGAACGGGGTGCTAAGCAAAGACTTCAGAGGTGTTTGGACAGAATGCCACAGGGATTGCTGGGTGACTTATGAGGTGAAAGTAAAACAGTGATCCCTTCTAGACGGGAGGCACACAGCAGCCAGAAATGACGGAGCCAAAATGGGAGCCCAGATCTGGCACACCCCAGGCCTGAGCTCATCACAGCTCGCCCAGCACACAAGGATCAACCTGCTACGGGCCAGGGCCAGCAACTGTCCTGGAAAGGAGGTGAGATGGATCTGGCTTGAGGCTGCCCACAGAACCCCTCCAGAACACAAGGGTCCCCAAAATAGTGACAGTTATACCTGGAAGATTACTACTACCCCATCACCCTCAGGCTTTCAAAATGGAATAACTAACTTTTGGAAGGGTGCATTTTTTCTCAGGTAAAAAGGGGGAAGCAGCAAAGTTCCTAACCACTGATCCATGAGATCATTTTTATCATTTATATATAGAACTCCATGCTCCTTATCAATTTGTTTATGTGGAAGGCTAAATGTTCAAAGGAAAAAAGTACAGCAAGCCTGAGAGATACATCTGTTCTTTTCCTCTCCAGCCTTTGGCAAATGTGAACAAGGTTTCACTTCCACAGATAGAGCTAGGAGGAAAACTGTTTTTCCCCAATCAGGTGACACAGGTAAATGAACCTTCCAGAAGTTTTCTTTCTGCAAGACCCTGGAGCCCACATTGCAGCGAGGACATTGGCTGCGTGCAGTCTCCCAGCTCTGAAGGAGCTGGCTGCTCGGTTCAGATGCACGAGGAGTAGATGAGAAAGAGGTAAAGCTCAATTACCTGGCAGCCTTTCTGAACAGTTCTGGGATTCCAAGCTTGATGACCCTTAATTGCTGTAATTAACATAAAAAAATTTTCAAAATAACTTCTCTAGCTGTAGCTTTTGCTTTTATCCACAGTTTTTTTTTTTTCTTTACTTCAGGCAGCTCCTGGGTAACAAGTGGGAAGGAATGTGCATTTGAAGGCATCAGAAATGTCAGAAAGGACTTCTGACAAGCACTCCTACAGGTGAGTGGCTGTGCTGTACCAGGGAAGGCAAACAGCTGCCTGAGTGAAGAAACACAGGGAAGGGGCCCAGGGACAAGAAGATGAGAGAGACCAGGGTTGGGGTGGCGGTGGGGGTGGGGGAAGGGGAGGGGTGCCTCTGTGCAATGCTGGCTGCTGGACCAGGAAAGGCCTTGCAGAGGAGGAAAGACTGGGGAAGGACTGAAGTCCAGCCGTGGACAGACAGAAGGGGGAGGCACTCTTAACCAAGGAACTGGCGTCTGAGCTCCTGGAGGGCAAGGGCTCACGTTGCGTTGGCTCCATAAACGTGGTGGTGCGGGCATCTAACCCACGCCCAGTGCTACCCACGAAAGAGAAGTGAGAGCTGATCCTCTTCTCCAGGAAGGCGCACTTCATGCGGGGACAGCCATGCATGTCATGCTGACCCTGCTGCAGATTATGGTGGCAGCTCTTTGGAAGCCCAAAGACTAGAGGCATTCTATCTCCAAGTAAAATTTTTAAAACAGAAAAAAAAAAAAACAGGTCCATGGCGCCTCTTGAAGGGACTGTCCCCTCAGCTCTCCTTCCCCACCCCCACCCCCAGAGGTCCCCTCATCGGAAGCCCCAGAGTCAGACCTCACAGCTGCACCCCCAGGTGAGGCCTCCACCCTGCCCCCCACATCCTCCACTCTGCTCCTCCACAGCTGAATCCAGACCCCCCGACTTGTGCGCCGCTGCCCTTGGTGGGGAGGCCCCACACCCACCCCCGCACACCCTCGGCTTGCACAGCTCCTGTCTCCAAACGGCAGTTCCTGCAGCCCCCGCCAGCGGGCTCCCAGGGCTGAATGGCACTGAAGAGGAGCAAGCGCTTCACTGGGAGGAAGGCCTCGAGAGCTGTCTTAAAACAAGGTCCCAGGGTACCCACGGGCCCAGAGAACAGAAGTCAGAAGAGGACTGAGGATGACTTGTTGTAAGAAAAAAGTCTCAAAACCTCATCTCACTCCCCAGTTCCACCACAAGCACGCAAGCCTCTCCTACCCACACGCTCCCTCGGCCACTGCTGATTTCACACACCCAGGATTTAGGGAGACCCACTCCCTAAGGGCCAAACTCGGGGCGGTCAAGGGCTAGAAGGCCTCAAGGAGCTCAGGAAACAGAAGCTGACGTTCATTAAACACCTGTTATGTGCCAGGTTTCATGCAGATTATTTCATCTAATTCTCACACTAACTTATTCATAGATGAGTATCACTGAGGCTCAAGGGACTTAACTAACTTGCCCAAAGTCACACAGCCAGGGAGGGCCACGCGGAGGCCCCCAGGTACTGCTCCTATACCACACACCATGGTCCCTCTTGGGAAGCACACAGGGAGGAGAAACAGTGCCGGGGACTGTGCCCTGTGCCTTCCACACATGTGCTCATGAAAGCCTTAAAACAACGTGACAAGTCAGCGCCAAACAGAGCAAACCTCAACTTCAACCAAGGAGAGGCAGAACCAGCTTAGAAAGCCAACTCCTCACCCCTGCGCCACACCAGGGCTTCCAAACGACCAGACGATGCCAAGATGACTTCTGGGGAGCCCGGGGCAGGGGAAACCGATGGCTGAGTTTGCTGCTGGGTCCGAGCCAGTGGGTCTGCGGGCAGTCCTGGCCAGGAGAACAGGAGCACTGCCAACCTCACCCCATCGGCCTCCCTGGTGGGAGACAGAATCTGAGCACTGCAATGTCACCAGAAATGGATCTAGGAACCACATGGGAGAAGCCGGACCACCCACCCCCACAATCCTGAGAGTTCTGAAGAAGGGGGAGAGGGGCCCTGGGGTCTCCCGCCATCTGGGTTGCTCACAGACTACAGAGACCTGCAAGCCACTGGCGAGCAAACACATGGCGAGGTCTGCTGCGCATGAAACTCCAGCCACGCTGTTACATTTTGGAAACAGGAAAAAATAAACGTTTTAAAACAATGAAAAATTAAAACAGAGACTCATTTTATTCTAGAAACTGTGCTACAATTAACTATTAATTTATTTTATAGGAAATGAAACACACTTCTAAAACTTAAGTTTATTATCTGCTTTCCAAGGGCCCTTCACCAAAGCGAGCTGCACGGAAGAGCAAAGGCTCACCCGAAGGAAACAGAAACTGCACGCACCTGCCGCCTTCGGTTCTGCACACCGAGACCCCGCTCGCTGCCCCACGCAGCACGCCTGTCCTGCTCACTGCTCCGGGACACTCGTCTGGCAAACAGGATCCCTCCCTCTCATGATTTTAGGACAAATTTCCAGGAAGTATTTTATTCACCAGGATCTGGTCATGTCAGAACCAGAAAGGAACACGGTACTGTGTGCATTTATGTCAAAAAGGATTCCGGTGATCTCATAGGTATCTGGGGATTTTTTCTTCTTGTCATTTATTTTTGTTTTGCTTGATTTTTGCTAGTTTTAACAGTTATGTGGAATTTTTTTTAAAAAATAATCTACCTCAGTGAACATCCGTAAGTAACTCATAGTGGGGAAAACTAATCCTGTTAAAACAGAAGCCACTTTTGTCACCAATGCCAGGAAAATAATTCCTCCACCCTACTCCGTGACGGGTGTCCAGCTTCTCCCTAGTCCTTCCATCTGGAGACTTCAAGGCCACCTCCTCCAAGAAGCCCTTGCAAGGCACCTCTGCACTGTGATAGCTCAGCACTTCCTTTCTGCCCAACTGCTCTTCTGCAGCAGAGATTTCTCCTCCCGAAACTGGGGGTAAAGCATCAGGAATGCTGCAGGTGTTCTGCAAGAACACCAACGCGTGCTTGCCCGTGACTACTTCACAGGTGTGCAACACGGCGCTCAGGCCTAGCTCGGCTCTGCCTGAGATACACAGATCACAGCCGGGGCCAGGGGGCAGCTGCCACAGGAAGCAGAACGAGCCGGCCCAAAGCCACCTTCCTTGCTGTCGGCTACCTCCAGCCTGGTCCTCATGGCAACCAACTAGAAAAAATAGACAGTGTCAAGAGTCTTGGATATCAATAATAAAAAGACAAGTAGCCCAATTAAAAATGGGCCAAGGATCTGAATAGGCATTTCTTCAAAGAAGATATACAGAACTCACGCTAGGATGGCTATAATTTGTAAATGTGGGAAAACTGGAACCCTCATGCACCACTGGTGGAAACGTAAAATGCTGCAGCTACTGTTGAAAAGTTTGGCGCTTCCTCAAAATGTTAAATATATGGTCACCACACGACCCAGCAATTCCACTCCTACACATACATACAAGAAAAAGGAAAACATGTCTATACAAAAACTTGTACATGAATGCTCATAGCAGCATTATTCTTAGTATCCAATAAGGAGAAATACCCCAAATGTCCATTAAGTAATGAATGGATAAATAAAATGTAGCATATCCATACAATGGAATATTATTGGCCAAAAAACGAATGAAGGGTACATGCTACAACATGCACGAACCTTGAAAACATCACGCTATGGGAAAGAAGCCAGTTTCAAAGGCCATATAGTATATGATTTATATGAAATGTCCACAATAGGCAAACCCATAGAGACAGAAAGCAAATTAGTCGCTGCCTAGGACCGGGTGTTGGGGGGGGGGGGGGGAATGAGGAATGACTGCTGACACGTACACGATTTCTTTCTGAAGTGATAAAGATGTTCCAAAATTGACTGTGATGATAGTTGCACAACTCTGCAAACATACTAAAAACCAATGAATTGTACACTTTAAATGTTGAATCATATGGTATATGAATTTTATCTCAATAAAGATGTTTTTAAAAAGAGTCTTGGATAAGAAATTTTTAAAGAATATTTATGACCCCAACTACCTTCTCAAAGAGGCAGATCCAGGAACTGGAGGCCTTTGTTGTATGAGTGCAAATGACGATGGCTTTGGTGTGCAGCTCTGGGCCAGGAGCTGACAGGGCTGAGCGGCTCTGCACACGGCAGGGGAGATGGAACGTGGACAGGGCTCCCTGGGGCGAGACAGCGGCAGGGCACTGAGAGCCCTCCCCAGGACCCCAGGCTTTCATCACACTAACTGAAATCCTCGCACCAGCCTGATATAGGCGGATGGATGCCTTTTTCTGCTTTTGTTTTTGTTTTTCTTAATAACTGGTGAGGGCTTCAGGTTGGTGAAAGGCAAACCAAACCCACTCGGGAAGACCCATGACCCAGTGACACCAACAGTCCCGGCAATGTGGGGGCTCCGGGCATTCATACAAACTCAGGGAACACTCAGCCTTCACTAAACAAGCAGGGTTGAGGGCAATCCTATGACTAGATCTCACGGCAGAGATGCCTCTAGCTCACATTCCAATCTCATTTAAAATGCTCACACCCTCTGAGCCAATAATTTCACTCCTGGGAATCTGTCCCAAGGAAATTATCCAAAATGCAAACAAATATTTATGCAGAAAGATGGTCACTACAGCATTATTTATAGATCAAAAAAGCTATGATCTAAATGTCTAATAATATGGAACTGATTAAATTAGAACTATATCCATTTGTTGCTAACAGGAAATGAAGAAATACACCGAAAATGTTTGAGGGAAAACTTTGGCCTTTCAAAGTCTATAGCAAGCAAAAGCAAAGTGCAACTAATCTGCATTCCTATAACCAGCCCTCCACTCCCACTCTTGAAAGAGAACCCTAATTATTTGTTAGTCACTTCACAAGGTCTAATTACACTGTTTTTTCCTTCAATACCATTGATCCCACAGCCAATGTTCCATGGCATTTAATTAAAGGAAAGGCTACTGCTATTTCATGTTAAAAATCTAAATCCTTTCAAACAAATTAGAAGCTTGAGGTTTGCATTTTTGCTTTCTAGTAGGAACCATTGAAGACAGACCCTCAGCCTCCCATAATTTCAGCATTAAAACATACATATAGCAGGATTTAGCTCAACCCCATTCTGAGGTTAGCAGGCCTTGCTGATAATAGTACCTGGCAGCAGGTTACTCCATTTCTTAACAGGCAGAGTCAATAACAAGACCGGCTTCAGCAAGTACAATCGCTCTGACGCTATAATATGTGAACATCAACGGGGCGGCCACACACAGGCCCCCAAGATAGCTCTTCCTTGTACCCAAGTGTCAGGTCAGGACCTGGTGCCATGGAGACCTCTCTGCATTTGCTCCACTCCAGGCTCCTCACCCCCTCACTGGTCACCCAGAAAAGCCCCTCGGACCAAAGCCTCTGGAGACGTGCAGAGGAGAGGAGTCATCTCCCAACACGCCTAAAGGACCCCCTCTGTCCACTTTCCTCCTGTGGCTCTGAAGGCCAGCAAGCGCAATCCTAGATGTCCCACATGACCGAGGAATCCGACAGACAGGAAGCTGGATACACAGAAAGGCTAGAGACAGTCTTGTCCGTGACAAGCTCAATTAATTTTAGATAAGTATGCAATGTAATTACAAAGGCAAAGCAACATAATCCCACAGTCCCCTGCAAATAATTTCACATATAGTGCACAGAAGGAAGGCTCAGATGGCAACGAGAGAACAGGACAGTCAAGAACTGACCATCAACCCCACCCGCCGGCCTACAACCCACATGGCAGAGTCAGGCTTGCTTTATCACGCAGGAGCCAGGATCTAGCGCCACCAGAGCGCTTCTGTCTAGACCACCAGCGATCCTTGGCCTTCCCAGCAGTGGTTCCACTGATCCCATGGATCCTGCCCTGGCTCCCAGGCTGCCCCCAGGCCACTTGCACCCCACAATAGGGCCACCACTCCCTTTCTTTTCTGGGGGGACACTTCCGTTCATTCCAACATGAGCTGTATCCATTTCTAAGCCCACCTACACCCCAGTCACAAGCCTCCCAAGGACAGGGACTGTATCTTACACATCCCTGTACCCCTAACTCCTGGTGCTATCATTGCACAGCCCTGATGCTGAGAACACAGAAAGGTAACTAACGATACAAAACCCTATGTCTAGTGAGATGGGCAAAAAATACAGACTGGGGGTAAGCTAAGCAGCCACTGCTACGGACAGGTCACCGTTCGTGCTCTGTGTTACATACAGGTAAGGTGACCATATGATATAGCCTCCAAAGCAGATACCTTGGGGCACAATTAATATTAATAATTATGCCAGGAAAACAGGGGTAAACCAGCACTTCCCAGCAGCCCAGGGCTGTGAGCAACCCACGTACAGCACACTGCCGTAGGTAAGACCACAAAAAACGGGTGGAAAGACACATTCCAGACAACGAGAAAAACATTAACTATTGTTACTTGTGATTAACTATTATAATAGCTACTCCATTGCTATCTACCGTGTCATCAGAGTATTCTATGTTTTAGCACATATCTTAATAGTTACTATTCACAAGTATTAGGCAGAGATTAACAATGAACAGTCCAGGATCAGCAGGGTCCTGTGTCTGAATGGAACAGAAGGATGAACGAGTAATTAGGAGTCCAATTATGAAGGGCATTCAGTACCAGGAGTCTGATCTTTGATCTTTGTCCTAGAAGCAACAGGGAGCAGTTGAAGTAGAGGAGAAAGCCAAGTGTCAATCTGATTCACCTCCCACTAGGACGTGGAGTGCATCGCAGGGGCAGAGGGAGAGGAGAAGCCCCGACAGGAAGGTACTTCAGCGCATGGGCAGGGATTACAAAGGTCCACGCTAGGCCCATCGAAGACAGAAAGGAGAGAATGAAGAAATCGGCACAAGAACATTTTGAAGGAACAAGGAGAGGTGGGCTTTAGCAATAACTAGACATAGGGCAGAGAGGCACAAATTGACAATGACCAAATTCTACCCAGGCAAGAGGGACTGCAACATCTACAATTTAAACAAGAAGTCAAGAGAGGTAGTTAGGTCACGGTGGGGGGCAATGGGGAGAGGAGGAGAGAAGCCATGTCTGATGGGCACGTTCAACACCCTGGGGCAGTGCCTGTGCCAGCACCGGTTCCCACGTGCATCGCGTCACTCTGCAGGGCAATTCTCACCCCGCTTTACAACTGAGGGAAGGAGACTTGGGGGCCTTGGTCTGAACCAAACTCCATGGTCTTTCTTCCACACTGGACACATTGCAGACAGAGAAAGTCCCACGACACTGCAGTGGCATCTCCCAAAGACAGGAGACCGCGGGATGAAGTTCAGGAATATGGGAATGTGGGATTTCCACATAAGGAAGAGCATATTTAAAACAAAAAGTCCAGAAATGCACTCTGGCTAACACATGGATGTGCAGGTGGAAGAGAGTGGGGCCAGTCACAGGGGATGTTCAGACGTGAGGGAACCTCAAAAGCAAGATGTCACAGAAATCTGGGGAGGAAAACTTTACAGGAAGTAATCCTGGTGCAGAATAGCTGAAGGTCAACAGAAAGCCATCCCGTAAGAAGAAAAAGAAAAGCACATGCTTTCCAGACGGGCTTGTCCCCAACGCTGTGCCCAGTCACTCTGAGCAGACCGTTTGTCACCGCTGTGTCTCCAGGGCCCAGCACACAAGGCCCTGTCTACAGCGAGTGCTCAGTAAGTATCTGTTGAAACAAAGAACCTCTTGGGGTTCAGTTTCTTCATCTATAAAACAGGAAACTGAATTAATTAACTTCTCAGCTCCTCTTCAGCTCTCAAGCACAAATGGGCAAATGTAATGTCTTTGGCAACTAGTTTTACCAAAGTGGAGAGTAAAATCAGATTTCAGAGGAAATAGCACTTACAGAAACTTCTGTGTCTCAAACCACCCCCAAAGCAGCTGCAGTGAAGCCCTAAAACCCTCATGCTGATCCTCCTCACCAGCTGGAGGAAAGCCCTGACAGGGTCAAGGCCAGCCACAAACGTTCAAGATTTCCTATGCCTGTCCTTCCAAGGCAAGGTTGAGTGGCACATTCTGGAAGGAGGTGTCTTCATGCCTCTCTCACCTGCTTTTGAAGTTCCTGGATTCTGCTCGGATCCCAGAAGTGCCTTTATCACCCCTGCCCCACCAGAAGCAGGTTAGACGTGTAACCGGGCTGGGGCGGGTGCAGATGGAGCATGAAAGGATGGACGAGTGGAGACAGAGATAAGGATAAAGGTAGACAGTGGTACGTACTAGAAGCACAAACGTTCCCACCACAGCAAGGGCCCTATCATCCTCTTGAGCCGCTAGCTTTTCTCAGACATTTGCTTGCTGAGCTCTTGGTCTTAAAAGGTCCTCCAAAGTGTTGCCACCAGCAAGGAAGGTTGCAAAGGAATCACCCTCCCAATAGGAGCAGCATCGGAGGTCAGAGTGTCCAGCCAAATGGACTGTCTTCGAGTTCTGCAGGGGCCAGGGTACCCAAGCCAGGCTCTTCACATGAGAAATGAATGGCTCTCCGTCGGCAGAGATGTAGACAGCACCAGTATATGGTGCCCCAGGACGGCCAGGCATGAGAACAGGGATGTGACCAAGTGTGGCTCTCCCTAGAGGGGCTCATGGTGCAGCCAGGAGCTCAAACAGAGGAGCAAACGGGAGCAGAGAGAAAAGGAGCAAACGTGAGATCCAGTGGGAGTCTGGTATTAGAAAAATGCTGAGCATTAATGTCCAAAGGTATCAGAAAAGATGCCAGGTGAATGGTCTATGGCATGCAGAGTCCTAGTGGAGCCAGGACTGAGAATAAGCCCTTCCTTGGCCTTTAACCAGGTACAGCATCTCCAGCAGGTTAGCCCACCCCTGAGAAAACAGGGACCTCACACCTATGAGATTCAGATAAATGTTAATAAGGATCCCAGATACAGACAGAAAATTCCAGAAGTCTCATAACCTTCTGCTCAGCCTCAAAGAAATAAATAACAAGGGATCAGCATCTGAGTGGTGTCACTAGAGAAAAGGGCAGACCAAAGGCAGGGTACAGATGCAGTGGCAGCAGCCACATGGGGGTTCTGGAGAAGGGCGTGTGTTTACCTTTGCTGCACGCCTGGGAAGCCCGGAGGGCCAGGAGAGGGCATGCAGACTCCGAAGAGCTTCAAGGCACCCTTTTCTCTGCATGTCTCTAGCGCACTTGGAGCAGGACAGGCCAGCAGGGCTCCCACAGACACCTGACTGCTGGGATGCCCACAACATCACCCAGAATAGCCAAGCAGGCACAGCACATGCAGGGAAGAGCTGACTCCCTCCCCAGAGCCCCTGGAGTCCCCACAGCGCCCACAGAGCACCTCTAGGCCTAACCGGTCCAAGAAAAAGACAACTGTCTTCAGCAAATGCCAAACGTACAACAAAGCCAGGGACTCTGAGGCGACGTCCACCAGCTCGCTGTCACCACCTCTGAGGGTGTCCCGTTCTTACAAACTACGTTGGGGCAGAACCACAGAAAGAGCTCACATCTCTGAAGAGCCTCACACCCAGCCGCCACCCTGTGCTGAGCCTCGCCCTTCCCACCCAGCTCCTCCCTCAGCCACAACCAACACAGGGCTATGGGGGTCGCTCCAGACCCCTGAAATCTCATTTCTAATTCCTCCCCACTCTGCATGTCTTCCTATGTTTCGATAAGCTGCAGAATTCTCATCACTGTACTACATCCTGACGGCAGACACAGGCTAGAGAGGAAGGCTCACGAGACTCCCTGCACCTGGTCCTCCCTGGGGCAGAAGAGCGGGATCAGGCAGAGCAGAGGCGGACCCACTGCAAACACCTGGGCAGTGCTCCCTCTGCCACCCGCCGTGCTCCCGCAGGCACTGGGCGCTAAGCTCCTGAGGAGCCGCCCACACTGGAAGGGGACTCCACGATGCACGCAGCAGTGGGAGGTGCTGTGTGACCTGCACAGTGACACCTGCCCCACCCCAGGTTTGAACCAATGAGGTGACACCAGGTAGGAGTGCGGTGACAACATTACCCGCTCAGCAGTACTGGCTTACTGGCTCAATGTTATTCCTCGCCCCACCCCAACAGACCGTAACCTCTCTGAGGCCAAGGCCTATCTTGGATCCTCTCGGAGACGTCCCAAGGCAAAAGCCAACAGGTGCATGTTTTAAAATTTTTTGAAACATAATTCATATACCATAAAATTTAAAGCTTATAATTCAGTGGTTTTTAGTATATTGACAGAGTTGTGCAACCATCCCACTACCTAATTCCAGAACATTTTGATCACCCCAAATAGAAACCACATACCTATTAGCAGTCACCCCACAACCACCTCTCCCACAGCCCTTGGCAACTATTAATCCAATTTCTGTCTCTATGGTTTTGCTATTCTGGACCCTTCATATAAATAGGAGTCATACGATATGTGGTCCTCTGTGACTGGATCATTTAGTGAAATGTTGTTTTCAGGATTCACCCATGTTGTAGCATGTGTCAGTGCTTTATTTCTTCTTGTGGCCAAATAATGGTATATTCCACGGTATGGATATACCACATTCTCTTCATCAATTCATCTGTTGATGAACACTGGGTTGTTGCCATTTTGGCTGTTATGAATAATGCTGCTATGAACATTCACGTACAAGTTTTCATTTCTCTTGGGTATACACCTGGGAGCACAATTACCAGGTCATATGGTAGCTCTACGATTAGTTAATTGTCAGACTGTTTTCCACAGCAGCTGCACCATTTTACATTCTTACCAGTAGCGTACGAGGGTTCCGAATTCTCCACATCCTCGCCAACACTTGCATCTGTCTTTGTTATTGCGGCCATCCTAGTGCATACAACAGATACATTTTGTGAATGGGATAATACTTCCCAAAACTTTTGGCCTAGTTTTATCCTTTTCCAAAAGAGTTCTACAGACCGTATTTGCATGTGTGGACCTCTTGTGCACACACACAGTCACCACTCTGGCATCAGATCTGACACATGAAGCCCACAACAATGCCAATGGATAAGACACTTCACAGTGGGTGCACACAAACCAGCCTGTCTCCTGGGATGACAGAACACACAGCAGCCGGGGTCCTCCTGTGCATTCTTCCACTCCTCTCCGTCCCTGCTGACCCGCCAGCTCCAGGAGGTGAGGGACCAGGTCTGCCACCCACCGTGCACTCCTCCACATGGCAGGCATGCAGTCGGGATGATGCATGAATGTACAACAAGGAAAGAAGGGGTGTGTCCCCACAAAAGCAGCAGCTGTTCCAGGGTGGCTAATTTCCTCCAGATGTTTCCCAGATAGCAACCATAGCTAAGCTAAAATATCATCAGCTGTCACTTACCAGAGTTCATCTAAACTAACCTGGCTAAATGGGTGATTAACAAGAATAACTTAAATGAAGACAAAGAGGGCAGGTTCAGCAATCCACCTGCCACGCAGCATAGAGAGAGCACTAAAATAACTGAATGAGAGAAGCCGCAGTACCAGGTGACGGTCACAGAGCATAGCAGAATTGACACTTGGATACGGCACCTCATTTTGTCTTTGCAAGTCTTTTATGAGAAAGCTAAAGCCCCCAAAAAGCTGCACAACCACTCCAATGTCGCTCCATTAGCGAGAAGCAGAACCGACAGGCGAGTCAGGCTGTGGACCCGTGTTCCTTGCTCCCCCTGCCTGCCACGCACTGCCTGCCTCCCCCAGCAGCCCTTCCAGGCTGGGCTGAGGGTGAAAAGGTGGATGAAGCTGAGTCCCCCAAACAGTCCAGGACAGCTGACCTGATGTCATTCTAATCTAACAAAGACCACAAAGACTGTCTTAGTCAACAGCAGACTCGGTGAGGACCAGCAGCATGCGGTAGCTGTCCCCAGAGGTAACGGGATCTAAGGCCACAGGCCCCAGCAGGGACAAGGTCCTTGGCAACGTTTCAAATGTTTCAAGACCCGCTGCCTCCACTAGTCAGTTCTGGAATCTCAGAGAAACACTGACTGACAGAAACGTGTCCAGGGAAGGAAGACAAGTTGGCAAAGGGCCTTGAGGTCAGGCCCAGGGCTGCCCGGGGAGTGGGACGGCCACACACTGACAGCGCAGTCCGCCATCTGGAGACCTGCCACGTGGATGGAGACGTCTGCTTCAGCAGCCAGAGCCAGGCCAACAGGGACAACCCGAAGGCAGATTGCATCCCCACGGAAGAAAAGAGTTTTGCACTGCTGGAATAATAATAGCCATGCCAGGCCCTCTGCCTCAGGCGTTACATAAATTTCAGCATTTAATCCCCAAATCCACCTTGTGAGATAGCCCACCTGGCCACTGACAGACGGGGTTAAGTAAGAGATGTGTCCAGCTACTACATGGCAAATCCCAGCTCTAAGGATGGTCTGTGAAGCCCGTATCACCGAAAAGGCTCAGAGAATGGGGGCAGAGAGGGGAGGATGCCCTGGTTAAGGGTCTCCACGAGGCCCCTACCAACCAGGAAACGTGGCAGGAGTTAAGAAACACATGGTGAAGGCCTAACAGTCCAGAAAGGAAGTAGTGAGGTACCATCACTAGGCCTGAAGCACACTCGGAAAGAAACACCAAAGGAAAAATACAAATTGCTCAGCCCTGCAACCTAAAGTGTACATGAGACTACTTAGAGCAACGTGTCATAATGCAGTCAAAACTGTAACAATATTTATGACTATTTGCAACAGAAATGGTATGCAATAAAAAAGTAATACACAGTAACAGCATAAACATCATCACACAGCTTCCGCGATGCCAACCAAGAGCTCCTGTTACCCAGAAAGAGGTGATAAATATTGGTACCAGAGAGCCTAAGACGCTGACAGAGAGGCTGCAAACCGGGGGTCCTCCCCTGCTGCCCAGGGTCTCCCCCGAAGCTCAGAGAACCCACAGCCTGCTCTGAAATCAGGACCAGGCTGTAGCTGCCTTGATGAGGCAGCACTTAAAATTCACACACAACCTGCTCTAAAAGCTCACTACAGTTAGTCACAGACCAATTTATGGGCCTAGAATGAACTCCAGCTGGCTCTACACACACTGCCTTCCGATGGCGAGCCCGCATTCCCCGTTCCCCGGAGCCTGAAGCAAAGCGTCTAGCAGGAGATTTGTACCTGCGAGGGTAGAGGCGGGCCTGAGTTTCACTAGAATACTTCCAGAGCTCTTCTGAAACCCCCTCCACTATACTGTTTTTTTTTTTGTTTTTTTTTTTTTTTGGAGGGAGGGAGAAATGAAAGTATTAGCAGAATTGAGTACAAATCAAATGTTTCAAAGCTACTCTTTAATGAGCAAAAAACTTCCTATCACAAAGCCATTTTTCAAGTAACTTAGACTAAATCTACTCACCCAACTACTTTCCTATCTCCTCCATTCTAAGATGGGACGACACCCAGAGAGAACATCCACTGCCGGACGTGTGTGGGGTCCTCCCCCCGGGTGTCTGCTATATAGACCACACATGACCCCACACACACACACATACACTCCTGTAGTATTTTGACAATCTCCCTAGGTGCATCAGCATTGGCCCTTTTAATTTTTAGATGTTATATGTATAACGTCCATTTAGGACTGAAACCTTTTCCATTTCAAACCCCATTTTCCCTCCCCAGAATTAGTGGGTGGACACCCGTCTCCAAACACAGAGGACCACAGAGCCTGGCAGCATCTAGTACGAGATTAGTTTGTATACCTTGCAATAAAGGACCCAAAAGCCCCAACTTGGGAAACACACGGACCTCGGATGCTCTCAGCAAGCCTGGCAAGCATGACTTAAGATGGACAGAGAAAACCTGATGCACCACACATTTCCCTGCAGCACGGCCACGTGGTCGGGAGCAAGGAGAGGGTGAGGAGAAAGGGGTATTACGAAAGGCAAAGCAGCAGCATAGCACCTACCAATAATTCTCACGACAGGATGTCTGTGAAAAGGAGAAATGGAGAAAAGTGACAAATAACATAAAGCAACCCAACCCATTAGGTATGTCTTAGAACCCATCAGACATCTCCACTCCAAACACTGCTAGATGTACAAACTGGTCCTTGTAGATGATTTGTGTCCCCTGAAAAGCGTGCTCTGGTCTTTACTACTCCTCAGGGCATCCCGGGTCAGGCCACCCCCTCCAGGCCTCCCACAGTGGCAACTGCCTACAGTATTCCTCACACATGGGAATCTAAAGTCAAACTAATGCCACAAACATACCAAATGCCTCCAGCTCAGGCCCACCCAACCCAGGGTCTCCAAACATGAGGGAGGGATCACTATAGAACTGATTTTCCGGACTGCAAAGTCCTCAGCCCAGTCCCAATTAGCCAAAGATCATTAGCTTCACTGACTACAAGGAAGGCTGATGGCCCCGCGGCCCAGCCCTGGACTGCTGAGTCCACACTCGATTCAACAGCAGGACACGTCCACCTAAAGGGTCTCTCCGCAGCACTGCATTCTGAAAATAGCACTTGTTTTTGTTTTTTTGGAATGCATACTGAAGCATGAAAAGGTGAAATGACATGATATCTGGGATTTGCTTTGAAATACTCCAGCAGAGGAAAGGAAAAGAAAAAAAGGGGCAGATGAGACGATGGCGGCAGTACCTTGATAACTGACGCAGCCAGGTGATAGGTGCATTGGTTTCACTGCACTGTTCTCTCAACCTTTGTGCATGTTTGAAATTTTTCATAACACAGTTTTTTTAAAGCACGAGAGAAGGTAAAGGTGGCGCAGACCTTCTGGCAATGATTGATGATGCTCCCATTTTGGAAAACTCTGTCCGCTTCCGGAGAAGCCGAGCCTTCCCCCTTCTGGGCCAGGGGCTGCCTCTCTTCCACCCGACACCCCACAGGCCCCAGTGAACGTCTCCGCCGACTCGACATTTCTTGCAGTGTAGCTATTCAAGGACCTAAAGCTCAGGCAACTAAACCATGTCCCCATGCCCCGTGATAAACACACATGAATGCACAAATGCTGCTAATGACAACTCTAACTCCCTACAACATTCTCATTGAAAAATCACAGCAGCTCTTGCCCATTAATATCATTATTTAAAAAAAAAAAAAAACAGCTACCACATCATAGTACACATGTGCTGTCGAGATAGATGAGTAACAGGAAGGAAAGAAAAAAGCACTCGGCACATCGCTGCCTTCCAGATTCATTGTGGCAAACTCCATGGTTTCTGCCTGGCAACAATACTAATGGCAAGATACTCATTTCTTGTCCCAGACAGATGGATGTCTAAAAAGCATCTCATCTTTTACACAGAGATTTTTTTTTACCCCTAAACCAACACCCCAACCCTCCCACAGAGCCCTTGGCTGTTGCCAGCTCTCTGGCTGGCTGCTGGCTGCAGTATAACTGCAGCAAGGTACACGGTCCTCTTGGAGACGTCTTGTCGCCGCTTCCTGCCTGAGAGCTGGCGACCCAACGCAAACGAGAACGACAGACTCTGAAGTCCCCAGCTTGCAACTAGTACATGATCATCATTCTATCACTTTCAAATAAAAGACCCTGATATTTTGAGCATAATGATTTTAAGGAGCTCAACAATTTCTTTGCATGCATTATTCATTTTGTGACACAAAACTGTTATTTCACTGAGATTACTGTAAATCGCTACATGAAGAGCTGGCTTGCATGAACAATTAAATGATAGATATGATAAACTAGATTTATAAGCTTTATGTTCCTATAACATAAATTCCTTGAATGATTTAACTCAACAGAGCTAGAAAATTCTTTCCAGATGCCAGGTTCATGGATCTGCAGCTCCCCCATCAGCATTTAACAAAAACTTACTAAAAACTGAAAGCAAAAATATTTAATAAAAGGTTTAATATTACTATGGTAACCACAGCAACTTGTCTCAAAAATGAATAATAGCTCTGTTAGGTGCTTCGTTAAAATTTTTCCAACCAAATACTGCCCTTAATCTTCTCAATGGAACAAAAGGCTTGTTTTCAGGATACATGCAGAAGAGTAAAAATAACGTCAGATACAACCACGTGCCTAAGCACAGACATCCTTGCATCTCAAGCACAGAGGAAAATAAAATCTAATCAGCTAGAAGGAGAGAAAGTTAGGTATTTATCCTGAAACAATTAATAATCTCAATATCTCATTGCTATGTTCTTTTCTCTGCTAATCAACAAATTAAAGACATTCTTCATCTCACCAAAACGACCATCTCCTGACACAGGTAACTGCTTGCAGATAAAGCAGGAATCAAAGACTAGAGAGTCACTGGAGACCAGGGAGAGATCAAATGCACACCAGGGTGCCCTGGGCTCCAAGCACAGACAGGGCTCCCTTCTCTAGAGTATTCCAGAGCTACAGCACTTCCTGGAATCAAGATCTGACTGCAGGATGGGATCTTCAAGACCACCTAGGCAACACCTGCTGGGACATAGGAGGGTACTGACTCTCCCACCCAGCAGTCTCCTAGGGCCATGGTCCCTAACCCCTGGGCCATGGACCAGTAGCAGTTCATGGCCATTTAGGGAATGGGCCACCCAGCCTCCCCACAGTCCATGGAAAAATTATCTTCCATGAAACTTAGGGACAACGGGGGGGGGGGCGGGGCGGTGCGCACAGCAGGAGGTGAGTGGCAGGCGAACAAGAAAACAAAGCTTCATCTATACAGTTGCTCCCCACTGCTCAATCACCACCTTCCCCCCACCCCCAATCCATGGAAAAATTGTCTACCATGAAACCGATTGTTTACCATGAAACTGGTCCCTGGTGCCAAAAAGGTTGGTGACTGCTGTCCTAGAGAACTCTCCACGAGGACCTCAAGCCTGCAGCCCTGTCAGATTTCCAGGCCAGCCTCACTGTGCTCAGACCATCAACCACTACAACGCCCAGAGTGGGTGCAAAGGCTTCATTACGACTGGGAAGATGACCACTCGAGGCCGCACAGGGGCACACGCAGACGCATCCAGCCCAGTCCAACCCTGACTGGGACTTACCTGGCCCCACCTCTGCCTGGTCCACTCTGGCTATGCTGTACCCCTGGACTGTCCACTCCACCAACCCATAAGCTCTCCCAATTCTCATACCCAGCCTCCTTCAAAACTCACTGCTATCCTATCTCCACGTCAAACCTTCAGTGGCCGGCCCTGCCTGATTACGCAGCCACACAGGCACTGAGCACAAGCCACTTCACTAGCTTTATGCTGGTGGCTACAGTGCCTGGCACAGGTGCTTAAAGAATTTGTGCAGGGTGAGTAAACAGAGGGGGCAGGGCTACCCATATGCTTTATGGCTACACATTTTGTTGCCACAACTAAGCTTATAAACTTCTCTAAGGAGGCTGGGCATGGTGGCACAAGCCTGTAGTCCCAGCTATTCAGGAGACTGAGGCAGGAGGGTTGCTTGAGCTCAGGAGTTCAAGGCTGCAGTGAGCTATGATCACACCACTGCACTCTGCATTCCAGCCTGGGCATCAGAGCAAGACCCCATCTAGAAAAAAAAAAAAAATACAGGCACACAGGCGCAAAACACTGCTCCAAAGAAGAGAGTGAGAAGAGAAGGAAGCAGCACACACAACTGAACGTTCCGTGGTCTGCGCAGAGGTTACCAGTGTACTCAGTGACGACTGCTGAATGTGGGTACCAAGACATGGCAAGAAGCTTCTCAGTAGGGCCCCTACTCAGAAGACTCACAATGACTTGATGAGAAAAGTGCCTGGACCAGAGCGTCCAGGCCCAGAGTCCACCTGCCTTACCTGCACCTACGTACCCACAGTGAGGCTCTACTCTTCTGCAAATGACAGCCAAAAAGACAGGGACTGTGTGACCCTGTTGGGACTGAACAACTCTGCAAACATCTGGCTTGAGATTTCTTGACGCCATCCCAAATGCTTTCTGGCCCCAACAGCGTGCAAATGGCATCTGTCTGCATGATGAATGGAAAGCAGCTGTCCTCACCGTCTGTGGGAGAACACAAGGTGGTGTTGGGTGCTACTCACCAGTGTTTATTCTCACAGGTGAATCAGCTTGGAGTGAGATGCAGCCTACTTTCATTAATACAAAAGAAACCTGACCTCCTTCATCTAGTTCACTAGACACCCCAGCCTGCCCTGTTCATTCTCCACCTGCCCCTCTTTCACTGTTAATAGTGCCCCATTTACCCTCAAAACAGATGATAAACATATGGCCCCTCCACTAAAAATGTCACACGCTGAGGACTCACCCACAGAACGTGTGACACATCCCCAGCCCCAACTCACCTCTAAATGGGAGCAAAGGTTTCACCCAACTTGCACTGTGGCCACACTGTGTGCTCTTTTGGGCACAATGAAGTGGCTTAACAGAAGTAAATGGTCGATATTCAAGAAGCTTCTCAATAAAGCCAAGAGTCCCTCAACCATCTGGCCTCCCAGGATGAACAGCTTATAAAGCATCATCTGTGGGAGTCACTTTGTGCTATGGTCGCTTTTATCTCTATAAGGCAGGTCCCATTAATATTATAAAAATGCATATGATAGTAACAATAACAATGGCTAACACTGAGCTTTGCTCTGTGCAGGTACTGTTCTGGGAGCTTTTGTATGTACTAGTGTGAATGCCCATAACAACACAGCAAGTGGGTATCACCATTATTCCCACTTGACAGATGAGGACACTGAGGCACAGAGAAATTCATGATCTGACCCCAACTCACCCTGCTAGTAAGTAGCAGAACTGGCTCAGTGTCTGCCCCCAAACCACGCTATACGGACCACTTCACAAATGGTATCTTGAAATCCAGTCACCTGACTGAATATTTGGAACAAATGCATTTCCCACCAACTACCTCGGGTGCACACAGCATCCACTAAGCACTAGGGACACTCAGAGAGAACGAGATCCAGCGGGTCTGGTAACCCCAGCCCTGCTGCTCTGTCTCCTCCTTCCATCCCCTCACAAAAATACGCCACAGCACCTGACTTAGTTCACTTCTCATCCATGCAACCCAAACACTTCACCCATTTTTTAATTGGGTTATTTGCTTTATTTTGTTTGGGGGGGGGCGGGGTTTGCTAGTGAATTGTTTGAGTTCTTTATATATTTTGGATATTAACTCTTTATCAGATGTATAGTTTGCAAATATTTTCTACCAATTCATGAGTTCTCTCTTCACTCTGTTAACTGTCTCTTTTGCTGTGCAGAAGCTTTTTAATTTGTTCCAATACCCTTTGTCTATCTTTGCTTTTGCTGTCTGTGTTTTTGCGGTCATATCCAAGAAAATCATTGCCCAGATTAATACGAAGAAGCCTTTTCCCTATCTTTTCTTCTAGTAGTTTTACAGTTTAAGATCTTAAGTTTTTAATCCATTTTAGGTTGATTTTTGTATATGTTGTGAGATAAGGCTGCTATTTCACTCTCCTGCATGTGGATGTCCACTTTTCCCAATGCCATGTATTGAAGAGACAGCCCTTTCCCTGTTGTGTACTCTTGGCACCCTTGTCAAAGATCAGCTGACCACAAATGTGTGAGTTTATTTCTAGGTTCTCTACTCCATTCCACTGATCTATATGCCCGTTTTTATGCCAACACCATAGTGTTTTGATCACCATAGTTTTGCAAAATATTTTGAAATCAGAAAGTATGATGCCTCCAATTTTATTCTTCTTTCTCAAGACTACTTTGGCTATTTGATTTGGGGTATCTTCTAGTTCCATATAAATTTTAGGATTGTTTTTCCTATTTCTGTAAAAAAGAAATATCACTGGAATTTGGATAGGGATTGCACTAAATCTGTAGATCGCTTTAGATAGTATGGATATTTTAATAATGTTAATCTTCCAATCCATAAACATGGGATGTTGTTTCATTTATTTGTGTCACCTTTAATTTCTTTCATCAGTGTTTTTAGTTTTCACTGTAAGAATCTTTCACCTCCTTGGTTAAATTTACACCTAAGGGTTTCATTCATTTTGATTCTTTTTTTTTTTTTTAAGACAGGGTCTCGCTTTGTCACCTTGGCTAGAGTGCAGTGGTGTCATCATAGCTCACACAATCTCAAACTCCTGGGCTCAAGTGATCATGCTGCTGCAGCCTTCCAAATAGCTGGGACTACAGGCACATGCCACCATGTCCAACTAATTTTTCTATTTTTTATAGCGATGGATCTCACTCTTGCTCAGGCTGGTTTTGAACTCTTGACCTCAAACAGTCCTCCTGCCTCGGCCTCCCAAAGTGCTAGAATTACAGGAGTGAGCCACCACGCCCAGTCTCATTCTTTATGATTCTACTGTAAACAGGATTTTCTTAATTTCTTGTTGGATAGTTCATTATTACTGTTACAAATACAACTGATTTTTGTAAATTGATTTTTGTATCCTGCCCCTTTACTGAATTTGTTTATTACTTCTAATAGTTTTGGGGTAGCGTCTTTACAGTTATCTATATATAAGATTATATGATCTGCAAACATATACAATTCTACTTTTTCCTTTCCATTTTGGATGCCTTTTTATTTATTTTTCTTGTCTAATTGCTCTGGGTAGGACTTCCAGTACTATGTTGAATAGAAGTGGTGAAAGTAGGCATCCTTGTCTTATTCCTGACCATAAAGCAAAGGCTTTCAACTTTTCACCATTGAGTATGTTAGCTGCTGGCTTGTCATATAGGGCCTTTACTATGCTGATGTACATTCTGTCTATACTTAATTTACTACAAGGTTTTATCATGAAAAGATATTTAATTTTGTCAAATGCTTTTTCAGCACCTATTGAGACACTTATACAATTTTTCTCCTTCATTCTGTTAATGTGGTATATCACATTTATTAATTTGTACATGTTGAACCATCCCTTCCATCCCAGGGATAAATCCCACTTGATCATGGTGGTTTTGTTTTTTTTTTTTTTTTAACGTGCTGTTGAATCCAGTTTGCCAATATTTTGATAAGAATTTTTGAATCACATTCATCAGGAACGTTGGCCTATAATTTTTTTCCTTGTACTGTCCTTGTCTTGCTTTTTATCAGGGTATGAAATATTCTCATAAGTTTGGAAATGCTCCCTCCACTTCAATTTTTTTTGAAGAGTTTCAAAATGATTGGCATTAATTATTCTTTAAATGTTTGGTAGAATTCACCAGCAAAGGCATCTGGGTCCTGGGCTTTTCTTTGTTGATTACTGATTCAATCTCTTCATTATTGGTTTGTTCATATTTTCTATTTCTTCATGATTCAATTTTGGTAGGGTGTGTTTCTAGAAATTTATCCATTTCTTTTAGATAATCCATCTTGTTGTGTATAATTGTTCCTAGTATTCTCCTACAGTCCTTTGTATTTCTGTGGTATGAATTATAATGTTTCCTTGTTAATTTATAATCTTATCTGAGTCTTCCCTATTTTTTTCTTGGTTAGTCTAGCTAAAGGTTTGTCAATTTTGCTTATCTTTTCAAAAACTAACTCTTAGTTTTATTGATCTTTTCTACTGTTTTTCTAGTCCCTATTTCATTTACTTCTGTTCTAATGTTTATTATTTCCTGCCTTCTGCTAACTTTGGGCTTAGTTTAGTCATCTTTTTCTCATTCCTTAAGGTATCATATAAAGTTAAGTTGTTTATTTGCAATCTTTTCTCTTAATGTAGGCATTTATCACTGTAAACTTCCCTCTTAGAACTGCTTCTGCTATATTTCATAAGCATTAGGATGTTGTATTTCCATTTTCATTTGTCTTAAGATTTTTTTTTATTTCCTTTTGATTTCTTCTTTGACTCATTGCTTGTTCAGGAGCATGTTATTTAATTTCTACATATTTGTGAACTTTCCTCCTGTTATTTATTTCTAGTTTTGTACTATTGTGGTCAGAAAAGATACTTGATATGATTTCAATCTTATTAAATTCATTAAGATTTGTTTTGTGGCCCAACGTATATTCTATCTTGGAGAATATTTCATGAGACTTAAGAAGTATGTATTCTACTCCTGTTGGATGGAAGGGTCGATAGATAGATAGATAGATAGATAGATAGATAGATAGATAGATAGATAGATAGATAGATAGATTAGATAGGTAAATAGATAAATAGATGATTGATAGATAGATAGATAGACAGACAGACAGATAGATAGATGATAGGTCGTAGATCCATTTGGTCTATAGTGTTACTTAAGTCCACTATTTCTTTACTGATTTTATATCCAGATGATCTATGCATTGTTGAAAATGGGGTATTGGAGTCCCTTATTATTGTATTGTTGCCTATTTCTCCCTAAAATCCTGCTAACATTTGCTTTATATGTTAATAATTAGGTTCTCTAATGTTGGGTACACATATATTCACAATTATTATATCTTCTTGATGAACTCTTTTATCATTATTAAATGACCTTCTTTGTCTCTTGTGGCAGCTTTTGACTTGAAGTCTATTTTGTCTGCTATAAGGATAGCTACCCCAGGTCTTATGTTACCATTTGCCTGGAATGTCTTTTTTCTATCCCCTCACTTACAGCCTACGTGTGTCCTTAAAACTAAAGTGAGTCTCTTATAGGCAGCATATTGTTGGATCTTGCTCTTTTATCCATTCAGTCACTCTTTGTCTTCCACTGAAGAATTTAATCCATTTACATTTAAAGTAATCATTGATAGATAAGGTTTAACTACTGCATGTTAATTGTTTCATGACTATTTTGTAGCTCCTTTGTTCTTCTTTCGCTGTCTTCCATTGTGATTTGAAGTTTTTTGTAATAGTATGCTTTGATTCCTTTCTCTTTATCTTTTCTGTATCTACTGTAGTTTTTTTTCCTATATGGTTACCATAAGGCTTACATAAAACATCTTATTGATATAGTGCTTAACAGTCTATTTTAAGTTGATAATAACTTCATTTGCATACAAAAACTTTACATTTTTACTTCTCCAACACACATTTTATTACCAATATCACAATTTATATCTTTTATATCACATATCCATTAACAAATTATTGTAGCTATGGTTACTTTTAGTACTTTTGTCTTTTAACTTTTATACTAGAGTTAAATATGATTTATACACCACCATTAAAGTATTAGAGCATTCTGAATTTGACTATATATTTACCTTTAACAGTATTATACTTTCATATGTTTTCATGTTACTAATTAACATCCTTTCATTTCAACTTGAAGAATTCCCTTTGGTGTTTCTTTTAAGGCAGGTCTAGTAGTGATGAACTTCTCTACTTTTGTTTGTCTCAGAAATAGTTTATCTCACTTTCATTTCTGAAGGACAGATTTCCTGGGTATAGTACTCTGGGTTGGCAGGTTTGGGTTTTTTTGTTTGTTTGTTTGTTTGTTTGTTTGTTTTAGTACTTTGAATACATCATCCCATTCACTCCTGGCCTACAACATGTCTGTTGAGCAATCCACTGATAGTCTTATGATGTCCCCTTGTTATGTGATAAGCTTTCTCTTGCTGCTTTCAAAATTCTGTTTGTCTTTGACTTTTGACAGTTTTATTACATTATGCCTCCATGTAGACTTATGTCAATCTATCTGGGGTCCTATGGGCTTCTTGAGTCTGGATATCTATTTCTCTCCCCAGACTTTGGAAGTTTTCAAAGTTATTATAAACAGGATTTCTGCCTCTCTCTCTCTCTCTCTCTCTCTCTCTCCTCTTTCTACAACTCACGTAATGCGTATAATGGTTCGCTCAATGGTATCCCATAAATTTTGCAGTCTTTCTTCACTCTTTTTCATTCTTTTTACTCCTCCAACCAGACAATTTCAAATGATCTGTCTTCAGGTTTGCTAATTCTTCTTTTTTTTTGCTTGTTAGAGTCTGCTGTTGAAGTTCTCTATTGCATTTTTTAGTTCCATCACTGTATTCTTCAGCTCCAGAATTTTTGTTCTTTCTTATAATTTCTATGTCTTTTTTGAACTTCTCTTTTTGTTCATGTACTATTTTCCTGATTTAGTTCAGTTGTCTGTTTTCTCTTGTAGCTCACTTAGCTTCCTTAAAACAATTACCTTGAATTCTTTGTCAAGAAACTTGTAGATCTCCATTTCTTTGTGATCAGCTACTGAAAAACTATTGGGTTCCTTTGGTCTTGTCATGTTTCGTTGATTTTTCACATTCCTTGAAGTCTTGCACTGCTGTCTCTGCATTTGAACCAAAAGTCTTCTTCCCCAGTCTTCACTGACTGGCTTCAGGAGAGAAATATCTGCACCAGTCAGCCTGGCTAGGGACCCTGAGGGTCTCTGAGACCTTTCCTATGGATGTATCCACTCCAATCCTCTTGTTCCCTCTCAGGGTGAGTCTTAGGATTGCATGCCTTATCTCAATCCACAGAGCCAGGCCAATCCAGCAAAGTCAAGCCAGCTATCTGTGTGTGATCAAGCACAATTTTCAGAGGCTTGCATGTTGTCTACAGGGGTGCAGAGGGGGTGTCAGCTGCAGAGGGGGCATGCAGAGAACTAGGGTACAAACGGGCTACTTTGGGGTATCCACAGGTAATGCATCCTAGCAAGTTCCTAGGCAGGCCTCTCAGTGAAGTCCACAAGGCAGTTCGAAATCACAGCCCTATGTTGAGTTCCACGTCCCAGTCACTGTGAGTCCCCGCCCTTTTTCCCTTCTCCTAGCTGCTCTCAGACTATTTGGCCATGTTGATGCCCTCAGTGTTCTGGGTGGGGTGAGAAATAGTAGGCCTCTTGGACAGCATCCTACATGGCTGGGAAAACTGGACATTCACTCTTACTTTCCGCTCTGGGAGAAATCAAGTGCCAAGGTGGTCTCTCTTGGAACTGAGCTATGCTGTCTTGGAGAAGCAGTAAGGTGGGTAAAGTGAAAATATTCTTCTTACCCTCTTCAATATGTCTACATTTTTATTTTTTGCTCCAATGGGGTCCTAACACCTCTCCACTGGACTCCCACACTCCCACAAAGGTACTCGTATCTGCAGTTATTTGTCAAAATCAGTGTTATTATGTAGGGATGAGGGCTAAAACTCCTCTGACATCACTCTCCCCAGTGCACTTTTTTATTCTGGTATTTCCTTATACCCCTGGGCCTCTCCCCTATTTTGTTCAGGCTCACAGTCCGTATTCATTCCTCTTAATCAGGATTTGAGCTTTGCACCTGCTCCCTTTGGCTAGGGCTTAGCTTACTTCAGAGGCTAGAGATATGGAGAGTCTAAATGCAATTTAAACAATAAAATGCTACTAATATAAAAAATGTTAAGGCACCTGGCAGAGAGACCAACTGGGAATGAAAACCCAATTCCTCTCTGCTGACAAGGCCTTGCATCCTGGCTCATGGCTGCTTCAACCCATAGAAGAAATCCCTTTGTCTGTTAGCACTCAGGCACCAGTAGCATGCAGCTGCTATTTTACCCTAACCAAGGGTCCAGAGAAACTAGACCATTCACTACTCTGGAGCCACTGTCACATGAAATACTAGCCCTTTGTATCTCTACTTACTCAATTCCAACCTCTCTGCTCAGCTGTCACTTTCTCCTTACAAAATGTTCCTGATCAATCCTACCAGACACGGTCCTCCTCTCTGTGAACATTCATCCTTTCCCAGTTGCTGGCTTGAGTCCTATCACCTCCATGAGTCATGAAGTCTTTGAGGACAGGGACAGGTAGCATGAAGCACTTCAGGCAAGGGAGCTTGAGCCCCATATGAGAATGTGCCACAGGACTCAGTGAGAGGACACTGTGCCTGCAGGTGAGGAACTGGTAATCCGTGCAGATGTCTAGCTGCCAACCTGCAAAGGCTCTCAAGAGGTAAAAGGTAGCCTAGCGGTTGTCATCACTTGTCTTCAGGCCCTCCCAAGGCTGGTTTGTCTAATTGTGGGTCCTCTACTTACAATTCAAGTATATTTATTAATAAAATAGTACCTGAGTTGTGTCTTTCAGTCCAAACACCTTAAGCTTCCCATGAGTAAGGTCAACTCAGTTAAAAGTCACATCGGTGCTTTTACACATAGCAAATGAGGATTCTAAACACTACTGAGACAACACATATATAAAAGGAAGACTTAAACAGAGTGAGGTTAACTCACATGTATCTTCCCGTTAAGCTGACAGTTTTAAATCACAGCCTTAATTAAGGCTGGGCCTCCCAGTCAGGAGAGATCTAACCCTCTTCCTTGACCTGGCCAAGCCTATGGGACCCCTTCACAGTTTGACAGGGGCTCAGAATACATGCATCTTTTGTTCTTTTCAGGCTCCCATTTACTGATATTCATCCTACAAGAGGTACCTCTATGCAGCCTAGCCAGGGATGGACACCATCTGCCCTCATCTGTCCCTGTTCTATCCCTTCTTCCTCACGCTCCACAGAGAACAACAGAAACCAAAGGAAAGAAAGCAGCATTAAAGTGCCTGATGGTAAAAATCTCTATCTAGTGAGAAGAGAGTTGTCCAATTACTTAAATAACTTGTTAGCACTACATACCCAGAAATTAGCCAAATAGTTATAATTTATTTCAATAGAGTAAGAATAAAGACATCTATTTTAAGTAAACCTTTTTATTAAAATATTGTATCAAGATGGACAACATATTTTTAAAGACAATTGACCTTTTTCCATAAATTATAACTTTTGGGAACACAGTTAGGAAAAACACAATAAGATTTCCAAAGAAAGACAAAGTGACTTCTCTGTACACAGGCCCACGGCTCCTCCTCTGGATCGGCCCCATTGCACCTGGCCTCCAGTTCAGCCCTTCCCTGCCATGGTGCGCAGGCCGGCCCTCAGATACATGGGCAAAATCCGAGCGGGCATCCTGCCCAAACCCAGCCTTTCCCGGGGCCTCCACCATTCTCCAGGACATGAAGCCCAGGAGTTGACTCAAAAAAGAAAAGGAATGACAAATACTGACTTGCCTCCCTAACATCTTGCACTTTCAACTGACAGTCTTCATCCCACCTGGAAAGACACAATAACAACAACAGAGAAAGGAAGAAGAGGACATTCTGACATAGATAACACCAAACAGCAAGTGTTAGTGGAATCAGCTAATTTTCATATTTACAATATTCCAATGCTGTAGCCTGTCCTTCACTTTACTGACTTTGCCACAATGATCTACTGCCCCTTCTCCTTCAAATGGATTGCCAAACAGCATTTTATTGGGGATTTCCTCTAAAAGGCAATTGGAGGTTCCTGCAACACAATTTATAGGTGCATTGTTTCCATTTATTTTAATTTTATTTATAGCCTCTGCCCAGAGCCCACTGGGCAGAGGCAGCTATAAATCAAAGATCACAAACACAGTACTGCTTTTTTCCTCTGTTGATGCTCAAATATCAGGGAATTGTTTGCTAAGTTCTAATATGAATACTAATTACTTTTTCAATCAGATCATGGGTGGGAACTCCCTTGAAAAACTGCATAAAACAAAATTTCATTATATACTAGATATGATCTTGAACCAAAGGACACTAGGAGTGGTCCTGCTTGAGCAGGAAGACAGCACCCTCTAGAGCTGCACATGCTTGTGCTCGAGTCCAGGCTCAGCCTCATTTGCTAGATGACCTTGGGGCAAGTTTCTTGACCTCTGTGAGCCTCAGTTCCCTCAACTATTAAAGGAAACAGTCACAAGGAGACTCTACCCTGGAGATTTGCTGGAAATCTCCAGAGACTCCTGAACAATGTCAGATGGACACACAATAGGCCCTCGACACCAGCGTCCTTCCTCACGTGAACATGCCAGGGCAGGCTCTGTCAGTCCTCTCTGCCCGACCCCACGCATGCCCACCGGATCACCTCATCCTCCACCATCTCCATTCTCATAGCACCACACACCCCAAGCCCTGAGCCTGAATCTGCTCCTCCCTACGTGGCCTCTTAGCTGAAGCCACTGCCATCTACTCTGATGCTAAAACCCGACTTCATGACTCACTGCTGACCCTGGGGCTCCCTGCTGACTCCATCTCCCCCTGAGGCACCTCCCACAGCTGCTCTTTCTTCGCCACCCCCATTACTGCAGCCTGACCTCCAGCATTCCTGGCCTATGCTGACGCTGAATCTCCCATTTCCATGCCGCCTTCCCTGTTAGCACCAGATTGAACTTTCAAAAGATTACAAATATGATATTACTTCCCAGATTAAAATCCCTGAAACACCCCGGGTGGTAGCCTGTATCACCGTTCTCGAGGATTCACATCCCTATAAAAGGATTACACATCCCTGCCTGATGACGTTGGCCATGGCTGTGTGCCACTGCTGGCCAGCAAAATGTGAGTGGAAGAGACGCCTGCTGTGCCCTGGCAAAGCTTTAGGAGGTGCTGGGAGCTTCCCCCAGCCCCTTGCTTCTGCTCTCTGCCATGGGAACGGTTCCAGAGAGAGACTGCACTTTCCAACCAGAGCCCCGCCGGCCTTGAGCAGTGCTACAGCCCACCTGCAGCCTACACGCAACATGGAGCCCTGTGATTTCTAGCCCTTGGAGATTTAAGGGCTGTTGGTGAGGCTACAATGACTGCTGTCATTTACTGAGAACAGAGCCCTGCCCTGTGGAGTCTCGTGGACTGATGGGAAGCAGTGTGGGTGGAGACAGGAAGTCCCATGTGATGAACAGTCACTCTCAGAGCTGGCAACCACAGGCCTTCACAAAGCAGGCCGTCCATCACTGCGGGCTGCCTCTAGCCACTTGTTCAGCATCCCCATGCGTTCCTGCCCTGGGTGCAGCTCCCGACACCTGCAATGCCCTTGCGCAGCTCCACAGCCTCCCAGCCCTGTTGCCTCACCAGCTACCGAGAAGCCACGGGGCTGTGTGCTCACATTGCCAGGCATGCAATCTGTCTCTCCAGCCAACTGGCAGCACCTTGGGAATGGAGCCTGTCTTATTTTCCTCTCTACCCCTGCTCCTTTCATGGTGTCTAGCACTGAGTTGGCACTGAATCTGTTATCTTGGGGTTTTTTTAAAGACTTTCATTGTTTAGAAGTACTGACACACTCAGTTCTCATAAAATCGTTTCACATAACACTGAACTTCAAAGCTCTGGTCTCCAAGCAGGAAGAGAGCCAATTTTGGAAAGGGAGGCTAGAGAAAACCTCAGAAATCTATTGAGGACAGTAAGAGCCAGAAGACCTTTTGGAGGCATAGAAACGCCACTGCCCCCATCGGGATGAATAATAGCTGCATTACCATTCCCTACCTTGGGCAAACAGGCCATTGTAAATGCTTATTTTATGACTCAGTCTTTCATAAATTATGCAGTAAGATTCTCTTAACTTGGCTTTTCCCTGGCCTTCCAGATGCAGTATTAATTTGGCAGCAATGTTAAGTAGATGTATTCTCTTCGTGCTAGTAAGTCAGAAGAGTTTTATCTCTAATCAGCAGCAAAAGCAGAGATGACTTCATAAATGACAGGGAACATAAGAAGAGAGAAGGGATGACAGGACCATTCTTCACCAAATCCCCACTCACCAGGCCATGAAGGAGGGTAAACTTCAAAATATACATTCTCAAGAAATTCCAAATGTTTCCAAAGTTTCCTAGGCGCCTACTTACTATGTGCCACAGACTGTGCAATCTCAAGGTGTACAAGACACCCCCGGCCCCTCAGGACTCACAGCCCAGCCACCAGTAACTAGTAAACAACATGCTAGGTGACACAATTAATTTTGCCAGGACAGAGAGAAGAGTCAAAAAAGATGACTAAGAGGAGGTGCTGTTTGATCTGAGACTTGGAGATGGCACAGGAGCGAAGCAGGGGCCCCCAGTGAGAGCAGAACAAGGAGGCTGCAGGGGGATGAGGGCGGCGTGCACCTCACAGAACAGGAGCCCCTGGTCGGACATCTGGATATCAATCCTGGTCCTGTGACCTTGGGGACTTTGCTTACTGTATTAGTGCCCCAAGCTCCTCTTCCAAAACAGGGACAATAACAGCACCTGCCACACAGGTTGTTTCAAGTTTGAAGTAAGACATGCAAGGCACTGAGAATGTGCCTGGCACACAGGGGATGTGCGCCTGACATGGGGACACGTGTGTGTGTGTGTGTGTGTGCGTGTGTGTGCACGCGCGCGCGCTGCGCGCGAGCACAGCCCACTCGAGGAGCAGAGATGAGCCCGTGTGTCTAGAGTAACAACGAGTGGCAGAGAATAGCCCAAGATGAGGCAGGAGGGTGGGAGAAGGCCTGAGAGGGAAGGGGGTGGCTGAGGGGACAGAACTCTCCTCTGAGCTCCAAGGAGGAGCCTAACAAAGGATTTTCAGCACAGCTGAGACAAGCAGACTGGTGTTCTAATAAACTCACCCACGGAAGATGGGCAGGAAGAGGCAAGCTGGACACTAGCTGGCCAGATGGCAGACTCCCAGCATGGTCTAGGCCAGAGATGGGGGAGTCTGAACTTGAAGGGGGGCAGCTGGAATAGACAGAAACGCAGGAGACACCGGTGTTCTGCAGTGGCCCGGGGAGTACAAAACAAACATGTTGCTAAAACCAGAATACTAACAACTAAGAGGACAACAGCCCAATTAAAAGGTTTCTTGCCTTCCTAAGCTTTTATGCTTTTGTCTTTCTTCCTGGAGAATTACAAGGCTTCCATTTTTTAAATTTATCACATTTACTTTTTTTTTTTTTTTTTTAAGGCTAGTCAAGTGGAGCAGTGGGAGCGCAGAAGGAACAAAGGAATCTGTAACTGGTTGTGATCAATTAGTTGTAAACACCACTGCACTCGCACCAGCCTGTCCCATTTACTTACAGTTATTAGTCCATGGGGGAGAAACCATGCTGAACAAATGCATCCCATCTCTGCCCCTTCTCTCAAACACTAAAGAAAAATACAACTTGAGTCCTGACCCTAAAGAAAAACTCATGCTGTGTCTAAGGAGGGCACAGGAGCACGGCGCAACCACCTCGCCTCAACGTGCTTCTGACCTCGGTAAATGGTGCACGGAAGCTCCTTAGAGAAAGTCACAAGAATGATCTGCGGTGAGACCTTCTGCGAAATGGGGTTGTTTTGTTGGGGGGTCATAAAAGAGGAAAGCTATGCCATACCATTCGCACAGACTTGCAGGGCGGTTTTAACTCTGCTCCCATGGGCTAGTCTGGCACACTCCACGCAGGTAAGATAAGCAAATCCTAGGTGAAACCTTCACTGGTCCCCAGTAGAAAGTGACCTGTCATCCTGGGGACCCCAGGGCACCTGACCAGGTGCTTTCAGAGAGCAGTGAAGCTAGGCTGGCCACACATTAGAAGCCCACCTGGAGCGGAGATCCCACTCACATGACAGGCTGGCCCAGCTGACACATGTCCTCGGGTAGAAGTCTGGGCAGGCCAGTCACCTATGCTGAGCAGATGTTCTGCTGGCAGCCAGGGCTCTCTATGATTCAAAAAAGGCTGTCACTTGTAAAATACTATTTGGTGCACACATGCTCAAAAGGTGGGTCCATGAGAAAGGAAAACAGGAGATTTTGAAGGGGTTCTGGGTGGTTGAAATTTCTTAGGGATAGGCAACGAGGATGAGGCAGAGTCACATTTTAGATACACAATCTGCACTAAGAGGAAAAAAGCCAATGCCATTAGGCAGAAGCAGAATGTATTCCTTCTCCCCAAGCTACATACCAGCCCCCGTAAAGACTACCTTGGCCTGCCCAACTAGTCCTGTATCGAGACACAAAGCCACTACGTGGCTGACGGTGGACAGAGTGCTCTGAAGTAAGGAACTGAGATGAGACTTCCCGGTCCACTGAGGTTGGAAGCCTGGCGTGAACAGGGGAAGGCGGCTGGACCCAGGTGCCCCCGCTCACCCGAGTGGCAGTGGCTGTGCTTCAGTACACTGCAGGACACAGATTATAACCAGAGAATGCTGCTGAACCGTGTCACTTATAAATAGGTTGTGAAGAACATTTTAACATAATTTGCTTTCCAGGCACAAAGAACCCTGTCAATCAACTCTACAACACGATAGAGGAAAGAATCTCTGTTGACAGCTTTCCGGCAAAGGAAGAAAAACAGATTTTATAGTGAGCCAATCTGTCTTTCAAAAAAAACCAGAAGCTAAAACCAGACTCACGTTTTCATTTATTCATTCAACAACTTACTGTGAGCCAGAAGCCATCCCTCAAGTTATACTCTGGATCAGACAAACATCCGCCCAGGTTTAAAACCTGACTGCTGCTTAGGCCCTCTGTGACCCACATCAACTCTCTGGCCCTCATTTTTTCATGTGAAAAATGGGTACAACACTTCCTTCATGGGGTCACTGTGTACGTGGGCACCTCATCAGCCTTCAGGCACAGTCTACTCCGGGACCTTGACACCCCCAGGCCCGGCCTGCTGAGTCTCTCCAGGAGCCCCAGACACCCACCTTCACTGCTCCCTGCCCACCCTGCAGCACGACAATTGTGGAAACCCTCTTACACGTCATATGGGCAAGACAAACGTCATTGTGGAAAAATTAGCACAGAAGATTGACAGCAGAAACAAAGATGGTCCATAAGGTAAAAAAAAAAAAGGAAACTTGATCAAGTCTTAAAAATAGCCGTATTTTTCAAAGCAATAATTTTACATCCAGTAATTACCCCAAGAAAATAACCAGAGAAGCGAGCAGAGATGTGAGCACCAAGATATTTAAGGCAGCGCTTGATGGAGAAAACTTGGAAGGAACAAGTGTGTAATAACAGGGGTGGCCAAACAAATGTGGGACATACAAATGATGGCACTTTATGCAGTTATTAAATGTTTGCTTGCAGAAGAACGTTCCACCGTGGGAAGAGCCATGACGAATTGTTAAATGAGAAAAGACCGCTGAAGTGTCTCATAGTCCAGATAAACTTCTCTTGGAAAAATGTTTTTTCATATTACATATTTAATATGTGAGGGCAATTTTTATTTAAAACAATTCACTATAATCATTTGGCAAGTGGGGTATGACATAATTCACATAAACGGAGGGAGCAAAGTCCCCCCCATCTCCATGTCACTTCTAGCACCCAGCGGTAAAAGGACAGGGACAGATTCCCACAGCAGAGCCTAGGGCGTGGGGTGATCTGCTCCAGCAATTGAGAGGAGCTGGGCTTCCCAGAGAGGAAAAGCCCACCAGAGTGGGTGTGGCAAGAGATCAGACCCCAGGGAGAAAAAGGTGCCTGTAAGACATTCCTGGTGGCAGCCAAGCAGGTGGCTCACACCTGTAATCCCACCACTTTGGGAGGCCCAGGCGAGAGGATCTCTTGAGCCCAGGAGTTCCAGGCTCCTGGTAGCAAAGGGAATTTTGTGGTTTTCTGGAACACAGATGTTTAATGGTCAATTTTAAGTTATTACATAACTACCAGGTCATCCCCCTGAGACCCAAAACTTTAGTAACATCTACTACACACACCAATGCCTTATATTAAGGAAAAACACAGGCATCACCCTTTTTTGTAGCATAAAGAATGTGTTAACCCAGCGAGGTGCGCGTGGAAGAGAGGGCAGAGAGCAACTCCCGCATCACGACCCGGCGTCCGCACTGGCTGCAGACACGCAGAGCTCCCCTCCATGTCCAGCCGCCTGGATGTCCCACCAGGACCCCAAGCTTTACATGCTCCAAACCAAATTCTCTCTCTTTTCCCCCAAATCTCAGTAACAGTACCACTATCTCCAGATGCTCAGCCGCAGCCCTGCCGGCCACTCCGGATGGCCCCCCTTCCCTTCTCCCTCACTCCCAGCCCATCAGCAAGTCCCCCCTAGAGCATTCAAGTACACGCCACCAAACTCCACGCGTCTCACCACCTCCGCCACCACACGTTCCCCTGACCACGCATGCCCCTCCTGTCTTCCTCCAGGTAAACCAGACGGGTCACCCTGAAGGCCTACATCAGATCATGCCACGCCCTGCGACAGCCTTCCATCGGCCTCCCACCACCCACCATGTGAAATCTGACCTCCTGCCACGGCCCTCAGTGGCCTGCAGGGTCCATCCCTGAATCCCCTCCAGTCTCACACCCTCCGTGCTCCCCCCTCACTTCCTGCAGCCACAGTGGCCCTCACGGTGAAGTGCTGCCCTCATGCTAAGCTGTCCCCACACGACCCCGCCTGAGAGGGCTCTGTCCCCACATGGTCACAAGGCCGACTCCTTCTCAAGTTTCAGGTCTAAGCTTTGGTGTCCCTCCGACAGAAGGACCACCCTAATCCCCCCGCAAGCAGCCCCTCCTCCACCCCACGCCAGCCCTGCAGGGCCCAGTCCAGAGCCACGAGCCAGAGGGGCTGCTGGGCACCCGCAGCACGGCCCAGCCGAGACGCGCGCTAAGTGGGAAACACACTCCAGACTTCAAAGACTAAGTGCAAAAACAGTGAGAACAAGAAATCTCAATTTTTATACTGACTGTACATTGAATTTATAAAATGTTATGGCTATTTTATATATATTAGATTAATAAAATATATCACTAAAATCAATTTCACTTGTTTCTTCATACTTCCTTCGTATGGCTGAAAGGACACTTTAAATCACACGCTGGTGTGTTGCCAGGTTCGGGTGTGTGGGGGGCACCTGTCAGTCCTGGTCACCGCCGAGTTCCCATTCCCTGTGACAGCACCTGGCGCAGGGCAGGCTCTCAGGCCAGGAGTGCTGTGCGCTGATTAAATTAAAACAAGGGTTCAGGGAAGAGCAGGAGAGCAGAGCCAGAAGTGACCATGAGGAGAAAACTAAATAGCTTTGCTCACATTTATTAAGTACTGCCCACGTGCCAGGCACCATTCTAAGAGCCTCACTTACATGAATTCATTTCATCCTCACGGTAAGCGGCGAGGCGAGGATCACACCCCGCTGCTGGCCGCAGCCCACATCCTGCCCAGCCCGGACGCCGGCACAGACACCACCGCAGGCAGGCCGCCACGCGCCCTCCCACACCCCCGAGACACCACCCAGGGCCCGGGGCCCTCAGAGTGCGCCCACCCTTCCCAGGTGACCGCAGATGGTAGGCAGCGTACAATAATGCCAACCACACAAATAACAGAAACCAAAATTAGGTGGTGATATATACAGGTAGTGAGTTCTCTGCAGCAGTTTTCTATGTTTTCCAAATTTTCTATAATAAACATGCATTTTTTTATCTAGTGAAAACCGTTTCTATATCACACTTTTGACCGAGTCAGATTGGGAACCCTGCAGGCTATCAGGAGTCACTGAGGTTTGGTGTAGTCCTGGCTTCTGGTTTCTTCAAAGAGACGCTGTTGACAGCCCACTACCTTGTACCTCACTCTGCCTCCCAGATGTGGACTTCTCCAAGGAAGACAATAAAATGCTCTGAATTCAAATACTGTCAGCTCCCGAAACCCTAATGCAGCGGGACACACGTGGCTCCTGACAGCCAGGGTCACCCACATTTGTCTGAACGATCCTGGCGCTGATTTCCTGTAATCCCCACCGCAGGGTGGGGGTTTTCCCGACAGGGATCCTGAGGTTACTGGCCTGGGGAGTCCCCTGGCAGACAGGCATCTCTCACATGTGCCCAAGCGCACACAGCTCTGAGCCCGGGGGCCCCATTCAGGTGTAAGCAGGGCCCCTTCCTTTGCCGTCCAGAGCCTTTGAGCCAGCCCGAGCCCCCACTTCATCTACCAAGCCCACCCTGACCACCTCATCTTCTTTCTCAGCTCATCCACAGCCAATGTTGGCCAAAGTGCTCTTGGGACACACAGGAATCCTGACCACACACACCCCGTCACCTACCACATGGCTAACCCACCTGTGTACTCCCTCCCTGAGGACAGGTTCCCCACCTCACTGTGCTGCCCACAGCAAA
The DNA here is from genome assembly GCF_020740605.2 of Lemur catta. NCBI lineage: Eukaryota > Metazoa > Chordata > Mammalia > Primates > Lemuridae > Lemur > Lemur catta. The sequence continues at coordinate 2,909,157 of NC_059133.1, forward strand.
GAGCCTAGCACGCAACAGGCCCTAATAAAAAATCTAATGTCAGGCCAGGTACAGTGGCTCACACCTGTAACCCCGGCACTTTGGGAGGCTGACGTGGGAGGATTGCTTGAGGCCAGGAGTTCAAGACCACCCTCTGCAACATAGTGAGATCCTGACTCTTAAAAAAAAAAAAATCCATTATTATTGATAAGGTGCTATTCTTGGGTTGGCTTATATTGGGACTGGATTCTCCTTCAAGTCCTCCAAAAAACTCACCTAATCTTACTGGAAAAGAGTAACTTTACTCGGTGCTTAGAGAGAAGTAAATTTCTTGAAAATGACAGTTTTTGGCTGAGAGAAAGGAAAGACTAAACACAACTCATGGAAGAGTTTACTCTTGAGCTCACCAATTTATCACAAAGCATGGCCCGGTGCAAAGCCCCAGGCCCTGCCCAGAGACCTCCCAAACCAACGCGTGTGGGAAGGAGGCAGAGGGGCCACACACAGCCTGCGAGGGGGGGCGCAGAGGACAGCACGGGTGCAGGAGGAGCTGCCCCCCAGAGAGCAGATGGGGCAGTCGCAGAGGGAGGCCCAGTGCCGGCACAGCACGACACAGAGCGGGACTGGCAGTTCCAGGGCTAACGGGAGCACAAAGGGCAAAGAGCAAAGAGGGGGAGTGACAAGAAGTGCTGGGGAGGTTGGCAGACCACCCAAAGAACTTGGACTTTGTCCCAAGGGTACGGGGAAAATTTTTAAAGAACTGTAAGCAGGGAAATGACACCATCTGCAGGACAAAAGCCAACCGCGTCACTGTTCTGCAGAGCCCTGCCCCAGGCTCTGGCCTCACCCGCCTGGCAAGCCGCAGCTCTCACAGGTGCGTGCCTGCCTGCGGCACACATGCACACCCCACGGGCTCTGGCCGATCCTCTCCACTCGCCCCAACCCACCAGCAGGTCTCCTCTCCGTGCAAGGGCCTTTACCCCATCTTCCATCCTCCCACCACCCCAAACAAGCCTCACCCATGGAGGTCCAGGGGTTCTTCCCCTGCCTTCACCTCTCCATCCATAACACTGGAATTCTGCATTCACCCCGTCTCTCAGCACGGTAAGCTCCTGTGGGGCAGGGAGCATGACTGATAAACATGCTTTTGTGTCCTCAGTGCCCAGCACCAGGTAGATGCTTAAGAAATGTTTTCCAAATAAATGACTGAACAAATCAATGAGTGAGCGACTGAATCTGCGAGTTAGTGAAAGAGTGAATCAATTAATTAGACTAAGAAATGGCTGCAATCCTGTGAAAACTGCCACCAACCTTTGAGGAATCTAGAAAGTCTTGAGAAAAACCTCATGAATCAAACACAGGGGAAGCAGGACGGCACACTCCTAGTGAGACAGCATCCGAAGGTCCAGAGAAACTACTGTGCCCCGGGCACTCCAGCTCGAAACACTGATACGCACAAACCACAGGGCAAAGAGCAATCGCGGCGGCAGCCGCTATCCAGCTGCACAGGACCAGCAGGGAACTACACAGCCGAGCAAGACAGCACGAGTGCACAAGTGACAGATGACACGCCTCCACTTAGCACCAAGGCCTCACGCTGGGGTTGTGCCAAGGAAATACAGAAGGTGTTCAAAGAGTTATGCTTCAAGGATGTTCCTCACAGGTTAGTCATTACAACAAATAAAAAACAAAACTGGAAACAACTTAAATGCCCAAATAATAGCAGAATGGCTTAAGGAATGTTTCATCCATGAGCAAATGGAAGAAATGACTGTATTTTAACGAATATTACAAAGCCATTAACAGTCATGTTTTCAAAGAAAATTAGCCTCCTGGGAAAAGATATCATTTAAAATAAGTAAAAACAAACAGATACATAATTGGCTACACTGCTTGATCCCAAGTCTACATGAGAAGGAAAACACACACACACACACGCACACACACACGCACACACACACAGAGGCCTCCCAAAACGAGACCAAGAAGATACTCTCTCTTTCAACGTCCTGGGGCAACCAGGCTGGCAGTTTACAATTGGTTTTTACCTCTTTTCCTGACCCTGGTTGTGGGAGGTGGCACAGCACAGCAGGAAGGCCGTGCCCAGGGGCCTCGGACACTCCTGAGCCTGAGCCCTGGCTCTGTGACATCAAAATCTGCAACCCCGGGCATATTTCGTAACCCCTTTGAGCCTCAGTTTCCTCATCTGTCAAACAGGAGTAACAACATGTCTACCCAAGAGGGCTGCTGTGAGCAATGATCAGGAAGATGCACTTCAAGTACTTCACCCCACACCTGGCCCACAGTAAGCATTAAAAGTATTAGATGCTATCATTTTTCTTATTATTATAGTAGATGCTACATTTTAAACATTGAACATTTGTAATTTTAAATTAAAGAACAGCAGAGACTACCAAAGTCCAATATTTCACAGGAAGATAAGGCTCGCGTTCCTGCCACACCAGCGGCTGGTGGAAGAGGACAAGGCGTCTGTGCAAAGGCTACAGAAAGGCAGGAGCCAGCATCAGCCTTCCGCTCCCCAGCGAGGCTCCTCAGAGCACTGGGGCCCCAGGCCCAGGCTCTGCCTCCTGCCTCTGGACACAGAGACTCAGATGTCCAAACCACGCCACCTTCCTAATTACTCTAGTGTTTTTAGACCTCATTCCTTATCCATGGGGTGCCCTCTCCTTGTTGGCACACTCTGCCCCAGTCCTGGATGAAGAAGGTTGGCTCAACCTACAGTGCCAGCACGGACAGGACACCTCCTCTGCAGCTGCTCGGGCCCACGTGGGCCCACCCACTCCCACCCTGCAGCCAAAACCCCAGTAGAATTCACTACTTGTTTGTCTCTGTTTCCACAGAACGTCACACATGTACTCAAGAGGCCTAACCCCTCCTGGCTCTGCTGTAATTATCTGCGACAGATCTGTTTCTCCATTAAAGCAGAAGCCTTTGGATCCCCCGTGCCTAGCCTGGTAGGAGCTCACTATATCTTTTAATTGAATGACATAATCAGAAATAATTTTCACGATTAATAAAAGCATTCTTCTTCCACCCCAGGAAAATGGAAGAGCCAGTAAAAAGTTAAAATGAAAATAAGATTTCTCTCTCTCTCAAGAAAAGTCGGCTACACTGGCCAAAGCAAATTTAAAATCTCATTGAAAATAACTGTAAATTAAATGCTGCACACTAAAGATCAAAAAATGACTTTGCTAAATAGATCTTATACTTTAATATTTGGTTTAGGTAATGGGGATAGAATTTTCAAGCACAGAAGGCCTAAGCCTAGAAAAGTTTTAATGACTTCTGATAGAACTGGCACACATAAGGAAATTCATGTCTTACTAATTCAATACACACTTTATTGAGGAAATAACCATGAATAAATGGAAGAAAAGAGTGTACTTTGGTGAAGTATTTAATGGTCTGATCTAGAAGGTCACTAAAGTAAAGGAACAAGCAAATGAAAGCCAGTGACCTGCATACAGAAGGACCTCGGGCTCCCTGGAAGGTGGCTGGAGGGTTCTCGGCCGGGGTGGCCACATGAATCACCACAGACGCTCCGGACACCACAGAGCCTGTCGGTGACAGGAGACGGCACATGTGCTGGGAAGACAAACTGCAAAACAGTGAGGGCCAAAGAAATGTGAAATGGCTCGGAAAGAACCAAAGTGAGAAAAGATAAATGCTAAGATTAAGTCAAAACGGGCAGATTTAAGTTTACAATGATTAGGAAACATTTTCATGTAAATTGAATGGTAGTTCTTAAAATTTGACAAGAATGACAATAAAACAAGGATCAACGAAGGCACCCCAAAGTTTGAGTTACCTGGCTGCATCTTTCACTAAGATCCATTTTCCAATTCCTCGATCAACTTCGCTGAACACCCTTTCCAAACTGCCCCCGCTGAGCCAGACCAAAGCCACTCAGGGCCACCAGACAGGCAGCAAGCAGGGTTCCGAGCAGCGCTGGGCTGGCTGGTCAGGCCCAGCGGGAAGAGTGGCTGAAGAGGCTCTGGGGCCAAGCACCCCACAAAGTGACAAACGCACGGGAGCCACAGAGCCTGCACACTGCGGATGCCAGCCCCACATCCGGACCACTGCGATCCTTGGGATTCATGAACGTTCCCAAGTCTGTTCACCACCACAGGCCAGCCCCAAACGGCCTATTGTACTTGGTCTGCTGTGCCCACTGGGCGTAAGAGGAGCAAGCTCTGGCGCCAGGGAGCAAGCGGGCAGGGGGGAGGCAGCGGCAGGGAGCAGAAGCTGCCACCAGCCCCAGAAATGGCACAGCTACAGTTCAGAGTGCAGCTAACTCACTGCAGGATTTCAAAGTGTCACCCACATTGTCACTTCCAGCCGGACAGCAGGATTACTGGATTATCACATGGGAACAGAAGCCCAATTAACCTCCCCAAAGCACAGTTCTCATCATTCCGCTTCCCCACCCCAAAACCTTCCATGGCTCCCAACTACCCACAGAACAAAGCCCAAGTGTCAAAGACTCTTAGACCTTTGCAACCATCTGCACCAATTCCTCGATTTTACTGTTAAGGAAACTAAGGGAAAGGCTGGGTTAAGAAGCTAGAATGTCTGCAGCTGGCAGAGGCAGGACGCCAGCCAGGCTCCCAGCACCTCCTCTCCGTCTCCAGTGGTCTTTTCGCAGCACCACGGCTGCCTCAAAGCCAAAGCCTTAGCCTGGCAGGCCAGACCTTCCAAGATCTGGCCCCAGCTGCATTTTTGGCTTTTCCTGCCACTGCTTTCTTCACAGAACTATCACTCCTGCGGTGCAAGAGACGGCATGCCAGCTGCCTCTGACACACTGGCTTTCAGTGCAGGCTCAACTAGCTGGGTGACCCTGAGCCAGTGACTGGGCTTCTGTAAGTCTCTAGGAATTGCGTGGATACCGCACATAACGTGCTTAGCATGTAGCGCGATAAACTGTCTTGGAGCTGCGGCTGCTTCCGTCCTCACTGCTCAGACCCTGCCCTCCCTGCCTCTTCCCCCAACTCTGCGTAAGCCAGTCCCTCGGCCTGGGATGGCCTTGTCCCACCCCAGCTACTGAAATCACACCCAGGAGGCAAGACGCACCCACAGGTGCCAGCCGCCAGGGGCCTATACAGCACACCCAAGTGCACGGCACCGTCCGGCACAGGGCTGGCGCTCAGCAAGCACCTGCCAATGTCTGACGGGCAAATGGAGAGATGTGGAAAGCTGGCTTTCTGTCACCGGTACCCCTCTGCTGGGTCTGCCCGACCACAGAGTCTTCCCCAACACCTCCTTACCACTCCATCCAACAGGCCTTCCCCACCAGGAACAGGCAAAGCCTTCTGCATGGCCTCAGTCACTGGTCAGCACCTGGGCCTGGGCCTGGCCAAAGCAAGCTCGTCGAATATCTGATGCCCAGTGTCCCCTCACCCACAGGAACCTGCGGCCAGTCTGCCACCCTGCAGGGTGCTTGGTAACAAGCCTGTCCTGGACCCTGACATGTGGCCTGGCCCATGCCAACGATGCTCCCTTGAAGCCAAGAGCCACTGAGGCTGGTTGTAGGTCGCAACATGGCCTGTGGACACCAGCAGCCCAGCCCACGGCTGCAGATTAAGGATAAAAGCCTGTCTTCCTTGAGGGACACAGGACAACCTGGGAGCTCCAAAGGGACCAGCTGCAGGGTGTACACGTGGGAAAACAAGGCAATGAGCAAGTAAGCGGCCAGCCCAGCTGTGCCCAGTCATCTGGACATGACACAGAGCAAGTTAAACTCACCTAATTGGTACAAGAATCCATCTGACAAATAGCTTTGAGCACACTCAATATGCCAGACCTTACACAAATGACATTAACCAGGACAAAATATAAAGAAAAAAGGGCGGAAGCCTCAAAGAAAGATGGAGTGGGTCACACCTCAGACTGCAAACCAATGTGTTCAGAGCGTCAGGAACACTGAGCTGCCCAGGGTGCAGGTCCCTACGCCTGGTTTCTGACTTGGTACACTTCCTCTTTCCTTACATTATAAACCTCTTGAACAACTAGTATACGGTAGAGAGGACAACAAAAACGAAGGATGTTATCAGTATCTCATAAAAGATCTTTTCTTCCAAAGAAATCATTCAATTCCAAAGGGTTTAGCATTCGGCAGGGAGAAAGACTGTGAGTATCTGGTCATCGCCACGAGCCACGTGGCCACGGCCCGCACGCTCTCTCTCCACCCAGTGCAGACACCTTTGCTCCCAGCTGTCAGAGCACCGTCCACACCCTTGAAGTGGGGGTCCAGGGACACAGGGTCCCTGCTCACACACACAGGACCTTGGCAGCCCTGAGAAAAGGGGCTGGCTATACCTCTCCTGTCCTTCAGATGCCTCTGAAGACTAGTTGTTTCTACTAACACCTGAAAAGAGTTATTGGGTAGTGTCTCACATTGATGATGATGACCCTGGATAGCATAAAAACAAGTGAACAAGCAATTTTCCAGACTCTCCCAAAACACTGGCTAACTCTACCCACCTAAGTCCCAAGTTCCATGCAAGACGCAGCTTGACAGAGTAGCCTGCGCACAAACTCTGTGTCAGATAGATGTGGATTCAGTTCCAACTAAGCCATTTCTACCGAAGGGCCACAAAGACCACCACCTACCTCTGATGATTCCCAGGGCTCACTGAACTAAGACGGGCACCCAGCTCAGCACCCACAGGTGCTCCAGAAATGTGCACCTGCTAAGGCCAGTCCTGCGAAGTTTGGTCCCCTGGTAAGCACGAAGGGAAGGGTGCCCACCAGCTAGACCACACTGTTTCCCTTCGTAACACTGTGCTGCTAACAGATTGATCTGAGCTGCTTTTATTATCCTGGGTGTCAGGCTACAAACTCTAAGCACCTTAGCTGTGCCCTCGGTATTCACGAGGACAAAAAGACAGATTTGATGTATCATATTTTCCAGAGGTAATTGAATCCTTAATTGAAGAGTGTATGACCATGAGGCACGCCTGGAGAGGGGCACCCCAAAGGGTCGCAGGAAGACCTACCTCTTCATTTGACTATAAGTCCTCAATTATGTAATTATGGTTATACAAAAAAACTTCTCCCCATGACTAAACATCTGCCAATTCTTTTGCATTAAGAGTATTTGAGGTGGGAGTTACACAACACCGGGAATGCAGTAAAGGCCAGTACAAAATGGTTTACTGCATGTTATTTGAATTTCACCTCAATTTTTAAAAAAAGAATATTTTACTTGAAAATCTGATGATTTTTATGCCATTTTAACACTTGTGAATAAAATAAAGGATGATTATGCATATGTAGTAAATATCACCTGCTCTTAGACTCTCCGATTTATTTTTCAAGTGAGAAAAAGGGCACATAACACTAATATGCTTCCATCTGTACTTTTTAAAAAATGCAGCAGAGTGAGAAATATATTAACACACGTCTAATATATTTTCTTGAATATAAAGAGGATACTCCGAAAGGAGTCGAGACAGCAGGGCTCCTACTGGACTGGGGGGGGAGATTGAGTTATCAGTGTGTAAGCCTCTGGGACCATTTTAATTTTTTAACTTTGTATAATGCAGCTTTTTCAATTTAGAAAAAACTAGTAAATAAAAAATGAAAATAAGTATTACCAGTTCCCACCCTCTAAGTGGTAAGCCCTGGAGTATTTCTACCCTCCTCCTCCTCCAGAACATCGACGAACATTTCTGTCAGTACAGCCAATGCTACGTGTTTTGAATACTGGTAAACACGTCTAAATTTTGATTAAGTATATAAATTAAATGTTGACTTAGGCAGATATACAATTTTAATAACAATTTTAAATTAAGATCATTTTCAAAACATTATATAGCCATTAAAAATGATGGTTAGGAAGATTATAGCAGCATGGGAAAGGCTGACGACATAACATTAAGTGGAAAAAAAAGGACAACAAATGGCATCTATACCTTCCCGTCCTCTGTGAAAATCAGGGTGGGGAAGGACACTCAGGAAAAAGTCGGTGGTGCCACAGCAGCTGGCACGGGCGAGCGCATGAGCTCCGGGCACCTCGAGAACCACTCCCTGCAGTGGTCTTGCCGCACTCCAAAGCAACCTGGAGGCAGAAGCCACCCAGTCCATGGTATTTCCTACAGCAGCTCAAGCAGATTAATACATTAATCTACTTTTTTAGAATCTCTTATCCTAGAACATCTATATTCTGTTTTTAAGTATGTTAAGCAAACCTGAACTTTTCCTCTTTACAACCAATTTGAACACAGTCTGGGATTTCCACAGAAAGCCTCCCTAGTTGGTATTATTTCATGATCTGGCTAAAAACCAGAACCAAAGCCCTACCCGGCAACGTTTCACCCCACACAATAAACTCAGGACAAAGGTGATATGCTTCATCTCCCGACACAAAACCCACTATTTTCTTTATTCCTGGCAACCGATTTGAAGTTTAGCTCCCTGTGATATATCCAGTTGTGATGGCAACTGGATTATTTCTCATCTTCTGTCCCTTGCATTTCCATTCAATAGAAATTTCTTCCTGTTTTCTTATTTTAATCATCTACAATTTAATCCCATGCCAAATTTCTAAAAGAGGATTTTTCGTGTCCTATGAAAGCAAGCAAAGCAGTGCTCAATACAAAGAACCTTGTATTAAACGTGAGGATTGCTGCTCCCTGCTGGCTTCTAATCTTAGGCAGGTCCTCTTCCATTTTGAGCCTCAGTTTCCTCACCTGCAAAATGGATCCTGGGGATCCTGCTCCCCTAATTATCACATAAAATAAATGCCAGACAAAGGAGATAACCTGTCTATGTGGTGAATCACATTTATTGATTTGCCTATGATAAACCATCCTTGCATCCCTGGAATGAAACCCACTTGGTCATGGTGGATTATTTCTTTGGTGTGTTGTGCATTTGGTTTGTTAGTATTTTCTTGAGGATTTTTGTACCTATATTCATAAGGGATATTGCCCTGTAGCTTTCTTTTTTTGTTGTGTCCTTTCCTGGCATTGATATCAAGGTGATACTGCCTTCCTAGAATGAGTTAGGGAGGACTCCCTCCTTCTCAATGCTATGGAATAATTTCTGTAGGATAGGCACCACTTCTTCTTTGTACATCTGGTAGAATTCAGACCATTCACACTGAGTGTTAGTATTGGTATTTGGGATGCTGTTCTGTTCATCATGTTGAGTGATATGTTATTGTTTTGTTTTTCCTTTTGTGCTATTGTTTTATTAGAGCTGTGAGCTTTAACTTTTGGATGTTTTTACACTGGTGGGTATCTGTTGTGCTCTTCCATGTAAAATGCAGTCCTAAGTATTTCCTGTAGGGCAGGTCTAGTAGTGATAGCACGTTTTAATTATTTGCTTTTAATATTACATATTAAAAATTGTCATTCAATAGAAATAAGTTATCTGAAACAACAATGAAAGGTTTCCTATTAAACTGAAGGTTTACTCTACTATAGATAGTAAATGAAATTCTTAGCTTTTACCAAATCATATTCAATGTGGTTACTTCCAGCTAAGTGATACTACATGTAGTTCAAATACCACATCCAGCAGTGAAAATGTCACCAAAACAAAAAGCTACTGGCAATGCAATAAAAGTCAAGAGCCAACGTGTTTATCTGAGGTTCTCACACTTCTTTCCTAAAGCCCAACAGACTGTACTGCAAATAAAATAACCATCAAGAACAATTCCTGCTAGAGAGCTCTGAAGGCTTGGTAAGAACCAATTAGGAGGCATTAAATAAGAGGCAGAAAGAAGGCACATACTGTAATAAATACAGCATGTGTAAACAGTGGCAATGTTGGTTTGTTGGTTTTATTATTTTTACATTTCTCTAACTTTCAATAATGTTCCCCTTAATGATGGAGACAGAAACCCCAGAGTGAGAAAGTGATGCAGAGAAAAGAAATGGGCATAGCTCTTGTCCTAAGTGGGAACACCTGGGCAAAACCTGCTGGGGCATTAGGCAAAGTTCCGGAGGGTAGGCAAAGCATCTATGGGCCTGGGGAAACCCACAGGACAGAAGACACGAACTAAGAGCCAAGGGGTTTGAAAACCCTGTTCCCGGCTAAAGGAAGTATGATTTTATTGTTGTTGAGCTGTCATTTGGATATTAGATTAGATTTAATTGCTTATTAAATATTTTTAAGAAACCAAACAAAAGTAGAGAGAGAGGACCATGTATGCCCCAGAGAAAGGAGAGGAAAGTCCAACTAAAGAGTCGGTCAACGACATCAAATGACAGTGCCTACCACATGACACTCACTGTGCAAGGCCCTGAGGACAGCGCCCGGCTTGAGGAAGACAAAGGGCACAAGGCGAACAAGGTGTGCTGAGGGCAGAAATGCTGCTGCCTCACACAGCACAGTCCGGAGACCCTGACGAAGAGGTGACAACATTCTGAGCAGAGATCTGGGGAAGTGATTCAGTGCAGAAACCCAGGGCAGCAGGAAGGACGTGCAGCGGCCCTGGAGCAGGGGCGTGCAGCTGTGTTCTGGGGGAGGAGGAGGAAGTGAGGCCTGGAGGAAAGGGGCCGAGTGTGGTGGGCCTCCAAGGCTATCACTAGGCCTGTGGCCAGCCTCCCCCAAGTGACATGGAGTCACAGGATGGCTCTGAGAAGCACTTGATGTACATTTCATTTTTACAAGATCATGGTCTGCTGTGGACGATTCTGGGCATGAGGGGACTTGTGGGGGCCAATGGGGAGGCTACTGCCACCATCAGGTGAGACGGCGGTGGCTGGGACCAGGGCACAGGGTGGGGGTGCTGAGCATAAGAAGTCAGCGAGATTTGGTGACAGATTAGAGGTGGGGTGTACAGAGGACTGGACAGAGGGTGCTGCCGTGTACAGAGATGGGGGGAGGCTCTGTAGAAGAAAGCAGGGACTCATGAATCAAACTCAGGTGACTTTCTTTAACCTGGAAAATGTCTTTAAAAATAGATGAACTTTTAAAAGACACTGAGAGGAGAGAAGACAATTGCTTTAGCAGTGTTCCCCCGGGGTTACCAGAAGCAAGGCAACAAGAGAAAACCAAAATGGGGGGAAATCCAGGAGAAATAGGTGGAAGGCACATTAGAGAGTGAGAGGACGACATGCCAAGAAAACCAGGCCCACGAGATCCAGTAGCCCATTACTGCCAGAGGAGCAAACTGTGACAAAGGTGGCACTCGCTCGCAGTCAGACCGCACGGCGGGGGAGGCTGGGAGCAGGACTAGGATCCCCACTGCTGGCCGCATGCTCTTGTGCCCAGTCACACCACCTCCCGCCCTGCGTAGACCGTTAGAATCAGCAAACACACTGTTCCCCCTGCAAGGTGAGGCTAAGCCAACCCACATCCAGGAAATGAGGTGCAGCGACCATGGGGAAAGGCCCTCACATAATGCTGCCACACGGTCACATTGCTCACTCCGCAGATGCACACTGCACAGCAACTGTGTGCCAGTCCCGTCCACTGCACCAGGGCAACAGCAACCTGCAAGCCAGCAGTCCAGCCCTGCCCTGGTGCCCTTGCGGACCTGGCTCCATGTGCTGAGCTGCTGGGGAGGAACCTCAGACACCCGCCCAGGCAATCTCATAAACTCATCAGCCCTCTTTTCAAACCTTCTTCGTTTCATTTAAAAGTGAAACCACATGAGCTGAGACAAAGCCGGCCTTCAAAGGCACCCTGCCTGTGACTCCTGACAGCCCGAGTGGAGCTGCCACTTACACTCTAAGTTCCAGAATCTGCTGGCACTGGGCAACTGTCCTCAGTGCTGATCTAAGGAAAGTTCACCTCTAGCTGAGCTGGCACTAGCAGGCTCAGGCTGAAGAACAAATGCTGTCAACACCTGATTAGACACAGGATATAAACGGGCCTAACTAAGCCAGTGGGTCAAAATTACAAAGCAGCTGGAGAGGGCAGGAAGGGCAGGCAGCCCAGCGGAGGGGCAGGGGTGGGTGAAGAGGCGCATTACATTCTCAGGGGCCCTCAAGGAGCCGAGTGTGGCTTGGGCACTGAAGCACAGAAGAGGTCCTGGAAGCAGAGCTATGCAAAATGACCAAGACTAAGCATGAATTTATTTCCTCTGCCCTGGAGTCTTTGCATTTGATAGCGCCAAGTGGGGCTGCTTTCCTGGCAAAAACCTTTCCCTGATGAGATTCCAGAGCAAGACTGAGTTAGCTAGGGATTTCATCTTTGTCCCTCACGCTGTCATTCTCTTCTGAGACTGCCCTCACCTGTCAGTACACACGGAGAACACCCACTGGCACACCCGAGTACGCACACCCCCACCCTAACGCCGACACGCCTGCTCTCATAATGCGCACCAGCTGCAAGGCCAGCGTCTGGCCACTAGAGGGTGACACTAGGCCCTGGCCAGCACCGGCCACAGCTCTCCCCGGCCATCCCGCATGTCCACACAGTCCTCCCTTCCTGGACCGGAAGCCAAGTTCTCCAATGAGGCCCATGGGAGAGAAAACGGCCCCTCCTTCCTCAGGCCTCTGCAGAGCACTGAGAATGCCCACCGCCTACACCAGCCAGAAATGTGCGACCTGGAGGCTGGGAGCCCAGTCCAGGGTGGCCTGTCCCCAGCCGGCTCTGCCCCCATGGCAGGGCTGGAGGGCACCCCATCCACTTAGCCTCGGACGCAACCTCCTCAGCTGGAAACCAGCCATGAGGCTATTAATCTCAGGCGGATAGGTGGTGCTTGGGGGCTTGGGGGGTTTTCTTGGTGATAACATAATGTATAAAGCACTGTGCCCAGCACAGAGTAAGGGCCCCAAAATGGCAGTAATTATGCAATTATTTGGATACATCGCTTTCCCTGGCTTTCTGTTTCATGAGGACATGACTTTGTCTCCCCAGCAAAATGACACATCTTGGGTGTGTTCTGGTTTCTGTGTCCATCAGCTGTTCTCCTATCCCTGCAGCCCCTAAGCTCTGAACTATGGGGGTCCTGTCCCTCTCCTTCTCCCCAGTCTACCCAATTCATGTCCAGTCAGGCTCCAGACCCTCCCTGCCCACCCTACGGCACCCAGGGAACTGACCCGACCACTCCACCCCACCCAGCCCAAGCCCAGGCCCAGGCCCTTGGCTCCCACCCTTCCCTGCCCCTCCCCCACCTCCACCTCCCAAGTGGCTGCCAAGGACTCTGCCTAGCCCAAGGCCACGGGCGACAGCCTGCTCAGAAGTCTTCAGCGGCTCTTTCTTCCACAGAACAGCAACCACTTTCCACTGCTCCATGCCAAGCTTGACTTCCCCAGCCCCTCCCCTACCAGGCCAGACCCTCGACACTTGCTCCAAGTCCTCGAGCACATGAAGCTCCACCCCAGCAGGACCCTTGCACTCTGGCCCTTCTCCCTGGAATGTTCTTCCCCCTCATCATATGCCTGCCTTCGTGCAGACCTCCCCCGAAGAGTCCCCTATTCCAAAGGATCTTGCTGACCACCCACTCTGAAGCAGCCCCCAGCCTCTCTCCCTCAGCACCGTTTTATTCCCCATAGACGCTACAACCTTCTTGTGGATTCAGGAGTACTGAGGGAGTGTGTCGCCTGTCTGCCTCCTCACCTGAGAATGTCAGCTCCCTCAAGGGCCTGGCTCCCTGCTTCTCCCCGGCACCTACAACCACGGCAGGTGCTCAACAGATACTGGTTGAACGAATGAGCTTTACATAAACTACCTAGTACCTTCACCAGGACCCTGCAAGGTAGGCCTAAATGCCCCATTACGGCTGACGAGATAGGCCGCTGAGTCACTGGATGAGAGTTGGTCACACAGTGAGTGAGGGCACAGCCAGAAACCAGCCTGAGGACCAACTCCCGGGCAGCACCTGCCTCCTCCTGTCATCAAGGGCCCGGGCCCTGCAGGGCTGCCCTGCAGCCGCGGACACTGCGGGGCCATCTCTTCACATCGTTGCTTCCAGAGCATACAGTTTCATACCTTTGGTCATGCCCTCGTCTCCCCAACCGCCACTCAAAAAAACCTCTCCTCCCCACCTCCATCTATCTCAGAATGCTCTCGATCCTAAAGCCCAGACTCGATACTCACTCGGGAAAACTGGAACGTGACTGTGTGCCTGGCCACGCTCCTTGAAGGAAGGGTAATGGCTTTTGTTCTACGCCTTGAAAGCTCTTAAGCACTGGGGCTGAGCATCACACACAGTGTGCCCTCAGAGGGCCACCGCTGTGTGGCAGGCACTCAGCCGTCCTCAGGAAACTGCATGCTTTGCATGCCGACAAATCATACTACCGTTCACCAGCCACACATGATAAACATGAGTGTCATTATCTCAGGCTTCAATGCAGGCAGTCTTTGTGTGAGTAAATATTGAGCCAATGCTAAGAGTAGAATGAGCTGTTAAGTTCTATTTGCTACTTTCATCCCCAGGCTCATAACAGAGCATAAGCTAAACAAAGAAAAACAAGCAGTCGGCCGGACGGAATGATATTCAGCAGGTAGAATCATTTCTGTGGGCGCTTCTCACATCAGCGATTTGCTCCTCCAACATTGGCAAATATTTGCCACTGACGTCTTCTCTGTAATGTGAAGACAGTATATTCTGCTGTCTTCGGAAGCTATCTTAACTGCCTTATAAAAACGGGCAATTTACTGGCTATCTTTTCTCTTGCCACTAAATACAAATCCAGTAATTGTTTAACTTTGAAAGCTCTGGTTTTAGCTTTTTGGTTTTAGATTTGATATTTAAATAGCATTCTAAAGAAAGAAAAAAAATCCATAATCCCATCAACCTAACAAAAGGATTTGATTTACATGCTAACCTTTTAAGCTACCCATACACATTCACATTTTCCCACAAGTCTCAAGAGCTTTACTATTAAGTATGATTTTAATTTCTGAGCTGTTTCAGTGACAAAGTTCACAGAGTCCAGATGGGTGCTCAGGGCCTGACCTCAACAGGATCCTGCCAGGCAGCCTTCTAGTTCCCCACCCTCTCCTTGTCACCAGCCCACTATGGGAAACCAGGGGACACAGCCAGGAAAACAGATCTATAAACAACCCTGACTTGTCAACGACAACAGAAGTGACCACTTTGTCAATATTATACTAATAAATATCAAGGTAGTGTACAAATAGGTCAATACAAATGAATATAATAACAATAAAAATAACTAACATTTTTAAGTGTTTATAATGTGCTAGGCACTCTTACAAGCGTTTTGTATGTTCTATCTCATTTAACCTGCAAAATTAGTGCTGCTCTCACCATGCCTATCACACGAACAAGAACACACACACAGGATGCATACCAAGCTCGCTCACGGTCACAGAGCAAGTGATCACGGAGCCAGCTCTCCACGCGGGCAGCCCAACTCTAGAACCTGCTGTCACAAGCGCAGCGTGACTTTGCATCCCTGCACTACCTTGGAGGCACCCGGATCCAGCAGGAAGGTGCACCACCACGCTAGAAAAGGAAGTGGCTAAGATGTGTGCTTAAACCACCAGACAATACTCCTTTAAGCGTGAGCCACCTTTATTTCCTATCCTGGTGGATGAGACTTTCACCCACCCAGTTCTCAAGTCAAAACCATCTTCCTCTTTGCCCTCCCTCCCCACCTATATCCAGGGATGCTCTATGAAGCTATCACTGCAGGATGAGGTTCAGATGCCGGAAGAAAAGTTCTCAAGTTGTTTGTAATAACAGAAAATTAGGAATAACCTACATTCCCATCGGCAGGGGCTGGTGAAGGCAATTGTGGGGCACCCGCAGAACGGCACCCTGCAGAGTGCTGGAGAGACTAAGGCAGTTCTCTATGCGCTCTTATGGAAAAATATATAGTTCAGCTTAAAAGGGTGGGGTGCAGAACAGTTACCACTCCTGTGCAGAAAGAAAATATACTGTATAAATGCATAGACTCTAAAGTATCTCTCTACAAATTACTTCTTAATTACCAAAGGAAAAAGAGTGACATTTCAGGGGAAAGAACAAGCAGATACCACCTTAACCAAAGTGATCAGAGTCAACGTTACCAATATTAGGACAAACCAACATCATGTGTCTCCCGCTACGGTGACCAAGAATACAAATCTCTCAAGTGATTTCCTGCCAAAAGTTATTAACCCAAATCTCGTTATGAGGAAACATCAGAAAAATGCAAACCAAGGGACATTCTATGAAATGACTGGCTTGTGCTTTCAAAAATGTCAAGATTAAAAAAAAAGAGAAAGAGAGGCTGAGTCACTGTTCCAGGTTAATGGACATGACAGACACATGACAACTGAATAGGATGCATGGTCCCCTGTGGATTCTGGACTAGGAAAAATTAAACAGAAAGAACATTATTAGAACAATTGGCAAAATATGAATATGAGCTGTGGATTATGATAATATCAGGTATTAAAATAGTATGTATCGATGTTAAATTTCCTGATTTTGACAATTGCATTCTGATAATATTAAGAGACTGTCTTTGCTTTTAGGAAATATACAGGGAAGGTTTTAGGAGCAAAGGGATGTGATATGTCCAAATGACTCTCAAATAGTTCACGAAAAAATATATATACACACACACACACACACATACACACGGAATGGTAATGGGGCAAATGTAAACAATTGGTGAATTGGGCAAAGAGCACATAGGAGTTGCTTATACTATTCTTGCAACTTTTCTGTAAGTCTGAAATTACACAGAAATAAAATGTTTAAAGCAACATGTGCATAGGCCACCTCTGGAAGGAGAAACTTGGAATAGTGACGAGGGTGGGAGTGCGGAGGCAGGGATGGGGAAAGGGGCTGTTTTCCCTGTACACCCAGTTGTGCTTTGTAATGTTGTAACATACGCAAGTGTCACTGATTCAAAAAATAAACAGAACGGTGAAGAAGAAACAACCCACCCTGAGAACTATACTCAGAACTACAGCTGTGTCCTGCTGGCTGGGAGAGCGTTCCAGAGCCCCCCTCGCCCTCCTCAGGCACAGGGCTTCAGCCATGCCCTTTGAACCCCTGCTTCCCCCAGAAACCCTCCCCCTCCTCCCGGCCTCTGCACAAGCTGGGCTCCTGCTGGGCTCCCTGTGGCCCATCCACATGCCTCCCTCGCCACCTCCTGGCCAAGCCGGGCGTTGCACCTCCGGCTCTCCAGCCCTCGGAGCACCACCTGGCACAGCCACAACTGTTTACACTTTGTCCCCCCAGCTATGCGTGATCTCATGCCCAAGGCTACATCCTGAGAGCTCCAGCATCTAGCAAACACCTAGCACAGAGTGGCACTCGACAAAGGTGAGAAACATAAATGGAAGAACATGGGTTCGAGTGGGAATTCAATCTGAGGGACTTCAAAACAAGTGCATCCCTCAGAGCCTGCCCACAGCGCATCCACACGGGCACCGCGTGTGCCTGGAAGCAGCCTGCCTGGGAAGCATCGCACTGGCCCTCCTGCAGTGCCCACGGCCTGTCACCCTCTGCTGACCCCAGCCCCATGGCAAGAAAGTGCAACGTCAGCAGGTCCAGGGGGTAGTCACCAGCCCTGCACCCCCGTGAGCCACCGTCTCAGGACACTATGAAGAACTAGGACGTCCACATGGCTGGCCTCAAAGTGCTCACCAAGAGCAGCAATGAGAAAGAGTGCAATTGGGGCATTAAGGAAAAAGGACAGAAAATACATTATCAAACTACATTGGAAATACGTTGACAAAACATGCCTAAAGGAAACTATCAGCACAAATTGCTACGTCTTAGTGACTTCCTGGTATGAAAATACAAACACATCACCTTCTTACAAGGTAAATTACACACGGACGCTAGTGCATTATGCAACTACACCGTGTCCTTCAAGACAGGATCTATTTCAGAAACTCCACAAAACAAGTGCTGTGTCCTCCAACCTGCGGGGAACTTACCGAGGTCTGTGTTGGGGCCAGCGAGCAGCTGCTGGAACTTGTCGAGCCGGGAGGCCTCTCTCTTACTCAGTGCTGAGCTGCTAAGGGTGCTCGGGTCGGACACCCCACCCAGTGCGACGGTGGCCGAATGTGGGAGAGACTGGGACCTCTGCAGAGGGACAGCATCACTGGCACTTTCTGCAGGGGTGAGAGAACAGCGGTGAGGGTGAGGGTGTGCCTCCTGACCACATGTTCTTCCTGCACCAGGGTGGCCTCACACCTGCCATGCCACTGTCCCTCTGTGAAAGTTGTCAGGTCACAACTATCCCTTCCTCCCATCACAGAGCAGTGGGACCATGGTTTCTTGAGCAATAAAATGGAACTGACACCCCTGAAATTCACCTGCCTCGCTGGCAGAGTGTTATTCATCAATAAAACAGACACACCCCCATCAAAGCAAGACAGTGAGAGGCTTGGAAAACTCCAGACAACCTCAGGGTGTGCTGGTGGTCAGGCTCCCACTGGTGCCTGGGACTGCAGATCAGGGCCTGCCCAGGTACCATGACGCAGAGGAGCTCTCCGGGGGTCCTTTGGGGTTACCCAGGCCTGAGCTTGGAGGGCAAGTCACCGTGAGGGAAAGGACGAAGGCTGCAGAGACACTGTGGACAGGAGGCAAAGGCAAGGACACACCAGGAACCAGAATGCCATGAGAGCACCCACATGCTGTCTCCAGAGCACGTCTGAACCCACCAGTGGCCAGACCCTCCCTTGATCTCACCACAGTCCTGGGAAGGGTCAGGCAGGGACTGTCATCCCAAGGAAACAAAGGAAGCCAGGTATGTGAGGATGGCAGTTGCCCTGCCCCCACGGCAGGCAGTGACAGAGGGGCCATCAGAGTGCAAGCTTGCCCACCCCTTGCCCAGTGCCCCTTCTGCTACTGCACACAAAGCCCCGCCGACCTTTGAGACCTGCACCACACCCAGCACCCAAGGCCGGGGACAGCCAAAGGTAAGATCCAAAGGCCCTCAGGCCACTCAACACAGAGCCACCCAGGACCAACAAGGAAGAGGCTCTGAAAGGCTTGAAACTACTAGGTCTAAATTCCATCCAGTGATCTCATCTTTCAAAAACTGAAAATTAAAGTAGAGTAAAAAATAAACTCCAGGAAACAGCAAGAACAAATGCTGCAGAGTCAACACGCTGACGTCCCCTGCTTGCAGTTGCGGCTGAGTTGGGGTGACAGCCTCACTCCCCCAGCTCCCTCCTTTCCACAGACGGCCCCCATTTCCTCTGCAGTCTGGGGAGAGGGAGTGGATCCACACAGAAACCCTCAGGCCATACAGGAGCACGGCAACCTGAACCTGTGGCCTCTGGGCAGAATCTGGCCCAGTTAAATTGCCAGAAATGTCTGCTAAAGCTGAGGCACAGACTCCAGGACACTGCCCCCATCTCCTCTCCCCCAGGGAGCAGCATCCAGAGAATCCTCCTCCCCACCGGCCTCAACTCAGGGAAGGCTTGAGAAGCAACGCCTGAACAAGGGGAGCTTCTTGGGTGGTGATGCGCAGAGCTCCTTTTTCCCTGTTTCAGAGTCTATCATTTCAGTTGCACTTGGGATTCTATAGAAAAAACAGTCCAGGTGTGGTAACTTGCACCTGTAATCCCAGCACTCTGCAAGGCCCAGGTGGGAGGATCACTGGAGCCCAGGAGTTTGAGACCAGCCTGGGCAACTTACAGCAAAACCTCACCTCTACAAAAAATTTAAAAATCAGCCAGGTGTGGTGGCATGCGCCTGTAGTCCCAGCTACTTGGGAGGCTGAGGCAGGAGAATCGCTAAAGCCCCGGAATTCCATCTTACAGTGAGCTGTGATGACACCACTGTACTTCAGCCTGGGTGACAGAGTGAGGCTGTCAATTAAAAAGAAAAAAGAAAAAAAAAAGATTCAGCAGAAAGAACACCTACACACTATGTCTCAGAATTAAAGGTACTCAACTTTATTAATCCATGATCTTAAGAGATGACCGATGTAACTTCATCAAGACACCTAAGGGCCTGCCCACTTCTGGCCCCCATTCTAACATGGGACAGGTGGAATTTTGAATGTAAAGTGACAGAGATGTCCCCTGAGTTAACAGTAAGATTAACCACCAGGTCTCTGTGTTACCATGAACAAGAAGCACGTCAACATCCTACCCCCAGTGACATAACTGCCACCAGCTGGTGTCCACACAAGACCCCGCTTGCAGCTCCGTCACAGCTACAGGGACAGCCCTCGTCCAGCACACTGCCCACTGAGCAGACCTTCCAGAGCCCTTCCAGCTGAAGACAGGCTTTTGCTATTAACCCAAGTGTCACTAAATAAGCAAAGTGCATCTGACCTCAGGTATAAGGTCAGATTTTTGAGGCATTTTAAGGAAGTCAGGATAGCCAAAACGTGAAAACAAGCATCGGGAAGGCTGGGCACAAGCCGCCTGACTGCACTACCGCTGAACTGCAGCACAGCCACCTATCCTGGGCTGAAGGCCAAGGCTGACCACGGCGGGCAGGCTGCAGGCGCTCTCAGGACGACATCTAGCTCCCCAAGGCCGCGCACCGTGAAGGGAGAGGCCTAAGTGTGAAACGGATCATAAACACAGGGCACACCCATGCAGCGGGGCTGCGCAGTACCCCATGAGACAGCACATCCTCAGTGCTTAGAACTGCAGACCGCTGCTCATATGAGCAGCAAAGGAAAATGCAACTCACAGCTCCATCACCTGAGCAGCAAGGCCCTCACCCTGAGCAGGGAGGCAGGAGGGTGCTGCAGGGGTGGGGCACGCAAAAAGCCACATGGCACGCGGCCCTGAGCAAAACTGCATTTACTTCAACAGCATTTATGCATCTACACAGGACACCAAGGAGAAACAAAGACAAACGGGACATGGCCCCTGTCTCCAGGGAATTTGCAAAACATGCAAAGCAGGCAGCAGACACAGCCCCTGCCCCTCAGGAGACAGACCAGATGACAGGCCCAGGAAGCCCCACAACATCTCCCCTCCTTAACAAGACGAAACGGAAACTCAGTCCCCTGGGTGCTTCTGGATCCCGTCCATTCCCGTGCTTGTGTCTCCCCACCAGACTGCTGCTGAGCCTCCCCATGCCACAGCCTCAGGTCCCCAAGAACAGGAACAGAGATGTGCCCATCTTCACGCCACTGCTGAGTAAACGGTCTGACGACTACCAGGCAGCTGCGACCGAGAGAACTGAAACATCCGCCACCCTGTCACCAACCCTTTCAGTGCACTGAGGGAGGAGCGCAGTGGACTCCAGACCAGGGCTTCTCAGCCTCGGCCCGTGGACATTTGGGGCTGGATCACTCTCTGTTGGAGGTGGGGGCTGTCCTGGGCACTGTGGGATGTCACCCACTACCTGCCAGTGACACAATGCCCTGCCTCAGCAGCAACAACCAAAACTGCCCCAAGATACTGCTCCACGTCTCCTGGGGGCAGGATCACCCCATGGAGACTCCCCGCTCTGCCAGTGAAGCCTGTGGCCAGCAGGGGGAACTCTGGAGTCGAATACCCAGGTTTGAGCCCCGGCCTACAGGTCAGCATGCAGCTCTGGGCAAGCTGCTGACCCCTCCATACCTCATCTGTGAAATAGGAATGACAGCAAGTCTTATGCCCTAGTGTTGCTGTGAAGTTTAATGAACTTGCTATCACAAGGGCTTGCTACGGTACTTGTCACACAGTAAGTGATCAATAAATGCTATCATTATCATCATATTGAAGGGCTCACAAAGGCATGCCTAGATAGCAAACACGAGAAAGATGGCCGACTCCAAGGCAGGCACAGGCCAAGAGGCCAGGGGCCCCCCATCTCCCAGCCACAAGCTGCTTGGAGCAGCCTTCGATCTGCTCTTACAAGATAAGTCATCCCAGGGTGACACCCCACCTTGGCTGGATGCAGCCTGAGCCTGGCTCCTGGTCAGGGACCCCCAACCACACACCACGTGGTCCTGCCCAGACGAGCCCCTGCATCTGGGGGTGCTGAGGACCACGGCCAGCAACGGCTCGCAGCACTTCAACAGCAGCACCACCCACGAGCAGATGCACTCAGGGTTCCTGCCACAAGCGAGGACCCACCGCCCAGGACTGGGCCTGCTGGGCGGCTGGCGTGCACTTCAATCAGTCACCAGGACTGTCAAGCCCTTTGCAAAAGCCATAACTAGATTTCTATTTATAAGTTCAAAAACTTTAAAATTTATTAGATTCCAAAATGAAAATTGATCAAATGAAATAATTCATAGCATTCCCACCTAATGAGAACTGTAACATTTTAGAAGTTAATCAATTCCTAGAAAGTGTTTTTAAAAACTTGACCTAGGTGGGTAGAGCAAGATGGTAAATAGAAACCTCCAGCAGTCGTCCCTCCCTACAAACACCAAATTCAACAACTGTCCACACGAGGAAGCTACTGTAACGATCGTCTTCTCATCTGTAAATGGGGACGCACCGTAGCCACTGGGAGCCTTGGAGAGAGGTATTAACGAGGTCCGTGGCTGCACCAGCTGGCCTCTTCCAAAGGCATCTCTCCTCCAAATGGAATGCAGGACATGTGGCTTTTGTGGCTGGCTGTGAGAAGGCCATGGGGGTGCACAAGGGATCAGAAGGCCCTGTCTCCCTCCTAAGCACACCAGCTCTTAGTGCAGCTGGCAGCTTCAGGGGTGACATTTCTAGCTGAGGAGGGCTGGACCTCTGCAGGCAACTTCCAGTGATTCCTGCCAGGGATGTGTATCATGTGGGCTCAGGGTCTGTCGGGGGTGGCAGTCTGACTTTGGAATTGCCACGTTCATATTATAACCCCCTCAAGGGTCAGATGATGTCTATGCTTTGTACCCATTGCCCAGGTGCTCAGCAGCTGCTCCTCAGACTGCTTTTGTGACTGTCTTCGCTCTTTGTGCATTGGAGGCACACTGTGTCTGATGGAAAGCCACACGGTCTTTCAATGAGTATGTGCCATGGGCCAGGCACTGTTTACAGGATTGGGATGGCACCATGGACAAACTGGATGTAAGTCTTTGCCCTGTGGACAGTCTTTCTGGTAAAGGGGGCAGATGCTAAATGACACACAACCAGTAAGGGGGCACAGAGTGTGCTAGAAGGTAGCAAGTGCCACGGGTGAAAGTAGAAGTGGGGAGTGGGTTGGAACATGGGTGGTCACGAGAGCAGGGTGGGCAGGGGGTGCAGTCTGGTCGGGGCATCCTTGCCTGCAGCACCGTCGGTGAGTCAGGGCAGTGAGGCTGACCCTTCCCGGCCCTGCCAGAAACACACACCATCTCTTAGTCCTCCCCAGCCTACCTGCAGGACAGGACGTGTGGCTCTCGCTGACAGACTTCACCAGCCGCAGGTCACCCGAGGCTGAAGGTGGCTCTGCCTCAGCCTTCAGCCTCTGCTCCGGCCCTGGGGCCTCCTGCAGCTCGGGCCGCCCCCGCCGCTGGCTGTGGTCGCGCAGCACCCGGTGGGCCGTCTCCATGACCACCTCGGTGTTGAGGCTCTCCGCCGCCATGGCCAGGAGCTCGTCGTCGTCCTCCCCGGCGTCCCAGGCGTCACTGGTATTGCTCTCAAACTCCTGGAAGGTGCTCACCCTCTTGGCCCTCACCGGCGTGGTCGGCATCTTGGGCGTGGCCTTGAGCAAGCTGCAACGCAAAGGACTCTTTACTCGCACACGCCTGGGGGCCTCAGCCTTTACCTCAAAACTGCCCAGAAAACAATCCCAGACACAAAGACACACTTGAAAGTTTTCAACCTCAATCTAGCTGACAGTGAAGGGAAAAAGCAAAGGCAGTTTATAGAGACAGCTAACACGAGGGCAGGCCAAGCTCGAGAGGATCCAGTTACAGAAAAGGAGTCTCCAGGGAGAGTCACGATGAGCAGCCTCTGCCACCTGACAGGACCAATTTACGAGGAGGCCCTGTCCTACACAGTGACAGTGCACCAACCTACGCCCCCACGTCACTCGGCCATAGCCTTCAAACACATCCTCCGTTCCCAGCGTCTCAGCAAAGCTCCTACAGCAGCAGCTGAGGGGTGTAGGCAGGAGAGACTGTGCAGAGAACACAGGCCTTTGCTGTATGGATTTGGAGACAGTATAATTTACATGAGAGTCCCCCAAAATATGACAACATACAATATTGGCCCCCACCTCACATCAGGAAACCTGTCAGACAGGTACGGTCCTGCAGGGCCACCCCAGCACAAGGCCAAGTCCCACACCTGCCACTCCCTCCTGCCCTGGTGGAGGGGCGTGGACACAAGGCAGAGCAAGCCTCAACAGCCAGGTAGGGAGTGCGCGAGAGAGGAAGGGAAACAAGGAGCCGCCATGAACAGCCCCAGAGCCGAGCTGCCCCTGGCTAAGGGCTGCCAGCTCCTGGCTCTCCTGGTGGCTCCATGGGGCTATGGCCCCCATGTCCGCCACCCCCACGGGGGGATGAACTATACAGGGCAAGCAGTGTCTCACACAAAGCAACTGTGTGATCAGTGTTTGCTGAAGAGCAACCACTTCCTCCCTTGGGAATGCCAGGGAGCTGGCGTGAAGCAGGCAGACAGTGGTTGCTAACGCCCTCCTCGGATCAGCGCGGAGACGCCAGGTGAGGCGAAGACTTCACTTACGTGCCGTGTAACAGCGGATCAAAGGGCGGGTGCTGGGCTCCATACACGTGCTGGATGCTGCCGAGAAAGGAAAGGAGAACAAACGAGCTTTTCTTCAGCTTCCCAAGAGCCCTCACCAGTTCAGCCCAACGCCAGGCCAGTGACCCACCCAACTCAGGGGAGCAGCTCTCTCTGTCCCTGCCGCAGATCCCCTGTGGCCACCGCAGGCTCCTGAGAGCCCAGTCCAGAGGGGATAAACCTCTCAGTATAAAAAAGTACTGATACAAGCTACAACATGGATGAACCTTGAAAACATTATGCCAAGTGCATGAAGCCAATCACAAAAAAATGCTATATGATTCCATTTACTTGAAATGTCTAGATAGGCAATTCTATAGAGACAGGAAGTAGATTAGTGGTTGCTTAGAGATGGGAGGAGGGAGGCTGCGGGTGACAACTAAAAGATACAAGGGTTTTTCTGAGGTAATAAACATGTTCTAAAATTGATTGTGGTGATAGTTACACAACTCTTTGAATACACTAAAAACCACTGCATTATATACTTTAAATGGGTGAATGCTGTTGTATGTGAATTTAAATGGGTGAATTATGTTGTATCTGGACTTCAATAAAGATGCTGTAACTTTTTAAAAAGCAATACAGCTTCCACCTGGCTCTCTTGGGCGCTCTCTCTCTCGCTCGCTCTCTCTCTCTCTCTCTCTCTCTCTTTCTCTCTCTCGGGACCCAGGCACCACTGTTCTGTAAGGAAGCCCAACCAACAGCACCACCGGAGGTCCCAGCTGACAGCCTGCATCACCCGCTAGACAAGGGAACGAGCCACCTTATGATTCCAGGCCCAGCCTCCAAATTTTCCTACTGATGCCCCAGACATCACAGAGCAGAGAGGAGTTGTCCCCACTGTGCCCTGACTTTCTGGCCAAGAGAATCCATGAGCAGAATCAAATGCTTGCTATAGTCACCACCACCCCTCGCCCCCAAAAAAAGCATATAGCCACTTTAGATCAAGTACAACCTATGTGTCATGTCATTTCCCTAAAATTTCATGGAGTCCTCCCTGACACTGGTAAAAGCTCCCAATGTTTAAGATTCAAAAGGCCCAGGTCTGAGGCCCCGCTCCAACACTTACTAGCTGACAAAGCTTTAACCAAGTAATTGAGCTGAGCTCTAACTTCCTCATCCCAGAACTGGGAATAAGAATGTGTACAAGATGAGATGGCCGCAGTTTGGGTGTTGTAAAGTGACCTACAAACAGCAGTCATCGATATTATCAATTTATCTTTCTGTGAACATTTACATTCTTCTATCATCTCCCAGTATGTTCATATAGCTCAAAACCGGGGGCCCACTGCCCAGCACTTCCATGCCATTTTCACAAACGTCTCTGCAGCTTATCACAGCCCACGGGCCCTTCCCTCCCAGGACAGCCGGAGCCACATTAATTCTTCACAGGCAAACCAAATGTGCTTATGGAGCAGAAAATGTTCGAACAAAGTTCAGGCTCAGACTAAAGGAATCTCATTTTATCTTATCAAAATTGCATTTTTATTTAGTCTTGCACAGCTAAAAAGAAAAACAAACTTTGACTAAAGCTATTTTAAAAGAATAAGTGGCAACTAACCCGCTACCTCATTTCAGATAATGAAATCTTTCTTTAAAAAAGTATATTAACCAATAAATTTCTTATAAATTATACTACTTTAAAACACAGCAGTAATCCACTGTTTTAAAAAGAACCCTAGTGACTCCTTAAAGAAAAGCAGATACACATGATATAATTCCACTTCTTGATATACAACCTAGAAAAATTCTTGCACAAGCATATAAGGAGATAGATTCAGCAATGTATGTAATACTAAAAAAGAAAAAAAATTTAGATAAATCTAGATGCCCATTATTGATGGAATAATGCACAAACAACTAGAATATATACATACAATGAAATCTAACCCCAGCAGACATGAATGAACTAGAGCTACCAGAATCAATGTACATAAATTTCATTAAATAGAACACTGAAAAGTTGAAAACACACAGTATGACATCCTTTATAAACATTTTTAAATGTTAAATGATACTCCGTATCATTTTTTGATACATACACAAGTGGTAAAAACTCCTACTGCACGCATGGGGATGAAAATACAAAATCCAGAATGGTGATTATCAGGCGGTTGGGGAAAGAAGCTGGGTCCAGGCAAAGAACGCAGCAGCCTCAGCTGCCGTGTGCAACGTCTTCTTTCTCAGGCTGGATGGACACACACGAGTGTGAGTCCACCCTTTCTGAATATCTGAAATGTTTACTAGCTTTTTACTAATTTTTTTTTTTTTTTTTACTAATGTTTTACTGATTTTTTACAGACTGCTCTGGCTCTGGGAAGGTGAGGTGTGTATATACTAGACACAGACACAACTCCTGAAGCAGTGGCTCGTTCTCCAGAAGGGTCAAAACATGAAGGACCCCTCAAGGACACATTCCTGATAAACTCTAAGTCCCCCCATTCTTTTCACGTCACACACAGAAATCTTTGCAAAAGTAAGCAACAAGTCAGAAGCCCAGAAGTCAGGTGTGACTAGAGTCCAGTGTTGCAAAGCCACTGGGTTTTGACAAGAAGGCAGCTCTCTCCTGCAGATCCTGGAGAACAACTTTCTGGTTTGAATTTGGAGCCCCTACATCAAGGTGCTGCCTTTGAAACAAAACAGATGGTACCAGAACAGAACGGATTTGTTTTTATTTTTTTAATTAAAGGTTAAATAGCAGGGGGTGAAAATAGCAATGAGGCAAATAGTGAAGAGTGAGAGAAAATGAAAGTGTGGAAAAGAAATAAATCCAGCTGCAGTGTTCTAAGCATCATAAAATAAATGCAAAACTATATTACCACATTTACGATTAAATGCTTCTCTGTATTTCAGATATATGATGTGAACAGGCAAATCATTTAGTCAACTTCAGTTTATGGCGTATCAACCTCTCTTCTTCAAGCACAGTCATTACTCAATGCCCCCTTTGGGTTCAATAGTGGTTTTCTGAAATATGAACTAAATTAACAACTGAATTTATCATTAGGCTCATTCTAAAACATAGTGATGCTTCCCAGATTTATAAAATATATTCAGAAGTAAGTTAGTTTTCCAAGGAAATTAACTTTAGAGGGCTTTGGAGAAAAATGTATGAAAACCATTATTACAAGAGTAAACAATTCTATTATACCATCCCCTCCACCCACAGCATAATCTGAAACTCATGTCTGCCCCAAGCAGTCAACTGCAGAAAGACATGGCCTCACAGACCCAAACCAAAGAGGGTCTCCGGGTCCCACCACTGACACCCACACAACTCTGCCTGGCAGTAAGTCTTACCCTGTCCTGCGAGGTTCCCACCGACTCAGTGTCACCAGTGGGCCATGAGCTCCTGCAACAGGGACTGGATTTTGTCTCCTGTCACACTTCTCATGGCTCCCAGAATGCTGAGAACCCAGCAGGGACTTAGGCAATATTTCTGAGCCACATGAAAAGCTGTTTCATGAACATCTCTTGAAATAGGTCTTGGAAATAGCATTTTTACAATAAATTTTTCCCTCATAATAAAAGCAATGTGTGTTTATTACAGAAAACCTGGCAAATGTGAAGGAAGGCCAGGTGCAGTGGATCACACCTATAATCCGGTGCTTTGGGAAGCAGAGGCAGGAGGATCACTTGAGACCACGAGTTTAAGACCAGGCTGGGCAACAAAGTGAGACCCCATCTCTATAAAAAACTTTTTAAAAAATTAGCCAGATGCAGTGGCAAGTGCCTGTAATCCCAGCTAAGCTACTCAGAAGGCTGAGGCAGAAGGATCACTTTAGCCCAGGAGCTTGTGGTTACAGTGAGCTATGACTACACCAGCCTGGGCAACAGACCAAGACCCTGTCTCTAAAAAAATAAATAAAGGGAACAGAAGTATTTTGAAATGTCTAACAGGAGAAGTACAGTTATGTGTTGCATGGCAACGCTGCAGTCAATGACAGACCATATACACAACAGTGGTCTCATAAGATTATAAAGGAGCTGAAAATTCTCAGCGCCTAGTGATCATGGCTGTCGTAATATCACAGCGCAATGCGTTACTCACGTGTTTGCAGCGATGCCGGGTAAACAGACCTACTGTGCTGGCACCCAACGAAAGTACAGCACATACAAGTAGGTACAGTACATAACACTTGACAATGGCAATAAACAACTGTGTTACAAGTTTATGTATCTACCATACTATATTTTGTATCGTTAGAGTGTACTCCTCCTACTTATTAAAAAAAAAACAAAAGTTAACTGTAAAACAGCCTCAGGCAGGTCCTTCAAGAGGCATTCCAGAAGAAGGCACTGTTCTCATAGCAGCCGACAGCTCCCTGCCTGTGTGCCTAAGACCGTCCAGTGGGACAAGATGTGCAGGTGGAAGACAGTGGTATTGACGATCCTGGCCCTGTGCAGGTCTAGGCTAGCACGTATGTTTGTGTCTTGTTAACAGTTTTTAACAAAAGAGCTTAAAACGGAAAAACTTTTTTTAAAATACAAAAAAGCTTACAGAATAATGACATAAAGAAAGAAAATATTTTTGTTTTAGATTGTTTAGACTGTATGTTTTAGATTGTTATCACAAAAGAGGCAAAAAGTTTTAAAAAATTAAAAGTTTACAAGGTAAAAAAGTCACAGTAAGGTAAGGTTAGTTTATTGTTGAAGAAAGAAAAAGAAATGTATGACTTTGGTGCAGCCCAAGCGTGCAGGGTTCGCGAGGTCTGCAGCAGGCATAGTAACGCCCTGGGCCCTCCCTCTCCCTCGCTTTCCAGCCCAGCGAGCTCCACTCATCGTATGCTCCCCTTACAGCTGTACTATTTTTTATCTTTTATACTATATTTTTACTGTGCCATTTCTATGTTTAGATACACAAATACTTACCACTGCGTCGCAGCTGCCTACAGCATTCAGCACAGGTGTGTAGCCCGGGAACAATAGGCTCTACCACACGGCCTCGGTGTGTCACAGGCTCTACCACCTGGGTTTGTGCAAGTGCACTCTGTAATGTTCCCACAATGACGGAATCGCCGGACGCATCTCTCACAACATGTCCCATGGTTAAGCAATGCTGCCCACCCCAGCAGCCAGCCATCACCCAGCCCCATCCCCTCTCTCTCCTTCCTGCTGCCTCTCACTCACTCCCTCCCTGCCCCGCTTCAGCTCCAGACTCACCACACTGAGCCCTTCTTCCTTTTCTCTCCTCATCTCCTGCTGCCGCCCAGATGCCCACAGACTCTTCCATGCACTCCCTACCTCCGTGCCCCCAGCCAAGCCCTCAGTCCTCCTTTCTTCACACTGGGGAAAATCACACTCTCTCCTGCCCTCATCGTCCACCTGTAGGTAAAGGAGCCTCAAACACATGCCTCCAGGAGGGACCACTGCCAACCCTTAGCCATGAGGCCACCCCCACGTTAAGGGGCCCACCACATTCTCGGCCCTTCCCATCCACTGCAATGGGAGACTCCATAGCTGTTCTAACCAACTGGACCCACCGATCGCTACGTGCCCCTTCATGACCCTCAGCACTCAGGATGGAATTTCCATGTTAATCCCCAGAAAAGAGGAAACGGCTTTTCAGAGGGGGAGAACAAAACATCTGGGCATACTCAAAATGAAAGTTCCCCATAGAACAGGGCCCCAGAAATGGGAAAGAGCCCAGGCTGCCCTGTTCCCTCTGGGCCTCCTGACACCTCTGCCTCCCCTCCCTAAAGGGAACGTGGGGTGAAGAACAACTCCAGAAGAACTGCCTGGAGACACAGAAGTCAAAGTGCCAAGTCAAGGCATAAAATCAAAGCACAAGGAATATGGTTTTCCCCCAGCCTTGGGGAGCCAGGCCTCAGGCTGAGCTCAGCAGGGCTCCGAGGCCAGGCAGGCCCAGAAAGGCAGCAGCCTGAGTTCAGACACTAGGGGTGGGTGCTGGGGAATCTGCCCCACCCAAACCATCCTTCAGAAGGATCAGATTGCTGGTGGGTGAGTGAGCTCCCTGATGGTTTCCGTGCTAATGACCGCAGGGCATGGACGATATAGATATGCTAAGTCGGCTAACGGTGGACTCTGGACATCTACTCCTAAGGTTCCAATCCCAGTTCTACCATTTATAAGCTGTGTGACTTCAAGGAAGTGAATCAGCTTCTAAGTTTCCTCCAATGGAAAACAGGGACCATTCAGTACCTCCCCCACCCATGGCTGCTGTGAGGACTAAATGGGTGGTGTGTGTAAAGTGCTGGCCCCAGGTAAGCACCCAATAAACGACCCCAGTGTGAGGGTCACTCCAAGGCCCCGCCCACTCAGCTCTGCGACTCCACCCCACACCTTCAGGTAGCACTGAACCCCTGCTCTGGGAGTGTCCCCATAAAGGACACTCTCCCTGGACTCCTCAGGAGAAAGAACTCACATGGTCAGTCACACTGTGCTCCCAGGGCCAAGCACAGTGACATTCCCCAGCCCGTGACTCCCCACTGTGCCCAGAGTGTCTGCACGGAGCAGAGCTCCACATGGCTGTGTTCAGTGGATGAAGGACCATGCTGAGAAAGGCAGAAGACCCTGAGCCTGCCACAGAAGGAAAGGAGGGGGCAATGTCACTCTCCCCACCCCAGCCAGACGGTGGCAGTTTGGCGAAAAGAAAAACAAAGACAAGTGAGCCATGTCCTCATTTCCATCATGAGCTCCCACGGTTCCCTAACAATACCTGGGGGAGATGGGGTCCTTCCTCCTGCTCTCATTATTTAAAAAATAATTCACAATCATTAGGGACTTATTTTTTTTAATCATTTTGTCTTCACTTAAAATTAACCCAAAAGAGTCTAGACTTGCTGTTAAATATGTAAGAGGAAAAAATATGAGTCACACTGTTTATTTTTCAAAATGTTTCTGGACAAAATAAGAGACACTTAATAACATGAAAAGTGACCACTGAAAAAAACAAGGAAAGGAACTATGAAATGCAGCAAAAACTCCCACACTCGCACTCCCGAGGCCCTTGTCAGGGTTAGATCGTCTCCACTTACAACTCCCACCAACACACAATCACCACCGAATACAAGCTCCTGGGCTTCTCCCAACACCAAACACAGGAGTGAGGGTTCTTACCAAATGAACAGCCGCTTCTAAAACACAAGGAGATAAATACAGATTTGCAAAAACAATAGAAACCAAGCTAGTCAGAGGCAGCAGCTCAAGATTTCTGACAAAAGAGGCAGGGCCTCCTTTTAGTTCCT
Source organism: Lemur catta (assembly GCF_020740605.2). Lineage (NCBI taxonomy): Eukaryota > Metazoa > Chordata > Mammalia > Primates > Lemuridae > Lemur > Lemur catta. The sequence goes on from NC_059133.1 coordinate 2,940,857, forward strand.
GGACCCACGCAGGACACAGGAAGAATCCTCCAAGCTCACTTCCAGTCTCCTGGGGCAAAATGCACTCTGCAGCAGTTACCCAGTGATCCCAAGGCCACCGACCGAGGTCCGAGGTCCACAGTCAAGGGCAGACTCTGCTGGGGAAGTGCCACGGGACAGCCCCGGGCACACTCCCCCACTCCTTAAGGCTGCTGTAACAAACCACCACAAGTCAGTGACTTAAAACATGCAATTATATCTTAAAGTTCTGGAGGTCGGAAGTCCCGCCCAGGTCTCAAGGACTGAAGTCCAGGTGTCAGCGGCTGCATCCCTTCCAGGAGGCTTGAGGGGTGAATCCCTTTCCTGCTCCTTCCGGTTGTTGTTGGCAGAATTCAGTTCCTCGTGTTGAAGGACCCAGGCCTGCTCCTGCCAGCTGTCAGCGGGCCATTCCCAGATGCTAAAGGCCATGCCGCCTTCCTTAGCTCGTGGTCCCACGCTCCATCTGCAGAGCCAGCACCCGCGGATGAAGTCCATCCCACGTCGAATCTGTCCAACCACTTGTAAGAGCTCCTGCGGTTACACTGGACCCACCAGATAATCCAGGACAATCCCCCCATTTCAAGGCCAGTTGATTAGCGACCTTAATCTCCCTTTGCCATGTAACATGGCACACTCACAGGTTCCAGGGATGGGGACGCAGACACCTTTGGGAGGCCATTATTCCTACCACATCCCATCCCCTCAGGCCAAGACCCCAGTGATCATCTCAACTCCCAACACCCAGCCCATCAGCGAATCCTCTGAACCTCACCTGCCACCTGCTCCCTGAACCTGCGCACTCCTCTCTAACCTGCCCTTGTCTTCACCTCCACCCGTTGGCCTCTCTTACCCTCTCCTCTGGGATGACAAACAGTGTCACAGTATCACACCACTCCCTGCTTAAAACCCTTCAACACTTTCTCCTGGCTCTTAAGACCACGACCCAAGTTTGCTCTGCAACCTTGGAAGCCCTCCATGCCCCTCCTCCCCGGCACAGGGCTCCTCCTGCAGGGTTGCTCTGACACCCCACCCAGCACCTCTGCAGCCAGCCTGGCTCCTGCCCCACGGCCAGGAAGATGTGACCACTCTACCCACGCGGGACCCTGCGACCTGCCAGTATCCCCAGACCACTGCCTTCTGCACACCTCCACCAGCATCACAGGCGCACACGTCTCCCACCTCCCACGGTCCTCCAGCCTCTGAGAGCCACGTCCGCTTGCTCAGCACTCAGCACAGTACCTGGTGCCAGGAAGGGGCCCATAACTGTTTTCTGAATGCATTCATTATCCCCCAACAATTCCTCTCCTTCAGCTGAGGGTGGATGGTGGCCTGTTGAGCTTGCTGTCACATTTGCTCAGAGATGCCAGCGGCTCTGGCAGTGTACACTAAAAGCTGTCAGAGCCACGACACTGAGAAAGAACCCTCCTCTGCTCCAGCTTTATCCAAAGAACCCATAGCCCTGCCATAGTCAATTTAGGCCTTTCTTGCTGCCATCCCACTTTCAAATATCATACTTCATATACCCCAGCTGCCTGCATACCCTTCTGTCAGCAGAGCACACCCTGCCAGGCAGAGCTGAGCTAAAATAGCAAACATCAGAGCCGCACTAAAAGGCTGTCTGTGTTCTCAAACCCAGTGTGCTGTGATTTCGTCTTGGCATTTAAAGTTAAGTGTGGCCAGAATTCCAACTGCAACTGCAGAAAGCAAGCCCTTCAGGAGCCAAATGCACCAATGGCCCAAGACAGAACAGGCCCCCAAAGCCAGAGACTGAACCTTCCCTGATTCTTGTCCCCTACCTACTGCTTCTCACCACCTCCAGGACCTGGATGCCATCCTCACCTGGATGCTATAGCCACCCCCTACCTGGTCTCCCTGCTTCTGCCCTTCCCCCCACCCGATACCTCCAGTCTATAAAAGTAATCCTGTCAAACCTAAGGTAGACCATGCCACATCTCTGCTCAAAACCCTCCAAAGGCTTCCCATTCACTCAGAATGAAAGAGTAACAGGCCAGGCACAATGGCTCATGCCTATAATCTCAACACTTTGGGAGGCTGAGGCAGGAGGATCACTTGAGGCCAGGAGTTCAAGACCAGCCTGGCCAACACAGTGAGACCCTGCCTCTACAAAAAATAGAAAAATTAGCCAGGTATGGAGGCACGTGCCTGTAGTCCCAGCTTCTCAGGAGGCTGAGGCAGGAGAATCCCTTGAGCCCAAGAGTTCAAGGCTGCAGTAAGCTGTGATTGAGTCACTGCCCTCCAGCCTGGGCAAAAGAGTGAGATGCTGTCTCAAAAAATAAATTTTAAAAAAAGGCGGGAGTAATAATCCACGTCTTCACTGCAACCACGAGGCCCTAATCCCTCCATCCTTGGGACCTCGTGCGCTGGGACTCTCCCCTCCCTGGGCTATAGCCACGCTGGCCCCTTGCTCTCTCCTGGGACGCAAATGGGTCTGCGCACTTGCCTGCCCCTCTGCCTGGACGACTTTCCTCCAGCTACCCAGGGGAGCTGCTCCCTCCCCCCCTGCAAATCCTTCCTCCAATGTCACCTTCTCAGTGAGGTGCTCCCTGGCCACCTGCCCCTGAACTTACCTATCCCTCTTTCCTGTGTTACGTTTTTATAGCAATCACCTTCCAACAGTTAACTCTCTACTTACCTTAGTTAAACTCTGCTCTCCCACGCCACAGTATGGGTTCAATACATATTTGCTGAATGAATGAATTATCAAACTCACAAAATTTGTCCTAGCGGCCTCTTCTTTTCTCATCAAAGAGAATCGGGCTAGGCCAAACAAATCTCCCCCTGTTCACCATAGCCACTTAGGTGTAGCAAAACCCCCTCATGTAACAAATACAGAAACCAAGGGCCCTGGGGGTGACATGACTTGGTTAATGTCACACAGATATCATTAGAAAGAGAAGGCCAAAATCTGGACCACCCAACTGCTAGTCTTAATTCTTTCCACAATACCACACATCCTCGTTCATCCATAAAAGAAATTTCTAAGAAAGCATCAGCCAGACAAGCAACCTAAAAACCAAAAACCCTCTATACACAGAAAAGAGGGGTCCACTGGTATGACCACCTCTGGTGCAGTGTATAACCTTGGCCAAGTCATTTATTCTCTCCCGGCTAACCTGAAAGACAGTTTGGATCAACCACCACTTGTCGGTACTGGCAATGCAAAGATGAGTAAGGCACATTCCCTAAACTGGCAGAGCTCGCTAGTGTAGAAAACAAGCACATATCAATAATACCAAGTTTCATGCATGAAAGGGTAATACTTTAGTTCAGATTGCATAAAAACAGGCAAAGCTTTCTTTTCAAGGAGGTATGCTGGAGGTGAATTTTGAAAAGTAAAAAAAAAAAAAAAAAAAGTAAGTAAGCTAGGCCAAAGGGAGGAAAGGAACATTCCAGTAAGAGGGGCATCATACAGCGTGGTGTAACAAGGAACCTCCGAGTCCAACAGCACTGCTGAGGGAAAAGTTCAAAGCAGGGACAGGTAGGAGGTGTGGCCAAACGCTGGAGCAGCAGTCAGGTTACACAGGGCCCTGTGCAGCATGCAAAAACACTACATTTCTCAGCACAGCATTTCAGGGGAAACAAACAAGGCCCTTTAAACTAAGCCTAACCCAGCCAGTGTGGCTGAAGGAAAAAACCACATGCTTTGCAAATTACAAAAGCCTGGTAGACTTAACACTTGCAGAGCATCAAGAATAGTGCTGGGGAAATACGAGCACTTAATGAATATCAGCTGTCATTGTTTGTCACAAGGAATTATTAAGGGTTGAACTACCTAAAAGGTCTTTTAATAGTCTTGTAGTTTGTGCTGGGTGTGCTCTTCCTCTTGAGTTTCCCTGGGTTGAGGTCTGCACTCAGAAAAGAGTGAAACAATCATGGGAAACAGTTGAAAGAGCTGGCAAAGCCACAGCAACCTGGCTAGGACCTCTGCTAGCACCGTGCTTGTGTAGGGGAAGACTAAGTATGCAGCTGGTGATCATCATTGCTGATAGAGAAAAGGGCATACCTTTGCAACTCCCCCTTCAGGGAAGAGTTCCAGCACGTCACCTGAAATAGCACTGCTAGAGGCAAGCACCACAGGATAGAGAGGAAACACAGAGGCTGTGCAGGCCTCTCCGATGGGCCCAACCTTTCCTTTTTTCTCCTGCCCTCTTCAGTGACGGCCTCTAACAATTCTCCAAGACTCCACTCCAACTTTATAAGTGTAACATGGCAGCCGCTCTCAAAAGTGCCTAAGACACAGCACAGCATCAAAATCAAAGGAAAAGTCTGTCATTCGTCATTCAGGATCTCACAGAGGAAAATTGGGACTGCATTAGTTTCTTAATCTATCCTTGACTCTTCTAGTTGCGGTGGCTGCCAGCAATCCCTGGCTTTCCTCAGCTTGTAAGTGCATTGCCCCAATCTCTTCTTCTGTCTTCACAGGGCCGTCTTCCCTGTGTCTGTCTCTCTGTGTCCAAATTTCCTTCTTCTTATAAAGACAACAGTCATTGGATTAGGGCGCATTCTAAACCTGCATGACCTTATCGTAACTTGATTACTTCTGCAAGGACCCTATCTCCAAATAAGGTCACATTCACAGGTTCTGAATGGACTTGAATTTCGGAGTGGAACACTATTCAAGCCAGTGCAAGGACAAATTACCAAGAACTATAGTCATCAATCCAAAAGTTTATTCACTGTTGTAACTCCACACAGCAGCTCTATTAATCTTACATCTCAGTTGATTAAGAATTGATTAGAGTTTAGACTGATGGAGAACCAAAACCTCAAGATCTAAAAGCAACACATAAAAGTTACCCTGTCATGTGGCTCCTTTTCCCTGGACTCTACAGCATTTGTTCCTGTCATTAGTAGGACCTCCTATCCTCCACCATTCCAGGATCCTCACCTCATCATTGACCCTAACACTGGTTTCGATGAAAGCTCTTATTGTTCTTAAATCAAGCACAATCAAGAGTAAAATAGGGTCTTTGGCCACCTTTGATGACTCTCTTCAATCTCAAAGTCACTGTCAGCAGTTAGCAACTCACTCCTGCCAACTCCCAGATCACTCTGAAAAGTAAACTTTTCTGACTGGATGCAGTGAATACCAAAGTTTACAATTTTAAACCTCAAGCAGTAGTGTTTATTATGAAACACAGGAGTACAAAGCATTTTACTGTGCTTATAATTCTTGGAGTTATACTAATATCATTATTCTTATTTTTCAGTATTTTAGACTTTAGCTTCAAGACAGAACAAATTATGTTTTGAAATCTGGATGTTTTCTTTTCTCTAATCTGTTCCACCAGTGGCTGGTTTTATCCTAGGTATTTTCCATGTAACGTCTCCTCATTCCCTAAGGCTCTGGCTGGGGCTGAGTGCCAAGCCTGTACAGCTTCTAGGGTACATTCAGGTCCTTTCAGGTACTTAATTAAAAAAAAAAATTGCTTTTAGTTTGCTTCCTGATGCTGACATAAGATAGGAGTTGGTTTTGAGGCCACAAAGTGGAAGCAGAGAACCTTTAACTCTCTTCCACGCTCAAGGTAAACGCAGCAGCCCCCAAGGGAGACAAGAATGCAAATCAGGTGGGTCAAAACCACCACGCCCCCTGCAGAAACCGATCTCCCCAGCAGGCGCAGCCTGGCAGCCTGGCCCCGGCCAGTTTCCTGACTTCACCAAACTTCTCAGCATGACCCGTGTCAGTTCCTTTCAGTCTCCCCAGGGAGCCTAGGAGTTTCTCAGAAGACAGCCAGCCAGTCTCCGGAAAAACTTGCCGGCAGCTCCTCCCGCGCTCCTACCTGCAGCCGCTGTCACCTCCCAGAGCCCACGCTCGGACCCTCCAGACCCCCCAACACCCCTCACACCACCCAGCAGTCTCCTCAGCGCCCAAATTACCCTCCCAGACCCCGACTCCACCCGCAGCCCAGCAGGCAGACGCGGCCGTCTGGCCTCTGACCCCTGACCCCGACCCGGCCCTCCCTGTCACACCCACCTGCCTGGGACCTTGCTGTTGCTGCGCTTCCAGAACTGCTTCCTGGCCCCGTCGCTGGCCATGGCCCCTCCTCATCCCTCAGACTCGCGGCCCAGACACCGTGAGTGCGGCCGACCTGCTCCCAGCGGCCCTTTCCTGTACCCCGGGTGGCCCCTCAGCGGTCCCGGGACTCCTGAGCGTAGAGCCTGAAGGCTCTTCCGCCTCCCTCCGGAAGTTGTGCCTCCGCACGCCCGGAAGTCCCGCCTCCGTCCCAGGCGGCGTGTGACGCGCTGCGCAGGGCGCCGGACGGCATTAAAGGGCGACGCCTGGCGCCGCGGGCGTCATCGGGCGTGACCTGCGGGCATGCTTGCGCCGTCGGCCGTGGGCTCTCGGGGACCGCGAGTGCCTGGAGCTCAGCAATTCCGAAACCGCGTCAGGCTCCGTTTGTGACTCTGGTTTCTTCTAGTGAGTGCTTTCTGGGAGCCGGCCCTAGAACAAAAGGAAGCAAGACGCCGTCCCGACCCTCGGCAGGGCGACCCGGAAGCCCGAAACTTCCCCGGTCGAGGCTGCAGCGCCGACCCCCGGGGGGACCGGTGAATACCAGTGGACGGGTGTTCACGGTGCAGTGAGGGGAGAGACACGACTGCAGAGTGGCCTGGAGCGCTCCCGAGGGAACAAGGGGCCGTGGGACTAGGCCAGGCTTCCCGGGAGAGCGGTCGAGCACGGCGGCATGAGGAAGTCGCCCGGGCTGCAGCCGCGAACAGCCATCGAGCCCTTGGAACGTGGCTGGTCTGAGCCAGATGTGCTGTGCGTGGAAAGTACACAGGATTCCAGAGACTTTGTATGAAAAATTAACGGTTTCTGTAATATATATTGAATGATAACATTGTAGATATGTTAGGTTCAATAAAATGTATTGTTAAACTTACTTTCACATTTATTTATTTTTAATGTGGCTGCCAGAAAACTTGAGATTACGTATGTGGATTGCATTATATTTCTGTGGGTATTAGAGCAAAGACAGGGATCAGAGACTGTTCAGGCTGGAGCTTCAGTATAATATAGGGGGCTCCTTGACAGACCACTGCCAGTTCACTTTTACAACAAAATGTGATTATATGTATTTTCTGATTAAGAGTTTTCTGTGCCTCTTCGTTTACTAATGATAGGTGACATTGATTTAGTACTTGCTGTATGCAAGTTATCATACAAAGGCATCTTACATCCATTATCTGAATTACATGCCAACCATACCTTCAACACTCTACCCTCTTGTCACAGAGCAGAATTAGTGGCTCTCTCAGCTCTCACAACACCACACCCTGTCTCTAAGAGCACAGCCTTCCGCTGCTCCTTGTACACACCCTGCAACATTTACCGACTGCATTTTGATCATATCTGTGTCCACACTTAGCTTGTAAGAGACTGCCAGGCGAGATCTCTGTCTTATTCTAATCTCATCCTCAGTGACAGCCTCAGCGCCTGACACAGCCTTCCATAAATGCTTGTTAAATGGATGACAACCACAGGAAATCTCCAGGGATCCCTTTTGTCACAGAATCTCCTCCATGGGACACTATCAATGGATTTTTGGTGATCCCTTCCAGACACTACCTCAGTAGATCCTCAGTGTTCCTTTGCTGCATATCTTTGGGGACTCTTCTGGGATCTTGTCCTTACACAGCCTCAGGGATTCTCTAGAGATCCCCTAGTTAAACCTAGTGGATCCCTAAGGACTCTTCTAGAGTCCTCTCCTTGCAGAACTCAGGAAGGTCCAGCTAAGCAAGGATTGCTAGGACCACTGCGGAAACATGAAGATGAGGCATGAGCCTACTTGCAGCATAAGTTTAAGATGGGTTTTGGACACAGACTTGTCCACTTAGTTCAGCAGTGAGTCAAGCACCCTGGCAGTGCCTGGCCCCCAGTAAATATCTATTGAGCTGATTTGGCTTGGAGGGCATTTTTCACAGAGGGAAGGTGGGGCGTAGATGTGAGTGCGGGAGAGAGCGTGGAGGGTCAGGAAACCCTGAGCAGGTCAGCATGGCCGGAGCGAGGGCACCTGGAAGGAGATGGAAGAGGAAGCTTGAAAGGAGGAAAAGGCCAGGGTGACATGTGAGTACAAGTCATGCCCCCCATGTAATGTTTTGGTAAACGAGAGGCCACATATGTGACAGTGGGCCCATGAGATTATATACTGGATGTTTACTGTACCTTTTCTCTGTTTAGATAGGTTTAGATACACAGATACTTATCATTGTGTTACAGCTGTGTACAGTATTCAGTGCAGTAATGTGCTGGACAGGTCGTAGCCTAGGAGCAATAGGCCAGACCACATAGCCTAGGTGGGTAGTAGACTATACTATGTAGGTTTGTGTGAGTACGCTCTGATTGAACAACAACAGAATTGCTTAACGGTGCATTTCTCAGACCGTGTTCCTGTTGTTAAGTAACACATGACTCTAAAACCCTGGCTGCGAGATGCACTTTTTTTTTTTTTTTTTTTTTGAGACAGGGTCTCTGTTGCCTGGGCTACAGTGCCCTGGCATTAGCCTAGCTCACAGCAACCTCAAACTCCTGGGCTCAAGCAATCCTTCTGCCTCAGCCTCTCAAGTAGCTGGGACTACAGGCATGCACCACCGTGCCTGGCTAATTTTTTTCTACATATATTTTTAGTTGTCCAGATAATTTCATTCTATTTTTAGTGGAGACAAGGTCTCACTCTTGCTCAGGCTGGTCTCGAACTGCTGAGCTCAAGTGATCCTCCTGCCTCGGCCTCCCAGAGTGCTAGGATCTTTGCCTTTTTAAATGCGATAGTTGTTCACACCAGGATGCCTTTGCTTGGACATTGCAGATGATATAATTTGCTCCGACTGAACAGTAAAGGGGATGATTTGGCTCAAAGTCCAGAGAAGGGTAGGGCTCAGGTAAGGGGCGTTCAGGCCTTCAACTCCAGTGCCTGCCCCTGCCAGCTCCCAGGGCCGGGGGCTTCCTGCTTCACAGCCACAAGGGAGAGCCTCAGCCCTCCCAGCCAGTCACAAACCCATCACTGTAGCTGGGGAAAGGAGTGTGACACAGCTACAGGGCTACCTCCAGCACTTGTGCAGCACATAGGGAGGGGTGGAAACAAGGACAGAAAGCAGGAAGAGGGACAAACGTGCTGAGCAAGTGCCAGCCCAGGTAAAATGCAGGTGAAGGACATGCCAGTCTGGCAAACTGATTATGTCTAGTTGAAAACAGTGGAGAAATTGTAATTTCAGAAAGAGCAAGCTGACCTGGCCCTTCCTGCGTGCAGAATGCATTAAAGATTCCTCTGGGAGAGGTGCCCTCTCCGTACCAGGGCAAGAAAATCGCCCTTATCACCAGAGGCTTGGAACTGCAGTGGACCTGAGTAAGCACTCCGTATCTCCCGGTGTTTCACGCCTCCCCGTGCCTTTCCTAGGGACCCCCGAGAACATTTACTTCAGCCAAATGTTCTTTGTTCTGTCATTTCTTCTCAAATTTATTACTCTTGCCCTAAAAAGTATGAAAGCATCTTGCTTTGGCCCCTGCCTTGGACTCCAGTGTCTCGTGAAGACCCCATTGCACCTGTAAGACTAATAAAACGTGTGCTTTTCTCTTGTCCCTCCTCTCTGCCTGCTGTCCATTTGGTTTCTAGGCCCAACCAAAGAGCCCACTGAGAGCTGAGGGGGTTGGAGGGGGTCTCTGGCTCCCCACACTGTCACCCCTCGAGTTGCCCCGCATCTGTATACGCCGTTCACCCTCACGTCGACCACACCCACAGGAGCCAGTGGAGGTCTCACCCCAACTGAGGTCCTGCACGTCTGAGTGATGCCACATCCCCTCTGCTGGGGCCAGACACGGCCTCTCGTGGCCTAACGACCTCAGACTGAGTTGTCTGCTTAGCATAAAAACCCCTGCTTTGAACAGGGGGAAGGGGGTCGTGTTCTGTTGGACGGAGAGATGATGCCCCCTGGCTCCTTGGTTGGCCCCCACCACTTTTTTCGCCCTGTCCACTGCCACTTCTGAGCTGGGACTTGGGAGATGTCCTTCCTGGAAGCCTCCAGATGCTATCAGCTCAATTCCTGATGGAGGTGGCTGGGAGCCAAGCTGTGGCCACCCAAGCTTGGGATTTCTCTAGCAGTACAGCTACACTAGTTTGAACAAGCTGCAGTCAGTTCATTTCTGGTAGATTCCAAGGGCCAGGAACCCTTAACTTGTTGGAAGAATTTAAACTAGAAATTTCTGTCTTCTAGCATTAGGACTCGATACTCTGCCTGCACATCCCCATCCATGTTTAGTTCAATGGTCTCTGCCGTGGGGACATTGGAAACAGAAGTGTCCGGTGGTGAAACAGTCTGTGCCGCTTGGGGCGCGTGCATCCCTGCTGCCCGCCACAAGAGGGCATATCCTGTGCTGGGGAGACGTGTGTCTGGGGAGGCTGGAGGGGGAACTGGGGCAAGGGCTGTGCCCCAGGGTCTCTCTTGCTGAGTCACCACCTCCTCGCTGGGGATAAAGCTTTTGCTTTTCTTATCTCTGCAGACGATCTGATTTTTGGCCACCTTGGAGGGGCAGAAAGCAAAGCTGTGTTTTCTATCTTCTGTGCTTTCAGATGGGACAGTTTCAGGCTTAGGATGTCTCTTGTAGGACCTTACAGACTGAGACACCACACTTCTGCATGGTGAAGTCTCCCTAAGTTCTGGGGGGCTGCACTCTGTAGACCCTGACCCTGCACCCCGAGGTGAAAAGCTAACAGTTCCATCTGTATTAGTGTCCCTATGGCTGCTTTTAGCAAAGTATTGCAGACTGAGTGGCTGAAAACAACACAGATTTCTTCTCCTACACTTCTGGAGGTCAGAAGTCCAAAATTAGCATCACTGGGCTAGAGTCGAGGTGTCAGCAAAGCTAGTTCCTTCTGGAGAGAGTCAGTGTATTGCGTTTTTCTGCTTCCAGGGGCTGCCTGGATTCCTTAGCCCATAGCCCCTTCCTCTGTCTTGACAGCTCCTCACTCCAATCTCTGCCATCACATCATCTTCCGTCCTTCTGACTCCTCCTGGATCCCCCTCACGAGGACCCCTGTGCTTACTGAGGGCCCACCAAGTAATCCAGGATGATCTACCCATCTCAGGGACCTTAGCTTAGTCAAATCTGCAAACTTCCTTTGGCCACTTAAGGTAACATTCACAGGTTCCAGGATTAGGACTTGAACATCTTTGGGGGCCATTATTCAGCCTACCACCGTAATTCACAACATACAGCAAAGATCCCCAATTTCCTCCCCAACGAGAGACGGGGTCCTCCTCACCGCCCCTTCCCCGAGTCAATTCAGCCATTTTGATATTTTAGGTTCTGTCACTAGCAACAACCCACTTCCTGGCACTACATTCTGTACAAGTTGGGGTGTTGGTTGCAAGAAGGACAAAGCCCAGCTCAGATTGGTTTACACTATAAAGATAATTTATTGGTTTATGTAATTTAAAAAGTCCAGAGGTAACTCAGAGTTTGGAGAAGGGCTGACGTATTAGCTCGACAGTGGCTCCAGGAGCCGGTCTCCTTCTGTCTCTTAGGTCTGTGCCAAGGATGGCTTCCCCCCTGAGGTCAAGAAAAACAGGAGCCCCTTGGTGTGAACTGCTCCGTGTTCTGTGATCGCTTGCCATCAGTGCTCAGTGCCTGTGTCCTGCTAAACTCCCACCCCCAGCCCCGTGGCCCTGCTCCTCTCTTGCCAGATGTCCCAGCAGTGGGAAGTGATCACAGGGGGACCTAGAGTTCTCAGTGTGTCTCTGGAAAAGGTACAGTCGGGCGTGCCATCCCCAAAATCACCACCGGGTCGGCCGGCCGTGACTCATGGCCAGGAGGACCCAGCCTGACTCCGGCAGGACAGAAGGGAGGGCAGCAGATGTCACAGAGGGTGCCCAGACTGGCCATTTGCAAGCTGTGTTCTGGCCTGGAGTCTCCCGTGACTGACCACACAGTGCTTTATCACGGCCAGCCTCGGTTTTCCCACCCATGAAATGGAAACAAGGACAGCTGCACTGCCTGTTCCCAGAGTCATCGTGGGAATCCCCAAGACAGTGGACTTAAAGGCACTTTATAAACCAAAATCTCTGAACAAATATGAAAAAATGCAGTATAGGGAGGTCAGTCTGTAAGTGACGTGAAACCTGGCCCAGAGTGGCTGCCAGGATGCCGCATGGTACAACGCCATCCCTGGCCTTCCCGCAGCCACTCCCACAGTGAGGAAGGAGCTGGCCTGTCCTTGGCTCTGCCAGTCCTGCAATGGCTGTGTCCCAAGCCAGCACCTTGCTCTCACCCCATTGCTCTGGCTATGGGGATTGCTGATAGGTAACAACCTCTCACCTTACCACACCTAGTACCCAGGGCCACTTGGTCAGTAGCAGCAAGCTGGGCATGCAGGACATATTTGTCAAGTGCACTGGGTAGAAGTGACTAGAGGGAAGTGGGTAGCTGGGGACCTGGGCCACCTGTCCCCAGAAGGGCTGTCCATGACCTCAGAACCCCAGTCCCGGGGCCTGGGACCCTGGGACACCTGTCCCAGAAGGGCTGTGCAGGACTGCAGAACCCCAGTCCCAGGGCCTGGGACCCTCTTGCCCTTTTCTGATCCTTCCCTGGGCTCTGTTGCCAGAGGGCAAAGCCAGGCCTGCTGGCCACAGTGGGTGGCAAAGTTCAGGCACTCACCGTGGCAGCATTTATCATCAACAGAAGAGGCTTTGCCCTCCAGCTGGGCCACGCAGTTTGTACATGTTAATGGTAATTCTAGGAAAATCCTCTCCACTTGGGAAAACCCAAGGCCCACACTTATACCATTCATGGTACAAAATGTGACTTGGTAGGGTGTGGGAGGAAGGTAGGGGTAAAGTGGCCCCTCTCTGGGGCTCACCTTCCCCATCTGTAAAATGGGGATAACAGCCACTGTCCTGTCTAGCTCACAGGCTTCTCCTGAAGGTCAGGGAGAAGGGAGGGGCCTAGAGGGAGGAGGAGGTTGTGGGGGAGGGAGGAGGAGGGAGGGGGAGGGGGAGGGAGGGGGAGGGAGGGGAGGGGGGAGGGAGGGGGAGGGAGGATGAGGGAGAGGGAGGGGGAGGGAGGGGGAGGGAGGGGGAGGGGAGGAAGGGAGGGAGACTGGAGGGGAGCTGACGACCTTCTCATTTTTTTTGTTTGTTTTTTTTTTTGAGACAGAGTCTCACTCTGTTGCCCAGACTAGAGTGCCGTGGCGTCAGCCTAGCTCACAGCAACCTCAGACTCCTGGGCTCAAGCGATCCTCCTGCCTCAGCTAGCTAGGACTACAGGCATGTGCCACCATGCCCAGCTAATTTTTTTCCTATATATATTTTTAGTTGTCCATAAAATTTCTTTCTATTTTTTAGTAGAGACGGGGTCTCGCTCTTGCTCAGGCTGGTCTCGAACTCCTGAGCTCAAACAATCCACCCGCCTCGGCCTCCCAGAGTGCTAGGACTACAGGCGTGAGCCACCGCGCCTGGCCCCTTCTCTTGTTTTTTAAGCCCCAACAGCACAGCTCAGGCCGGGGCTCCCTCCCAGGAGCTGTCAGAGCTGGTCTCTGGCCCCAGGTCCCAGCAGGAGCAGCTCTCAGGCACCAGGCCAAGGCCAGGGGTGCGTGGCAGACTGAAGGCCTGTTGGAGCCTAGCCCAGCATGCCATGCCTGCCCTACCCTGCCCATTTCCTCCTTTCCTCGTTCACTCCTGTCAGCCACTGATCCCAGACGCTCCGCCACAGCTGCCCGCCTCGGCCACCCCTGGAGTCAGTCCCCCAGGCATTCTGCCCGTGCCACGAGAGGGGCCCTGGGCTTCCCCCACGTTGCCACCCCCAGCTGTGTGGCCAGCTTGCAGCCTCTGCTCAAGAGCCCTCAGTGGCTCCCCGTGTCTGTAGGAAAATTCCCACCTCTCGCTCTGGTACTCAGGGCCTCTCCCAGTTGGGGGGCTCCTCCCTTCCTGCTTCCCAGTCCTCTCTGTCCCTCAACACATCCCAGGATGCCTTTTGACCTGCGGCTGGTGCCCTCTACCCAGGAGCCACCCCTACCCCAAACCTTCACGCCTGTCATGGCTGCATCCTGCTAGGCCAGGCAACCCCCGCCCCAGGGCCAGAGACATCAGCACCCAGCTTCCAGGGCTGGTCCCCTCCAAGGTGCTCCCCTGCCACGGGCCTCCCCTGCTTGGGCATGAGCTGATGAGTAGATGAGTTGATGGTGTCTTTCAGGAGCTCAGCCTTCCCCTCCCCTCCCACGGGGAGCGCCTACGGCTGAGGCCAAGGCTGAGTCATCACACCCACAGGCCGGGCTAGGGGTACAGCCCTGGCTGGGGAGTGTGGGGAGCTGACAGGTCAGGGAAGTTGGCAAAGAGGCACTGGGTGCTGTTTCTCCCTGCACGGGAAGAGCCTGAGCCTCCCTCCCCTGCACCATCCAGGGAGGTGGCGCCAGCCTCCCAGAGCCCTGCCCTGGGACCCCAGCACCACTCTGTGCTGGACGCTGGCCGGACGCCCAGGAACGCCCCTGACTCACATCCCGTGAGGCGCCCGGAGCTGCCCCACGCCTCCTCTCCCTTCATCTCGCGGGCAGCCCTGCATCATGGGTGTCACATCCCTCACTGTAAACCTGGAAACAACACATATAGCCAGAGAGCTGGCCAGGGGTCACGTGGCCCCAACTCCGTGTGACCTGGGCATGTCCCAGCCCCTCTCTGGGCCTCATCCTCCTCACCTGTAAAACGGGGGTCATCACCACCCCTGCCCTGCACACCTGGCAGGGCTCTTCTAAAGATCAAATGAGAAACTTAATGGGGAAGCTGTGACACAATGCAAGCGTCCCACTGGTGACCGGGACTCGTGCTTCGATGAGTATGAAGGCTGGGTGGGCATGCACAGCCCCGCTGACTTCTCCAGGACTGACCACTAGACCTGCCTTGGGGTGGGACCTCCAGCACGCAGCGGGTCCTCCATGAATGCTTGAGTGATCACTCTGCACAGCCCTGAAGCCCCATCCCACTGTTCAGCCGCAACTCGCAACACAGAATGAGTTTCCTCTCAGGCCACAACCTGCAGCCTCCCCGTCCTGCCTGGCCATCAGCTGGTCCAGCCAGCCCCGGGCGGATGGTGGCAGCCCGGCAAGGAAACATCTTTTATTTTATTTATTTTTTTATTTTCATTTTCATTTATATATTTATTTATGTTTGAGACAGAGTCTCACTCTGTTGCCCAGGCTAGAGTGCCATGACATCAGCCTAGCTCACAGCAACCTCAAACTCTTAGGCTCAAGTGATCCTCCTGCCTCGGCTTTCCAGAGTGCTTGGATTACAGGCGTGAGCCATTGCACCTGGCCAGAAACATCTTTTAAATGTCTTCCTATGGATCTGAATTAACGTGGTGGGGCTGAGCGGGGTGGCTCAGGCCTGTAATCCTAGCACTCTTGGAGGCTGAGACAGGAGGATCGCTTGAGCTCGGCAGTTAGAGGCTGCAGTGACCTGTGATGACAACACTGCATTCCAGTCTGGGAAACAGAGCAAGACCCTGTCCAGAAAAAAGAAAAAAATAATAGAATTAAGACAGCGACTCACAGACTCGTGCTATTAGGCTGTTTCCTTTCCAGAAGAGGAAGAGGAGGAATGAAAGGATGGATTTTTTTCTGCAAAGCTCTGTGTAGTTGAGACTTGGCCCTTCCTACATGTTGCTCCCAGGGAAGTCAGAGAATTTGCAAAGAAAACAGTGACAGTTGGCCGAGTGACTGGGAGCCAGGACAGACCCAGGGAGCCTCAGAGTGTCACAGTTGGTGGGCACCTTAGATTCGTCCCTCCTGCACCCCCATTTTGTGGATGGGCAAGCTGAGGCCTAGAAACCAGCCATATATTTAAGGCAGAGCTGGACTGGGCCCTCACTCCCCAGACTCCCCAGCCAGTGTCGTTTCTGTTGCCCTCCACTCTTGACAGTCAGCAGCTCCCTGGGAGGAAGAAGGACAGGGGACAGAAGGGGAGGCACAGGTGGCAGGCAGCCGCCCAGGGGAGGAAGGACAAGAAGCCACAAGTGAAGGGTGGCCTCTGTAGGCTCCCCTCTCACTCCTGGTTCCTGGGAGGCCATTGCAGGTGCTGCACTGGGCAGAGGGGCAGAGGGGCAGTTCCAGGAAAGGCCGATCCATTTCCCGACCCCTCAAGGAGTTGCCCGTGGAGAAGCCCCCAGGCTTCCCTTTGAGTGTGGGAGGCCTGTAGGGTGGGGCCGCTTGCAGGCCCCACTGTCAGCAGGACAGCCCTGAGAGACCGCCCGGCTTCCTGTAATCCCCACATTTGCTTTCAGGGGACGGGGCCCCGCAAGGGGGTGGGAATGGCCCAAGGCCACCTGGCTGGCCAGCGGAGCAGCCTGGACCACAAGAGGCCCCTCAGCTCCCCACCAGGCTCTCTCCTGCACTGGGTCCAAGAGGCCAGGGCTCCCAGTGCACAGAGGCAGAGGCCAGCTCACAGCAGCAGCGACACTGCGCTGGCTGCCTGCCAGGCTCTGTCCACACACCTCTCTCTCGGCTGTCCCCTGGCAGGGGGCAGTGAGCAAGTGGCCAGTACAGAGTTCAGGGCCTGGACCTCTGACACGGTGTGGGACAGAGCTAGGCAGGCCCCTACTGCATCTTGCTGTGCAGCACAGGGACCACCTGCAGCCCCACCTCCTGTGAAATGTGCGTGTTCTCTCCCCCAGCCTGCTGAATCAGCATCTCCGGGGGGTCTGTGCCTCTGAGCCCCAAATGTTTTCACCCTTGACAAGCAAGAGGCAAAGCTGGGTGCGTCCCCAGGGAAGGGGAGCATCCTGACAGCCCCTCCCGCCAGTGGAAGGAGAATGAATGCACGTGGAATTTTCCATATCCTGTGAACATCCGGCTGGGCTGCCGAGAGGCGGATTTGCATGCGCTGGCTGGGGAGCAGCTACTAATTGGCACTGCTGTTCTATTTCTGCTCAAGGCCTAACGAGGTCACTCTGCCAGTGCCGCCTTAGATGAGCCCAGCAAGGAGAGCTCAGGGGCGCAGGGCCAGCCGGCCACTCCGTCCTGGGGAAGGTGCACACCGGAATCAGGACAGCGAGAAAGGTTTCCCAGGATGTGGGGCTTGAAGTGCCAGACTGGGAAAGTTCCAGCAAACCAGGAGGAATTCGTTGCCCTAGGACAGCCCGGGGACCGTCTCGCTGTGCCTCCCTCCGTGGGGCCTTCGTGGCAGTCACGGGAGCCCACTCCTCACAGCCCAAAGCGCGCAGAGACGGGCCGGCAGCTCGGGCCTGCCAGGCCGGGCAGGAGCCGGGCAGTGAGCCCTCTGCCCCTCTGCGTCCACCAGGCCCTGAACGAGAGCGGGACCCCGCGTGTCTGTGCCTGCTGTCATTCCGTAGGCGGCTCCTGACCGTCCCCACTAGCTGTCTCTGTCTCTTCAGCGCTGAGCACAACACCAGCCTCAGAGCAAACGACCACAGCAACCACCGAGTGAGCGCCGACTGTTTCCCAGACGCTGCGCTCAATACTTTGCCCGGGATGCTCTTATTTTAGGAACTAGCATTTAGCGAGCCCTTGTGATATGACAAGTGTTTTGCATTTATGACACTATTTAATCCTCAGAGCATCCCACGAGGTAGGTTTTAGTATTCACACTCGCAGAGCAAGAAACCAAAGCGTAGAGAAAGCAGGTGCTTTGTCTAGGGCGGTGGTTCTCGATGGGGACATTTGGCATTATCTGGAGACAGTTTTTGGTTGTCACAACTGGATAGAGGCCAGAAATGCTGCTAAATGCCCAACAGTGCACAGCACAGCCCTGCCACGAAGAATGATGTGGCCCCAAATGTCCACAGCGCCATCCTGAGAAACCCTGGTCCGAGGTCTCACAGTTCCTCCCGGGCAGAGTCCACACTCGGGAATCCTGAGCTCTCAGCCACTTTGCTCTCCAATCATGATTCTCCTTTCACGTGGGTGAAAACGGAGGCTCAGACAGGCAAGGGCAGGCTCTCAGCCACACAGGTGGGACCAGGGGCCCAAGAGGCCAAGCCCCTCTCTGTGCGCCCTCCCTGGGGCTCCACCACCCGGCTTTCCTCCCATCGCTCTGGCTGGGCCACCTCGGTTTCCTTCAGGGGCTCCTGTTCCACTGCCCTGTCCCCACAGGTTGGTGGGTGACCAGATAACTGATCACCCAGCAGGGATACTGCCAAGAGTGAAAGGGAGCACTGGTTGACCTGAAGCTAGCACACAGCAGGTGGAGACTAGGACTGTCCCCGATAAACAAGGAAATGGGCACCCTGGTCTTGGTCCCCTCCCCTCTTGCTCTGAGTGGCCCCCCTCCCATCTGCATTCCAGGGAGTCCGGAACACGACCTCCAGCCCAGACCCAGCATGCGGCCCCACAGGCTCCTTGGAGTGCTCCCCCCCACGCTCCCGCCCAAGTGACAGACACCTACCCATCCACCCAGACACACGGGGCACAGGGGCCTCATCCTAGACCCTTCCCTCTCCCCCGTGACATCCTGTCAACCACTGCACCCCACCGTGTCTGCCTTTTGACCACCTAGAACCAAATCCATCTATCTGCTTCTCTGCTGTCACACCTCATCTGGGATACTCTAATGTCCTGCATGGGCAGTCACCAAAGAAACTGTTTTTCTATTATGGTAAAATACACATGACATAAACATTAAAGCAACATTTAGCACATTCACAGTGTTCTGCGACCATTACCTCTACCTAGTTCCAGAACATCTTCATCACCCCACAAGGGAACCTGGTCCCGTTAGCCCTCACTCCCCAGCCCCGGCAGCCACTAATTAATCCACCTTCTGTCTCTGCGGATTTGCCCCTTCTGGGCATTTCACATAAATGGAACCATCCAATATGTGGCCTTTGATACTGGCTTCTTTTGCCTTGCATGGCGTTTTCCAGGTCCACCCGTGTTTAGCGTGTATCAGTACTTCATGCTTTGGTGTGGCACAGTGACATTCTGTGGTCTGCACGTGCCACGTTGTGTTCACCCATCGATGGACACTGGGTTGTTTCCACCCTTCCACGACTGTGATCAGCACTGCGGTGAACATGTATGTTCCAGCACCTGTCTGAGTCCCTGCTTGTAACTGCTGGAGCACGTGCCAAGTCTGTGTTTAATTTTTGAGGAACCCCAGACTTCTTCTCACCATGGCTGCACCATTTTACATTCCCGCCAGCAATTACGAGGGTTCCAATTTCTCCATATCCTTGCCAACTTTTTTGTTATTTTCCATTTTTTTATTATAACATCCTACTGGATGTGAAGTGGTATCTCATTGTGGTTTTGATTTATGTTTCTCTAATGACTAATGATATCGAACTAAACTTTTCATGTGCATGTTTGTCATTTGATTTGTACATCGTCTCTGGAGAAATGTCAATATCGGTTTGACAATCACTGTGCACATGATTCTTTTATTTTATTTTTTGGGGTGTGTGTGTGTGTGTGTGTACAAGTTCTTACTCTGTCACCAAGCCTGGAGTACAGTGGCATCATCATAGCTCACTGCAGCCTCAAACTCCTGGGCTCAAGTGATCCTCCTGCCTCAGCCTCCCAAGGTGCTGGGATTACAGGTGTGAGCCACCGTGCCTGGCCCACACTATTCTTTATGTGGTGGCTGTTTCAGGTCTCAATCCTGTCATAATTGTTGTTGCCTTGGGAAAGCGTTTCTGCAGAGCCAAAAGTCAGACTCTCTAGACCTGGAGCTCTCTGGGGGTCTGACCAACACCACCTCCACGCTGGTGGTGCAGACTCCACAGGTACATGTGTGTGCTGTAGCTCCCTCCCCTGCCAGTGCAGACGTCCAGTCAATTGTGGCTTTTCCCTGTGGTCGCAGTGGATGGGCAAGTGAATGAGGTTTTTGCTTTTGATGAGTTCACTCAGGAGGTGAAGGAAAAGCAACGAAAGGACCTAGGTTTTCAGGTGCTGCCGAAGGTGAGTTAGTTCTGCCCAGAGGGGGTATTCTACCCCCAAGCAGGACACAGGGGCAGATGCTGGGATTTGGGAGGTCTATCAAATAACACCCTTCCCAAGTTCAGAGGCAGGTGAGAGAAAAGACACAGAAGTTGCACACAGGTCAAATTGTCAGCTTTATCGCTAGAAAAGTTAGGCTTAACTCAAAATGAGATATCACTTTGCAGCCACCAGGATGGCCGTAACGGCAAAGAAAGATAATAAACAAGTGTTGA
Organism: Lemur catta; assembly: GCF_020740605.2. Classification (NCBI taxonomy): domain Eukaryota; kingdom Metazoa; phylum Chordata; class Mammalia; order Primates; family Lemuridae; genus Lemur; species Lemur catta. The sequence goes on from NC_059133.1 coordinate 2,961,045, forward strand.
CGAGGACGTGCAGAAGCTGGAACACTCGTGCCTTGCTGTGAGAATGTAAAATGCTGCAGCTGCTTTGGAAAACTATTTGGCAGTTTTTCAAACAGTCAAACATCGAGTTAGGACTCAGCAATCCCACTGTGCACAGCAACCTTACTCATAACCACCAAAGCGTGGAAACAACCCAATGTCCATCAGTTGTTGCAATATGGTATATCCGTAGGATGGAATATTATTCGGCCATAAACAGAATAGCATACAGATACTTGTACAACGTGGATGAACCATCAAAACACTGTGCTGGACCCCATGGTTTGAAAGTGTCCCCTCCAAAATTAGGGTTGAAACTTAACCCCACTTTAGTGGTATTAAGAGGTGGGGCTTTTGGGGGACTGATAACGTCACAGGACTCTGCCCTCATGGAAGGATTAGTGTCTCTTTAAGGGGCTGGAGGGAGCCAGCTTACGCCCTTTTTGTTCTTCTGTTCTACCATGGGAGGACACAGTATTCTTCCCTCTTGTCCTTCTGTCCCTTCTGCCATGTAAGGACACCTGCACAGCACCATCTATGAGGAACAGGCCTTCACCAGACACCAAACATGCTGGCGCCTTGATCTTGGACTCCCCAGCCCCCAGAACTGTGAGAAATAAATTTCTGCTGTTTGTAAATTACCCCGTCTCAGGTATTTTGTTGTAGCAACAAAAATGGGCTGAGACACCAGGTGAACGAGGCCAGACACAAAAGCCACACACCGTGGGATTCCATGTGTGTGAAATGTCCGGAACAGGCTACTGGACAGAGACGGAACGTAGCAGAGTGACTGCCGGGGCGGGTGGAAGGGAGGAACGAGGCGTGAGGGCTAAGGGCACGGGGTTTCCTTATGGGTGCTGAAATCTTCTAAAATTGATTGTGGTGATAACCCTATAACTTTGTAACTACACTAATAACCAGTGAATGGTATACTTTTAATGAGTGAATTGTGTGGTTTGCGAATTATATCTCAACACAGCTGTTATTAACAAGTCAAAGGTAGGCTGGAGGATGTGGCTTGGATACGGGGCCTCGCCCGGCTGCCACTGGCCAGTGACCTTCTATGGGTCCCTGTTACCCAAGCCTGTGGCTCTCACGTGTTGACTGCCTGCTGCTGTTTCAAGGGTGAACCTGGCACCCTGGACTTTGAGCCTGGGCCTCTGTGCACTCAGGCGCCATGTCTGGCTCCTGTCCCGGCTGTGCCAGGATCCCAGCAGAGCTGCTGAGCCCACTCATGTGTGGTGGCATTCATGCCCGTGTTTCCTCCTTGTACTCCTAGCAGCGTTTCCTTGCTGTTTGTTTCTTTGTCATTTGGGGCATGTGAACACACATGGCGCTGTCATGCACACATCAGTCTCTATCACTGAGTCATGACCTTTTAAGTCTAGCTTGGCTCTCACAGTCTTAAGCTGGAGATCACAAATGGGCTGCTCTCTGCAGGCCTCGGGCCTGCACCTGGCCTTTGTCATCCTACAGTGTTGTCTGGAGAAGTATTTTCTATTTTGGATTGAAATTAGTTGCCAATATTTAAAAGTCACAAGGTTTCACTTGAAAATGTATGTTTTTCATTTCTCTTGAAAGCTCTGACAATCTGCAACAAGGGTCCAAGCTCTTACGTGCAGACAAATGGAGCCCAGGGGCTTTGTCACTTTGTCACTGGCAGGAGCTGGTCTGCCCCAGTCCCCACCATGCCCTAATGTCTGTCCAAGGCTGTGTTTCTATACAAATCTCCTGATTTAAACTCAATTTTGTTCAAATTAAAATTGCTTCACAGACATTTCTGTGCTTGCATTTTCTTTCACTCATTCATTCACTCAGCAAATATGTATTGAATACCTACAATTTCCAAGGCTCTGTATTGGCACCAGGGACACAAACAGGAAAAAGACAAGGCCGCTGGCCCTACAGACCAACCAGTCCGTATCTTCTCATGCCGCTTCGCAGCCTCACCAGCTGCATAGGTTGAGCCCATCCACGGCTGCGCTGGGTGCTGCTGCTTTCGGCCCCAGCCTTCTCTGACCGCCAGCACGTGACCCCTGCAAGGAAAAGGTCACACCCTTGCAAATGCAAAACTGTAAGTGCAACAGACTCAGCACCCTAGGGGGTGCAGCAGGGAGTCAGAGGATGAGAGCTGGAGTGGCCAATCCCCAGGCTCCTCCCCAAGGCTCCTTGGAAGGTCCCTGCAGGAAGGAGCACAGTGGCATCCCGGATTGACCAGCTCCATAACCGTCACTTCCCCTAGAACACTGCTGTTCTCCGGGATTGCACCCCCAAATACCCTGCCTGCCAGCAAGCCTCAAGCTCACGCTCCACTTCCAGAGTGTGCCTGGGGAGGGGGGAGGGGGAGGTTTCAGGCCAAGACACAGTCTGCTGGGAAAAGCAAAACAGGCAGAACAAGCGTGCACAGAGGGATGGAGACGTCAGCAGAAGTCGTGGTGACAGCAGAGAAGCAAATAATCAGGAGGAACCAGCGAGATCTAAGAGTTGTGCCTTGAGCCGGGGCCCAGACCACAGAGCAGGCGCTCACCGGCGTGCCGACCTGAGACCAGTCACGAAATGCATTTTCCTCTTAGAGCCTGAATTATTGCCCCTGAGGACTGCCTGCTTCCCCGGGCCCCCCACTTCTCCCCTGCTCTCCCTCCGGCCCTAACTCAGTGCCCTCCTCCCGGGCAGTCTTCCCACCCTCTGGCCAGGCTGGGCCCCTGCTGGGCGCTCGCAGGGTGCTGACTCTCCTGGCGTCTCCCACGGCCCCGCTGACCTTCCTGTCTGGGGTCATCCAGATATCTAGCGCCACAGTGGCTTCATGCTGGCAATTTCCTTGTCCGCTTCTGCTGGCGCGACTGAGCCCTCAGCACGGGGTCCCAGCGCCTGGCCCACGGTAGCGCTGAGTAAACGTGGGTCGAAGGAATGACTTCATTCCTGTATTCTTTAGAGGTTGTAGCCGCCTGAGACGCTTGGGCCGACATGGAGAGCAGCCATCGGGGCGGTGGGTCTGAGCTGAAAGGGGTGGGAGGTGGGGCCAGCAGAGAATGATACCAATGTGGCCAGGGCTGCCAGGGACCATGGCTACGCACATACCTGGGGAGCCAGGTGGAGCACCACACCTGGGAGAGGGCCCGAAAGATAGGCTTGGGCTTGGTCTGGACCCTGCAGTTTCCCAGGACCTGCCGGAGTGAGGGGCCTTGTTTGGGGATGCCTCTGCTTAGCATTGGCTCATGCAGTGCTCAAGGTGATGCTGCTCCGCAGGTGAGGCAGCTGGGTCCCAGAGAGGCTAGAGGACTGGGCCAGGGGCAGAACTGGGAATGAACGCAGGACTGCCAGACCCTGAAGCCTGCCCTCTTCACCCCTTTTTCCTCTCTAGACCGAGCACCCTGAAAGTAGACCAGCCTGCCCGTACCCAGTGAAGTGGGAGCCTGCCTCCACTGGGGTCTTCAATGAAGTGTCCATTTCTCGTTGTTGCAATGTAGCCTTGACTTATTTTGGGGCATGGAGGCTGCCACAATGTCCAGCCTTGGGAGTTTGGGGGACGGTTACCCCAAGAGGCCCCTCTCCTGGTGACATCTGTGACCCAGCATGGAGCCCAGCTGAGTGGCTCTGCACAGCCCGGTCGGGTGGAGTGGGGTCACTGGCGAAACCTGGCTGGGGCTGTGAGGCATGGCTCCCTTTTGGCCTAAGCTCTGGGGCTCTCTCGGACGGGCAGGTGGACTCCGGGCTGGGCAGCGCTATCTTCCCACAGAGTAGTTCAGGCAGGACGGTCTGGCGTGCCCTGGAGGGGGACAGGCTGGCCCGCCTGGGTGCCCAGGGAGCAGAGCCCGCGGAGGGTGCAGGCTGGAGTGTGCATCATCTACCATTCTCTCATTCTGGCGACCCCCGCAGCCTGGAGCAGGGGAGCCTGGAGTGTCCCCCTCCGCATCTAGTCACCTTTCTGTACAACTTGAGCTGCTCAGGTTAGTTTTGTGGGCCTCCATTTTTCTACCTGTAAAAGGGGTGAATAATGCCCATTTCCAGCAGCTACTGTCTGGGTCACGTGGGCAATGTAGGCATGTACGTTTGTAAACTATCAGATTACTCTCCATATGTCTGGGCCCAAGACATTTCTTCTAGGCAGTCAGCCTTGAAGAGGAGCTCGGAAGGCTCCTGCTTGAGAGTGGAGGGCAGAGAGTGACGTTCTGGCAGCCAGGGTACAGCTGGTGCCCGGATGCTCCCACCCCCACCCAGCAGTACTCTAATGTCAAATGGTGTTGCTGACTTTGTTAGGGGGGAAGTCTGGGAAGATAAGCCAGCAGGACGGTCACAGCAGACAAGGCCAGGCGGCCAGGAAGAGAAGGGAAAAGTAGACCAGAGGCCACTGAGGGGATGGTGGTAGGAGGTGCTGCTGGTGCCAGGTTCCTGCTAGGCGCCAGGGCTCTGTGGGCAGGAGGGGCCGGGAGGGGGAGGTGGTCCATGGCACGGGTGACCCAGTAGGTAGGAACTCGTGGGTGTTGGATGGCCATGTACAGGCTTTGACAGGCTCCAGGCAGCCCACGGGTGGGATAATCTGGCTGCCCAGGGCAGTGGGTGCTGGCGGCAGCTGAGCAGGATGTCTGGCTTAGTAGGGCCCAGGGCCATCAGGCCACTGGGCAGTAGCCCAAGCCTGCAGACTGGACACAGGACAGGGGCAGGTGGCAGGTCAGGACCCGACTAATCAGGGCCCAGGCTGCTGGGGCTGAGCCTATGCTCTCTGCCCTACCCGGCAGCTCAGGGCCTGTCCAGCCCCTGTGTGGGGCTGGGGCCAGCTGTGCACATGCCAGGCCAGTGACCGGCTGGAGCATCAACTGTTCTGCAGTGCCACAGGTGGAAGTGGGGCCCTGTGGCAGCCCAGGTGGAAGCACCATGCAGTCAGCTGCCAGGGGACTCTGCAGTATGGAGGGAGGGGATATGGACTGAAGGAGAAGGTGAGTGGGGGTCTTCCAGGCAGACGTGTGGGAAGGGCATTTTGGCCAGGGCCTACCATGGGAAAGGCGTGCCTGCCAGGGAAGAGGAGAGGGGGGTGCTGGGAGGCCACCAGGGAGCCAGGAGTGAGTCCTGATGCAGAGGACAGACTGCCCAGGGCTGCAGGCTGCCAGGCACCTTCGCAGCCACCCCTGACCCCCCACCCCACCCCGAGATCCAACACACAGCAGGGGCCTGGCAGCTGCACTGGAGCAAAGCTGCCTCTTCCTTCTGTCCCTCAGTGCTGTGCTCAGAGTCGTGGGCCCACGGCCCCCCACGTAGGGCCCGACCCCACCCAGCCCCTCTCTCCATCCAACTCAAGTGCGTTTCTGCAGCCCGGGCCTTCGTTGCACCACCCTCTCCCGCAGTGGCCAGGCCCCTCCCCGGCCAATCCTGGGACCACAGGCCCCGTGGCTGGAAGACCGCTGCCTTAGTCAGCTCAGCCTGCCATGATAAGACGCCACAGACTGGGAGGATCAAATAGCAACAATCACTGTTTCCCACGTAACAGTTCACAGAGTGACAAAGGCTGGAAGTCCAAGATTAAGGTCCAAGCCGGCACTGCTGCTTTCCTTTGAGGCCTCTCCTGGGCTTGAGGACAGCCACTGTCTTGCTGTCTCTCCACAGGGTCATTCATCTGTGTACACACTTGGCGTCTCTTCGTGAGTCCAGATTTCCTCTTCTTATAAGGACGCTGGTCAGACTGGATTAAGGCCCGCCCTAATGGCTACATTTAATCACCTCTAAAGATCCTATCTCCAAATACTGTCACATTCTGAGATACTGGGGGTTAGGGCGTCAACATGTGAATTTGGAGGGGTCAATTGATAACAGCCACTGAGGGACCCCAGGCCTGGCTGGTGGGCTCTGAATCCACCGGGTGAAGAGGGTGGGGAAGCCTCCTCCGGCGAGCTGAGGGCACCGCTAGTGTTTTGTAACTGATGCTGCCGTCTCCCCCAGGGGAGTTCCTGGAGGGTCTCCGACTCTGGCTACAGGATTTCGTGCGTCTGGAGGACGGCTAAATGCAGAAACAAGGAGCGGCAGAAGGAGGCTGGCCATGGAGAGACCGGAGGAAGAGGCCCTGGGGGAGGGATGCTGGTGTTCCCAAGCCCCTGCCCGCGCCTGCCAACCCTCTTCACACGCAGTGGTGCAACATCAGCACCTGCCTCCCACCGGCACAAGGTTTCCAAATAAGTTTCAGATCCACGTTTCCCAAGCCTCAGAGCAGCAGCCGTGGGAGGGAGGAGGCAGGGCAGGCCGTGCTGCCGTCCACCCCACTGCACTGGGAGACCAGGTATGGCTTGCTCAAGGATGGGGCTGGGACTCTGGCCCCAACCGAGGCTGCAGGACTGTCTGGGCCTTGGCGGCAAGGCCTGAGTGGGGGCTGGGCTCCAAGGAAGGAGTGATTCATGGCTTGTTCCTGCCCTGTAGACAGTCCAAAGGAGCTGGCAGGATAAGACCTGTGCATGGAGCTACCAGCGCCAGGCACAGCAGCGAGGCCACGTGGTCCTGGCCTGGCCCACCTCTGTCTGCAGCAGGGCCCGGCAGAGAGAGCTGAGGGAAGGGCAGGTGGCTCCCAGGCCAGTCCTGGAGCCAGAGCTCGCAGTGGGCCTTGGCTCTGGCATGTTGGAGCCCTGTGCACTTGGCGAGTCACTTAACCTCCGGGAGCCACAGAGTCTTCCTTGCTAAGTTGGGGATGGACGTGCTTGCTTAACCCACATCTGAGTATCTGGGTGCTTCCTACGTGCCAGGACTGTGTTAGGCAACGGGGACACCGCAATGTCCCTGTGGAGCTTACATGAAGGGGCACAGATGTGCTCGGCAGGCAGGCCTGGAGCCGGGCTGCAGGGTGCTGGTTCCTTTCGCTGGGTGGTCAGGAGGCCTCCCTGAGGCGGGTGCTGAGCTGGCGGGGTGATGAGGAAGGAGAACCTGGCCACAGAGGCGATGCCTCTGCCAGGTGCTCAGGCCCAGCTCCCGTTTCTCAGGCCTGCTCAGGAGGGGGCTGCTCAGCCTTCTGGCCCCGGCACTCCCTGGTGGCCTCAGGCTCCAGAGCGGTTCACAGGCCGGCCCCCAAGCCCCTGGGCAGAAGACCTCCTCCTCTGGAAGGCCTTCCTGCCTGTCCCGACCAGCCTGCTGATCCCCTCCCCGGCCCACAGGAGACCGTCGCCCAGGGTCACGCCGCCCGTGGGCGCCCACCGCCCGTGCACGACCGCCCGGGCAGCATTTCTGCGCTGCCCGCCCGGACCCCGCCTGTCATTAGTCTGCCAGGGAGGCGCTGCTGAGCCCACGCCCGCGGGAGCGACCGACTCCAGCGCCGCGCTGCAGAGGAGGGCCCCCCAAACCCCCCAGCCCCGCGGCCGCCGCCATCGCTCCGACCCCCACCAGGGTCCCCCGCCCAGGCCCCCTTCCTTGGCCCCTTTTAGGTCCCCCCACCTCCCCGGCCCCCTCCCGGTCACCTCCCGCCTCTCCTGGGTCCCGGCTCCCTCCTTGGGCCCCCCAGGGCTCCCCTTAGGGCCCCTCCCACCCCTCCCCGGCCCCCTCCTCCGTTCCCCGACCCGGGCCCTTCCCTGTCCCCTCCCGCCTCTCCTAGGTCCCGGCCCCCCCACCCCCCGGGTCCCGGCCCCCCTCCCGCCGCCGCCCTCGCTCTGCGTGCGGGTGACGCAGCGCCGCCCTCCCCGCCCGCCCCGCGCCGCCGCCGCCCGGCGACTGCAGGGGCCGCTAACGGTCCCGCGCCCTCGGCGTCCGCGCCCCCAGCCCGGGGACGACGGCGCCGCGGCCATGGGGGCGACGCGGGCGGCGGAGCCGCTGCGCTCCGTGCTGTGGGTGAAGCAGCAGCGCTGCGCCGTGAGCCTGGAGCCCGCGCGGGCGCTGCTGCGCTGGTGGCGGAGCCCGGGGCCCGGAGCCGGCGCCCCCGGCGCGGGTGAGTGTCGCCGCCGCCCGTCCCCGGCTCGGCCCGGGGACCGGCTCCTGGTCGCCTGCGGGGCCGCGCAGGACATTTGTCGGGGAGGGACGGAGGCGGCGGCTCGGGCCGGGCCGGGGGACCCGGGCCGGGGCGGGTGTCGGCCTTGGCGGAGGCCCGGAGTGGGGCCGGGGGCCTGGGTGGCGGCTGGCAGGAAAATGTCCCGCGCTGAGGGGTATCTGCTCCTGGCCCAGGATGACAAAGGGGCCGAGGAGGTGCCTGAGGGGGAGGGGAAGACTGTCCCGCAGTTCCCCGCGGGCTTGAGACCCCAGGAGGCGGCAGGGGTCTAGACTCCCCTGAGAGCCGCAGGGCATCTCTGGGACCTGTCCGCAGGGCACCATCCGGACAAGATTGACGGCGCATGGATCCCGAGGGGGCGCACCCCCACCCCACTTCAGTTTAACCCAAGGACAGGTGCTTTCCTTTAGCCGGGCTCCAAAAGCCGAGAGGCACCCTGGCAGGGAGGGTACTTCCTGTTGTCATGACGTTCAAGAAGGGGCTCCTGACCTCCTCTCTCTTGGGATGTGAGCCCTGCCTGGGGGAAGTGCGGGTTGCTTTTGGTGTGACAGTTTGGCCGCATGACCTCCAGAGGCCGTCCCCATTTGGAGAAGTGTATTTTTCATAAACATGGAAAGAATCCCTCCACCCCCCAGGGCCCGGTGCAGTGGTTGGGATGGGACAAGGACACGCTGGCCACCCTCCCTAAGGCTCCTGTGCAGAGCTGTCTGGTGGCAGAGGGATTGGCAGAGGCTTATAAAGATGTCATTTGATCCTCCATGGGAGGGGGAGGATTACAGAAGATGGGGCACCAAGGGGCAGATGTTTCAGGCAGAGGAAACCCAAGGCTGGCAAGTGTGGGTGTGTCCAATTTCATTCATTCCCTCTCTGGCAAGTTCTTACCGAGTGTCTGTTGGGGCTTGGTGGGGCAGTGGCCCAGCCCTGGGTGGGCATGTGTGGCAGAGTCCCTGCTGCAGTGGAGCCTTTCCCACTGATGGGAGAGACTGGGGAGACGCACAGGACAAGTGTGTCTGGTGGGCCTGGAACTGGGGAGGAGGGCCCCGAAGGGGGAGGGCACAGGGTTGTGCAGGTGGGGCAGGTCTCTGGTGCACAGTGGTCACTTACATAGTGACATTTGACCAGAGACGTGAGAGACTGAGTGCCGTGTGCGCGTTAGTGAGAGACAGGTCCAGGCAGAAGTAACAGCACATGCAAGGCCCTGAAGCCAACACCGGGAGGCCAGTGTGGGGGGCAGAGGGAGGTGGGGGAAGGGAAAGGTCTCCCCCGGCCTTGTAGGCTGAGATGGGACTTGCCTGTTACTGTGAGTGGGGTGGAAGCCATGGAGGGTTTTATCCAGCTTAACATTTTCAAAGGGTCCCGTGTCCTCTATGAGGGGGCAGACAGAGGAGAGACCAGGAGTTGCAGCTGGGAGGCTGGTGGCTTTGTCCAGGCGGAGGTGGCAGTGGTGAGCGGGGCTGAATGTGGGGGTTGGATGCCCGGAGGACGCGTGGCGTGGATTCCCGTGTGTGTGTGTGTGTGTGTGTGTGTGTGTGTGTGTGTGTGTGTGTGTGTGTGTGTGTGTAGTCTGTCCAAGCTGCTGGTTACTGGAAGAGAGAGCCCTGCAGGAGGAGCAGAGATTTGAAAAAAATTGTTCTGAGTTTGGGATTCCTTTTAGACACCTTATGGGCAGTCGGGGTGCTGCGTGGGGGGCACTTTCTGACACTGAGTTGTGAGGCTCTGTGGGTTGGGGGGCAGGGACAGAGCTGATTGTTAGGTAGTGCCAAGGTCACAGGGTGGTCTGGACCTATGACCAGCACTTGGTCTCCAGCCATGGGGTCACCAGAAGTATTGTCTTCAGAGAGCCTCTCTGTGGCTGCGGGTGTGAGGGTGTGAGACTTGGCCTTTCTAAGGTCTTTCTGATGTCCCCTTCGGGAGAAATGTCATGCCTCATATGTCACCCTCAGGCCTCCTAGCACGAGGCCCATGTCCTAGTTCTTGCGGTCTTTAGCCTCACAGGGAGAACAGATGCCTGGCGGTTTGGGGCCTTTCTGTAAATCTCCAAGCTCAGGAGCAGTGACTGCCATTCGACGGAGCACTCACTGTGCTGAACTTCTGTTCTGCATCTAACCTGGCCGGTTCCCAAGGGGCAGCCACTCCTGTCTCAGGGATGCAGAGACAGAGCTGTGGCTGTGTGAGTGACTGGGATGAGGGGCGTGTGGGTCCAGCCCCACCTGCCGTGCTGGTCGCCACTGGGCAGCACGGCCTCCCTTGGGCTTCAGAGGCCTCCTGGATGCCAGACAGACCCGCACCCTCGCTGGTGTCGGTGGGAAGTCACTCACTGCCTGTTTCTAGCACCGGCGTCTTTGGCTGGCTCCTGTTGTGGTTTCTGGCCACCCAGCCCTGGGTTTGGGGTGGGGCCGTGTCTACTGTTAGTCACTGTTTTTGCTGGCCGGTGGCTTCCACAGCTGCCTGTCGTCCCTTCCTTGGCATGGTGGTGGCTTCACTCTTACAAGTGGGAGGTACTTTTGTATAGGTTCATCTGGAGCTGCCTATCTGTCTTGCCGAGAGGTGGTCCCTCTTAGAGAGGGTCATGGGCTTCGGGGGTCCTGGTTGGTGGCCTTTCCAGGAAGTAGCCAAAGAGATGGGAAAACACGAGCATATCGGGAAACACCGGGTTACATCCGAGTACAGAAACACAGCCAAACCATCTCTACTCTTTTCCCTCGTAGCTCTGCAGCCCCCAAAAGGAACCAGACCCACGTTAGACTATTTTATGCTTGAGGTCAGTAGGGCAGAATGTAGAGCAGCTCCCAGGACATTCAGCTTGGTTAGCAGGGCAGCGTCACCCGCCCCCGCTGCTCCCCAGGGTGTGTCTGGAGGCACCAGGACTGCCTGGGTTGGGGAGCAATGAGAGGTGGAGAATTGTGCAAAAATAGGCCCTACGACAGGGGTGGGGAACCTGCGGCTTAAGGTCACACGTGGCCTTCTAGGTTCTTAGGTGCAGCCTTTTGGCTGAATCTAAATTTTACAGAACAAATTCTTTTATTTTTATTAATACATTTTTATTCATCTTTTATATTTTTATTTTATTTTTAAAATGAACATATTTAAAATACCAAAGAATAAAATAAGTTTCAGTGAAATAATCCTCCCAGATTGACCGGCACAGTTAGAACATTAGTAAGGCATGAGGGCTAAACTGACGGCTGCTATGCTCATGATTTAGTTCTACCTTCCCCCACCTGACTGGCACCACTACCGCACGAGGCTGGTTGGTGAGAGTTTATGGGGGTTGAGTACAGGAATGTGTTATCAGCTTTTGACAATGGTGCACTGTGTTTCTGTTTGAAATGGAGTTTTTTAATGGTTGTACAGCTCGACAGTATTTGGTAATTCTGTCTGCTTAACAGCCCATCATGTCAGAGAAGACCAAGAGAAGGCTGAAGGAAGATTTTTTAATGAGGATTGGGAATTGCAATATTACCTTGTTTGTGCTAAATTTAAGATGATTTGCTTGCTTTGTGATACTGCAATATCAGCGTTAAAGAAATTCAATGCTCATCAGCATTCACTCATAAGGACAACAAATATTTTAAATTAGAGGGAGAGGCGCGAAAGGTTGTATTGCAAAAATTAAAAGGTGAAAAGCAAAAGCAAAGACAATTCTTCCAAGCAGCAATAAAACCTGAAAATAATGCCGCTGAAGCAGCTTATAAAGTAGCTTCTATACTTGGGGGAAAAGGGAAGTCATTCAGTGATGTAGAAATGGTGAAAGAATGCATTTCCAGAGTTGTAGGATGCTTAGACCTCAATTATGTTTCAAAGTACACACAACTGCCTCTTTCAAGGGGAACGCTAACTAATTAGCAGCATGAATTTGCCTTCAGCTTAACAGAACAACTTCATACAATACTTGAAAATATACATTATTCGGTCACTTTGGATGAGTCAACTGATGCTACTGACTCGGTGCAGTTTTATACTTCATTCGGTCAAAATGGAAGATTCTGTTTGCTACGAAGAGCTACTTGCTTTGGGCCCTCTTGCAAACAGAACACGGGGAATAGATATCTTTGACAACTTCTAAGATAAATGTTGTGAAGTTGGACTGAATTTGGTAAATTTAGTGAGTGTATGTACAGACAGGGCACCTTCCATGACAGGAAAACACGAAGGGTTTATGGCACAAATTGAAAAAGTGTTAACAGATCCAGATGCTCTTGTTTCTTTTCATTGTATTTTCATCAGCAGAATCTCTATGCTAAAGCTACTACTTTAAGTGACACTTTGAAACAAGTTATAAGTATTGTTAACTATATTTGTGCAAATCCAACACGGCATCATCAGTTTCATAACATGCTGAAGTTGAACAATGAGGTATTCAGTGTGGATTTGCCCTAGCTTTCTAAAGGGCATTGGCTATCTCAGGGACAGGTGTGAGCCAAAATTTTTATCTCTGTGAGAACAGATAGTTAAATTTTATGAATAACAGAATCAGCAATGCGAATTATTGAAAGAAAATTTCTATAGGCGTGTAGCATTTCTGTGTGATATCATGTCAAATGAAAACAACTTGAATGTTTCTTTGCAAGGTAAAACTAAGTCTATATATGATATTAATGTGTGGCAAAAAATCCAAGTATTTCAAAAAAAGCTATCTTTTCTTTTTCTTTTTTTTTTTTTTTTTTTGAGACAGAGTGTCGCTTTGTTGCCCGGGCTAGAGTGAGTGCCGTGGCATCAGCCTAGCTCACAGCAACCTCAAACTCCTGGGCTTAAGCGATCCTCCTGCCTCAGCCTCCCGAGTAGCTGGGACTACAGGCATGCACCACCATGCCCAGCTAATTTTTTTGTATATATATTTTAGTTGGCCAGATAATTTCTTTCTATTTTTTAGTAGAGACGGGGTCTCGCTCTTGCTCAGGCTGGTCTCGAACTCCTGACCTCGAGCGATCCACCCGCCTCGGCCTCCCAGAGTGCTAAAAGCTATCTTTTCTTAAAACACTTCTTCAAAAGGAAATTTTGGATGAACATTTTCCCCAGTTAGCAAAGGTCACTGATGAGCAGGATGATGTATGTGAATCATTTGAAGAATACACAACTATTCTAGACCTATTAATTGAAGAATACAATGAAAGGTTCACTGACTTTGAGAATCATGACATCACATTCAAATTAGCATTTTAGCCCCACCTAGTTGAAATCACTAAGTCACCTAAAGAACTACAGATGGAATTGATTGAGTTCTCAGTAGATGACATTTTAAAGTCATTGTTTGATGCTAAGAAAGATCCAGTTGAAAAATGCAGTAGAATACCCATACCTATGGCAACATGCCCCCAAAATGCTTTCTTGCTTTTCAACCACTTACTGCTGTGAATCTACATTCTCCTACCTAACCCAAATCAAGATGCCCTTAAGGTCACAAATGACTGATACCCATCTAGAGGATCAGCTGAAACTGTGGACCTCCATGCTGCAACCAAATATTCAAATGCTTTCCAACAAAAAGCAGACACAACGAAGTCATTAAAAGGTTAGTTCGCGTTAAAATTAACGAATAGTTTTCATTTTTTTAAATTATTAAGTACATAGTAGATTTTTACAAAATAATGTACATTTTTAAGTATATCTAATTGAAGTTTCTTAAATGCAGCCTTATTTGATTACAGCTAAATCAAAGTGTCCTTCCAACATGGAAAGGTCCCCCCGCCCCCGGCAGAGGAGGACCTGTGGGGTGAGGCCTGGGGCCGTCCTGCAGCTGCGGGAGACGGGCCGTGAGGCCCAGCCGGGCCCCCGTGTGTGCTGTGCGGGGACGGCCACTTAGTTATTTCATCCATTCCTTGGTTTTCTCCATAATTTCACTTGTGTTCTCAGATGTGGAACCTAGAAGCTCTGAGCTGACTGCTCCCATGCACAAGATGTGCAGAAGGGAGCCAGCTTTGAACCCAGCACACGCTCCTTCATCGGTGGTCCCCATGCTGGGAGGGTGACTGACTGACTGTTCAAGAACAAAGATAAGGACGAGAAATTTGGAGGGCTGGAGGTTTCTGGGCCTGGGTGAGGTCTGTGCCTGAGAAAGCTGACACAGCAAGTGCCCTGGGCCGCCTTCTGGTGGGAAGTGGGGCAGACTGAAAACAGGAAACCCTGAGGGGAGGCTTCTCCAAGTGGGTCATGCTAGTTGAACTTGAAACGCTGCAAGGATATCTGGGTTATTCCCCCGGCTGCAGCAAAACACACTGAAATAGACCCTGTATTTGTTCTCTCAGAGCTGGGGCTGGGAGGAGGGTGTGTGTGTGAGTGTGTGTGATGGGGGGTTCAAGGAGTGGTGTTGGGGCCCCTTTCCAGGCTCCACCATTGTGAGAGGCCCCTGCCCTTCCTCCCGCCAGCTCCCACCTGGAATGCCCCAGGCTGGCAGTGAGCGCCCTGGCAGGCTGCTGTGTGTGTGAAGTGCCCCCAGCACTCCCTACAGGTGCCTGGCAAGACCTAGGCAAGCCAGAGATACTTAAAAAAAATTTGTTTCCTGCTTACAAAAGTAATGCATGTTGATTTAATAAAATCTAGAAACCACAGAAAAGCACACACACAAAAAGTCACCCTTAGTCTTACACTTAAGTGATTAATACTTGGCATTTGTGTATATGTAAATACACATGAAAGGAAGGGTAGGAAAATATACTGCAGAATGTTTTCTTCTTTTAAAACAGTATTTTAACAAACCGATTTTATGGAGGTCTAATTTGCATGCAGTAAAATTCACACATTTTAGGAGTATATGGTTGGATGGGTTTTGATACCGCATGCGCCTCCGTGAGCACCACCCCATGGGGACACAGGACACTGGCAACGCAGCACCCCAGGGCCTTGCCTGGGCCGGCCCTGTCTCTGCCCTGCCCGCACCAGGTTGGGTCCGGTGCTGACAGTCTTACGTCAGCGAAACCATCAGCCTCTTTTGTGGCTGGCTGCTTTATCTCATTTAGTTTTTTGAGATTCACAATGTTGGTGGTTCATTCTTTTTAGTTACTAAGTAATATTGCATTGTGTGAGTACACTAGTTTATCCATGGACTTTTGGACTATTTCCATTTTTGGCTGCACGAATAAAGATAATCTGGCAATATTCTGAGATTGTAAAGAATATACATCCTTTGACCCGGCAATTCCATTTGTGATCATGTATCCTAAGGAAGTTTTAGTGTTTTAGGAACTTTCGTACTTAAGAAGATATGTTTTCTGTGTATTTGAGATACTCCTGATATTTTTTGCTTTCTGTTCCCCCGTGCAAGTTGTTTTTCTTCGGTAATTTTCTAGAGAACATGGCTGGTTTCTCCCCTTGGAGTGTTGTCTCAGGAACAGGCAGACGGTGTAGGACGAAGCCGGCCTCACGCTCACAGCCTCGTCGCGACTGGATGGTCTCAGCGGTCAGTGCCGCGTGGCCATCTCCCCCCGCTCGCGCTTCCGTCCTGGTTTCGCTTGAGCCTCGGGAGCGAGTTTGCGGGCGGAGACAGCCAGCCTCCCACACCCGGCACGGACGCCGGCTTCTCTCCCAGGCCGGGCGCCTGTCCCGTCTCGGTCTCACTCGGCCTCCTCCTCCGGTCTTGGGGTTTATCATCCCTGGCCCTGGGCTGCCCCCTCCGGTCCCTCCTGCTCGCCGTCTGGTCTCTGCAGGGCACAGGCTGGTGGTTGAACCCCAGGTCGTGGGGGTTGGAAGTCTGGAGAGCGTCCTGAGGGGCACCTCATGGAGCCACCAGCGCCTTCAGCCCCTCCAGACGACCCTCCCGTCCCCCCGCAATTTTTCTGTTTTTTGTAGAGACGGGGTATCGCTGTGTTGCCCAGGCTGGTCTCAACCTCCCCCCCGGCCTCCCAAAGTGCTGGGATTACAGGCGTGAACCACCGCGCCAGCCCCTGCCCCTGCTTTCCCTTAATTAATGTTTGCGTGCTATGTCCTTTCCCATCCCTTTCCTTTCGACCTGCTTACAGCGTGCGGTTTGAAGTGAGTTCCTTATAAACAGCATGCAGCTTGGTGGTGGTTTTCAATCCACTCTGCCAGCCTCTGTCCTTTTACTCTGTGCTGGTATGTTAGGGATTAGGCCTGCCATTTTATTTTATCGTTTGTTTTCTGGTTTTTATTTCTGTTTTCTTTTTCTTGCCTTTCTGTTCATTAAATATTTTTTAGAATTTCATTTTTATTTATTCTTGTATTTTAGAACATTTTATGAGTTTTCTTTTTTTTCTTTCTTTCTTTTTTTTTTTTTTGATGCAGAGTCTTGCTCTTTTGCCCTGGGTAGAGTGCCGTGACAGCAACCTCAAACTCCTGGGGTCAAGCAATCCTCCTGCCTCAGCCTCCCGAGTAGCTGGGACTACAGGCATGCACCACCATGCCCGGCTAATTTTTTCTATATATTTTTAGTTGTCCAGATAATTTCTTTCTATTTTTTTTAGTAAAGACGGGGGTCTCGCTCTTGCTCAGGCTGGTCTTGAACTCCTGACCTGGAGTGATCCGCCCGCCTCAGCCTCCCAGAGTGCTAGGATTACAGGTGTGAGCCATCGTGCCCGGCCATGAGTTTTCTTATTGTGGTAAAACACCTGTATTATTCTTGAGTGTGTCTCTTTGTACAGCCTTTGAGTGGCTGTTCCAGGTGTCACTTCACCTGTGCATCACTCGTCTGAATCTGGTCTACTAGAGGTGGCATTAACCAGCTGGAGTGACACATGGAAATCTTACTCTCTCCCGTGCTCTTCCCTGTTTATACTACAGTTGTCTTAATTGTTTTCTCTGCATACATTTAGAACCATATCAGTGTTATAACTTTATCTTCAACCCTCAGGCATAATTAAAACTCGACAGGAGAAGACAAGGAAAGTCCGTTGTGTTTTCTCACATCTTTGCTTACCATGTTCATTCTTCCTTCCTTTTCTTCTTAAGGCTGTCTTCTTTTGTCACCTCCACTCTGTTCGGGGTGCTTGCATTTAGGAGAAGTCTGTGGCCAGCAAGTCCACTTCTTTTGTCACCTCCACTCTGTTCAGGGTGCTTGCATTTAGGAGAAGTCTGTGGCCAGCAAGTCCACAAGCACCCCTTCACCTGGGAATGGCTTGATTCCTCCTTCATCTCCCTCCTCCTTCGTTTTTTGCTGGATATGGGATTCTGGGTAGACAGGTCTTTTCTTCCATTCCTTGAAAAATGTTGTGCCACTTCCTTCTGGCCTTCGTGGTTTCCAGGCTCCTTGGTCATCTGAATTGTTTTTCCCTAGAGGTAGGGTGTCATTTCTCTCTCACTGCTTTTAAGACTGGTTTTCAGAAGTTTCGCTATGATGTGTCTTGGCGTGGACTCCTTTGGGCTTATCCTATTTGAGATTTGCTCAGCTTGTCGAATATGCAGGTTTATGTCTTTTGCCAAATTTGGGAAGTTTTCAGCCATTGGATTTTTTGGTTTTTGAGTATGTTTTCGGCCCTGCTGTCTTTCTCCTCTCCTGCTGGGACCCAGTGACATGGATGTTAGGTCTTTGTTACAATCCCGCAGGTTCCTGAGGCTCTGTTGATTACTTTTTAACTCCGTTTTTCTCTGTTGTTCAGACTGGGTAATTTCCATTGTTCTGTCTTGCAGGTCACCGATTGTTTGTCCCCTCTATCCTGCTGCTCAGCCCCCATCTGTCTTCTGTTTTGGTTTTGCCTTTTCATTCTGGAATTTCCAGCTCGTCCTTTGTCATGTCTTCTGTTTCTTCGTCCTGCCCTTCTCTTTGCTGCTGTACTTGTTCCAGGTGTGCGCAGTCTGCTCCTGAGGCCCCACCGTGGCTGCACCCAGGTCCTCGCAGGTGATGGCTCAGCGTCCCCCGAGGGGCTTTTTCATTCAGCGTGAAGCTCTTCCTGGAGCCTTGCGTGGTACTTGATTTTCAGTTGAAACCTGGATATTTCATAGCGTGTTCTGAGACTCTGGGTACTACTTAACCTTCCGCCGTAGCTGCTTTCTGCAGGGCAGAGCGCCAGTCACTGCCAGGTGGGGTGGAAGTCCGTGTCCCCTCAGCCTTGGTGGCTGAGGCGGGGACTGCTCGTTCCTGCTGGGTGGAGGTGGGAGCCCACGCAGTCCCTGAGTCTCCACCAATACTTGGGGGAAGAGGGAGCTCAGATGAGAATCCCAGCTCCCTGCTAGGCGTTCTCCCGCGCTGCCCTGCCTGCGGTGTCGGGGTGGGAGTCTAGGCCCGCAGCTGGTGCCGTGGGAGGGAGGCGGCCGGTTTCTTCTGTGGTGTTTGGCTGGAGTAGGGCAGCTATTGTCCACGAGTTCTGCCTCGTGAGGCTGCCCCTTCCTGGGGCCTTCGGCTGGAGAGAGTGGGCTTTTGTTGGGGACTTTTGTTTGCACCTGCTGGCACTTCCGGGTCACAGGCTTCTTGAGTTCCAAATCCGAGACACAGGAGGCCAGAGGAAAGCCCAGGGGACCACCACATCCCGTTTGGGGCCCAGGTCCCCCGGCAGCCTGCTTTCTCCACCTTTCAGAGTCTTGTTTGTTTCATATCTGACATCCAGAGGAGGGAAAAGTATATCTGGTCCATCTTCTTAGAAGTGGAAGGTTCTTGTACATTAAAAAATTTTTTTCTATTCTGTTCTTCTGAATAGATTATTTCTACTGACCTATTTTCAACATTGTTGATTTTCCTCTATCGCATCCATTCAGCTACTGAGCCCGGCCAGTGATCTTGACATTTCAGTTACTGTACTTTGCAGTTCTAGGTTTTCCGTTTGATTCCCACAGTTTCTGTTAGTCTCCTGAGAACTTCTGTCTTTGTGTTCCCGGTAAGAATGTCCAGCTATGCCTCGGCGAGGCGAGCATGGCTGTAACAGCCGGTTGGAGTTTTCATGTGATAATGCCGACATCTGGGTCACCTCACATTTGACGTCTGTGCATTGTCTGTTGCCTTGAGAACGTTAGTGTTTCCTGGTTCTGGACGTGTTGATTAATTCTGGGTTATTTCCTGGACATTTGGAATATTATGTTGTGAGACTGAGTCCTGTTACAATCCTTTGGAGAATTTTTCTTTTTTAAAAGCAGCTGCTCCACCTGGGTGGGCACAGGTGGTGAGTCTGTCTCACATGGTGGAGGAGGTGGGCTCTTAGTAGCCCCAGGGCACTGAACGGTCCCTGGGGTCCTCTGACTCCCACCTTGTCCGTAGGACGGGAAGGCTAATGCAGGATTTCCCGTGGGCTGAGGCGTGAGTGTGGGGTGGAGACGGTGGGTGTTCTGTGTGTTGGAATGCCAGCTGGCACGGCCTTTGGTTGTGCTGGCATTATATAAGCAGGTCTAGGATTAACCCAGCCCATTTCCTGGCCCCACAGACTGGAGACACACAGGTGCATAAGTTCTGCCCTGCCCTGAAAGCCTCCTAGCTTAACAGGAAAAACCGCCATCTGGTTTAGTGCTTCTGTGTCGGTCCTCGCAGAATGCCTGGTGTCCTGGTGCCCAGGAAATGCTGTTGGATGTCGAGTGGCCCGTGCGACCTCACCCGCACTGCGGCCGCATGTTGCTGGTGGCCTGTTGAGGTTCTGCTCCTAACCAGCCAGGTGACCCTGGGAGGCCATTCCAGGTGGTTCTGCAGCTCCACACCTGCCTCCCAAGGGGGCCTCCATGCATTATAGCCACCAACTGTCATCTCCTGGGTCTCAGCTGGATCTTGCCAGATCGATGCGAAGCTCCTTGCAGTCAGGGGCCTGCTTTGGACACTGTTTTCCTAGATGCCGGAACAGTGCGGCCACATGGCGGCATCACTAGTGCTGGATGAAGTGACTCCTGGGTGTGAGTGGCACCTGGTGATGCCGGCAGGCTCTCTTCCCAGCTCACCTTTTCAAACCCAAGCAGCTGCTGATGAGTTTAGCAAGGCAACCCCGGCATGTTGCAGCATGAGGGAAAGCTACTTCTGACACTTGCAGCTGCGTCATCCAAAGGCCAGTCTCAGCATGCGGGAAGTGACATTTGCCACCAGCCCTGACAGGGATCTATCAGTCAAGTCTGGAGAAGTCACAGCTCAGTGCTGTGTCACTGACACCACGTGGGTTTTGGCCTTTCCCACCTTCTGTCTGGTGTCGGACAAATGCAGGGCTGTGTCGGTTGGGGCGGACATGGCGGGTGGGGAGGGGACAGGGACAGCTTGACCACTCTCAAGGGAGTTTGTTACTGCATGGTATTTCTGGACTCTCAGTGGCAGTCGGGCGCAGTACTGTTCTTTGGTCTTACTTTGCACAGGCAAGAACGGACCTTCAATTTTTAGTGACGTCAGGTGTTCATCCAGCGGGTGTTTACTGAGTGGTGTGCTAGGGGGAAAAGGCATCTGTCGTGTGTAATTGCAGGGCGAATCAGGACTCGCTACCAACTCCAGCCTCTCGGGAGTTCTTCCTCCAGCTGGGTGTGCGGAGGTGGGCCTGCCTCGCGCCACCTCCCTGGGCCGAGGCGTCACCTGCAGTCCCTGTGGACATGGGCCTCAGACTTCCGCACCATGTGTCACACCACACTAGCGGGCAGGGCAGGCAGTGGCCAGCTCTCTTGCTCCGTCCCCTTCCCTGCGTCTCACATCAGGGCTCACACTGCTGCAGAGTCATGGGGGAGACCGTGTCCCCTGACTGTGAACTTGTTTTGTTCTCGCTGCACATCCCAAGAGGCAAAAGGCGTCTGGAAACTCCTCCATGGCTGGGGGAGGCCCGGCTGAGCAACACGTTCCTCCGCACCTTGACCCTGGCCTTGTTGAGCGGGCGTGTTTGTGTGTTTGCACATGATGCACCTGTGTCCCTGGGCCCCAGGCAGCCCTCGTGACACCAGGAGACCCGTGGGCTCCCCTGCTGGAGGTGGTGCTGCTGTGTGGCCGGTTTAGTCCAGGACCTTCTGTATCAAAGCCGATTGGCAGCAGGCACTGGTTTTCATCTGCGAGTCACAATCATGAAATAAACGTAGTGAATCGTGATGAGCACTAACAAACAAATAGAACAGAATCGAAAGAGAAGATGCTGGAAGTAGAGTCCTCTCAGCGGCCCTAGCAAGCCCTGCACGGAGTGCTGAGTCCTGCTGGGTCTGCAGAAACGGACCGCAAACACGTGGGCTGACCAGGAGCCCACGTCCGGGCTCACTCGCCAACACAGCCTTAGGTTTTTCTGGAATGTGATGGCCGCTCGATCATTGCCTTTATCGGGGCTCACTGCTTGTCCACATGAGGCACAGTGGGGGTGAGGAGCACGACAGAGAATCTGTCTGTTGTCAGCAAAAGCGTCGAAACTTTCAGCTGAGATTGTGTTACAAATTTCCAGTCCATTTTTGGGAAGGACTTTATTGAATGAGAACTTTTTCCCAGTGTGTAACAGTTGTAATATTTGAACCAGTACTAATTGCCCTGAGCGGATTGTTTTATTATTAGGAGAAAAATTAATGACAAACTGAAAAATACAGAGGCATGTTCAAGTGTAGCTGTAGGATCTGAAAGTGAAAATGAAGGTAATAGTTGACTCTCAGGCTTCTAATTCATTTGAACTCTGCTCTAAAAAGAGGTGAAGAATATTTAAAATGCGGCTTGATTATCAAATGCTCAACACCCCAAAAAAGACCTACCCTGATGTGTTAGCTGTAAGGATGTTCTTATAAATGAAAACTTCAGTCTTGCAAAATTAAAGATAGTCAAACACAGCTCGCTGTCCTGGCTGGCTCGATTATTATTTTAAAAACTCTTTTCTTCTTAGCCAATTTGAGTTTTTCTGTGGCTGCCAATGTTAAGACCTTGTCAGGTGCTTGTCCTGTTGCCTGGGCGTGGTTGAGAAGTGCCGCAGGTGAGGAGGCTGTGTGGGTCTGGGATCCTCCGGAACCAGCCCCTGGGGAGGCGGGGCCTGGACAGGTGCGAGAGTGGGGGTGGCAGGTGGCGGGGCCTGGACAGGTGTGAGAGTGGGGGTGGCAGGTCGCGGGCTGTCCCTGCTGGCTGCAGCGTCTGCGTGTGGCAGGCTCTCTTTAATCTCTGGAGGATGGAGGAGAAGAATTTTTGAGTAGATTTCCCAGGTGCTAGTTCTGGGTGCTGCCATGTGCCATCTCTGCCCTAGGTGTGTTATTCGACCTGGGTGGTGTTATTGACCCAGTTTCCTTGTCTGCAGGATAGGGATCGTGACAGCTCTATTGCCGGTTTTATAGCCAACCTAGGAAGCCAACCACAAATTATAACACTCTTCTGTGTGAAAATATATCGTGAATCCCTAACAGCAATTCCCAAGTCAGCTGCTGGAACGCGGCCTGTGCAACCCGGGCTTTGCCATGTTCACTGCTCTGCGCTCTCCTGGGGGCTCTTCCAGCCCGGCTGCAGTTACTGCCGCCACCTTCCACGCTGCGCTCCGGCCCAGAACTCTCTCCTGGTGCGCGGGCCTGGGATCACGGCTGCCACTGAACATGCCCAGGGTGGCTGGCGTGGAATCTGCCCTTCCCTGGGCTTGGTGGTGGGGAATGTCCAGTGCCGTCATCCCCAAGTCCCCCCTTCCTACCCCTTCATCCCGGGGGACCCGCCGTGGCCTTTCCAGAACCCACCCCGTGGCTGGGCCCTGACTCTCCCTCGCGCTCCCTGTGGTTCTGGCTGCCCACGTCCCGTTACATTCCTTCCGCTTGGATTCCCAGCCAGATGCTGTCCTGAGGACAGACACCGTGTCTTCAACGTGGTTCCCCAAAGTTAGCACGGTAGCTGGCCCAGAAGAGGTTTTGCTGCCCGAATGGCCAAGTGATCATGTAAAGAGGTGCAGCAGGCGTTTGGCGACTCCGCTGGGCGGGACAACCCCGTCTGGTAACGCCGGGCTGCCCGTGGTTATTTAGCTCAGAGTTAAAAAGTGACATGTACGTTCCTTTTAATTTTTGGATTTCTAACGACAGTGTTAAAGCAGAACATTCTCAGCCTTCTGGACACACGGCGTGTGTTTTACAGATGCCTGCTCCGTGCCGGTCGCCGAGATCATTGCCGTGGAAGAGACAGACGTCCATGGGAAGCACCGCGGCAGCGGCCGGTGGCAGAAGATGGAGAAGCCGTTCGCGTTCACAGGTGACGGATCCGGCGTCTCCCCACGACGCCTCACTGATCCACACAGACACGCGAGAGGGGACTGTTTTGGTTATTTGTTTCACAAGCTCCAGGGATTGGTTTATCTTCGTAGACTCTTCCTAATAGTTTTTCCAAGATCCACTTTTAGTTCATGTTTTGGTTGATGATCATCTTTATTTCTTATTTTTTTTAATATGGATTAAAAGATCTGAAAATAGGATTTTTTTTTCTAATATACCTTGAAAGTTACTAACTAGTTAAAAAAAAAAAAAAAAAAGAGAACCGCTGGGGAATTGTCCGTTGTGAGCCTGTAACTCGCGGGCACGTGAAGCGTGTTCGCTCGGGGTTTTGCCCGCCGGGCCGCTCCGGGGCTAACGCGCGTGTTTGTTTCTGTGCAGTCCACTGTGTGAAGAGAGCGCGGCGCCACCGCTGGAAGTGGGCGCAGGTGACGTTCTGCTGCCCAGAGGAGCAGCTGTGTCACCTGTGGCTGCAGACCCTGAGGGCCATGCTGGAGACGCTGAGTACGTGTTTGGAGTGACAGGCAGGGCAGCGTGGTGGATGCCTGTGGGATTCGCTGGTGTCCCCTACAGCCCCCTCCCTCATACAGCCCCCTCCCTCGTACAGCCCCCTCCCTCATACAGCCCCCCTCCCTCCATACAGCCCCCCTCCCTCATACAGCCCCCTCCCTCATACAGCCCCCCTCCCTCCATACAGCCCCCTCCCTCATACAGCCCCCTCCCTCCATACAGCCCCCCTCCCTCATACAGCCCCCTCCCTCATACAGCCCCCCTCCCTCCATACAGCCCCCTCCCTCATACAGCCCCCTCCCTCCATACAGCCCCCCTCCCTCATACAGCCCCCTCCCTCATACAGCCCCCCTCCCTCGTACAGCCCCCCTCCCTCGTACAGCCCCCTCCCTCCATACAGCCCCCTCCCTCATACAGCCCCCCTCCCTCGTACAGCCCCCCTCCCTCGTACAGCCCCCCTCCCTCCATACAGCCCCCTCCCTCATACAGCCCCCTCCCTCCATACAGCCCCCCTCCCTCATACAGCCCCCTCCCTCATACAGCCCCCCTCCCTCGTACAGCCCCCCTCCCTCGTACAGCCCCCTCCCTCCATACAGCCCCCTCCCTCATACAGCCCCCTCCCTCCATACAGCCCCCCTCCCTCACACAGCCCCCTCCCTCATACAGCCCCCCTCCCTCATACAGCCCCCCTCCCTCCATACAGCCCCCCTCCCTCATACAGCCCCCTCCCTCCATACAGCCCCCCTCCCTCATACAGCCCCCTCCCTCATACAGCCCCCTCCCTCCAAGCCCCCTCCCTCATACAGCCCCCCTCCCTCCAAGCCCCCCTCCCTCATACAGCCCCCCTCCCTCGTACAGCCCCCTCCCTCCATACAGCCCCCCTCCCTCATACAGCCCCCTCCCTCATACAGCCCCCCTCCCTCATACAGCCCCCTCCCTCATACAGCCCCCCTCCCTCATACAGCCCCCTCCCTCATACAGCCCCCCTCCCTCCAAGCCCCCCTCCCTCATACAGCTGGTCACTCCCCAGGTGGATGTGATGCATCAGTCTGACTTCTTAAAAATTTACTAATTAGAGGACCGGCGGAGCGAGTGCCAAGAGCATGGGCTCACAGCCCCGGCCCGGGCATGGAGTTGCACCCCCCATGGGGAAATCCTGACCCTGGTGTGGCGTCTGAGCCCCCAGATTACCTGCCGGGAGACCTGAGGCCGTTCACCTGGTCTCCTGAGCCTTGGGTTCTCTTTCTGGAAGTGGGGACGGTAGTAGCTCCTGCATTCGAGGTGAATGTGGGGAGGGGCCCAGGGCCCCGGGGGAGTGTCCCGGCCTGTGGGGGCTGTGTCTATTTCTGCGGTGCAGCAGGAGCCTGGGCTGAGTTACCATGTGCTGAACAACAGCGGCCTCTTTGTCACCCTTAAAATGTGGTAGGAGCCGGGCGTGGTGGCACATGCCTGTAGTCCCGGCTGCCCAGGAGGCTGAGGCAGGAGGGTCGCTTGAGCCCAGGAGGTGGAGGCTGCAGTGAGCTGTGATCACGCCACTGTACTCCAGCCTGGGTGACAGAGCGAGACCCCGTCTCTAAAAAAAAAAAAAAAAAAAAAAAAAAAAGAAGTGGTAGGTGTTCATTCGTTTAGTATCCATAACACTATATTTTATGTTGTTTGGTTATAAACTTAATACACGGTCTTGACCTTGACAACTCAGTATAAGCTTCAGCCGTAGAATAGAAATAGCATGTGTTTATGTTAGTTTTATATCTTTTTGAGTTAATTTGGCATCTTCCTCAAAAAAAGGAGTTTTAATTGATTTGAAGAAGGTATTCCCATATTTAGCTTTAGAGAAATGTCCTTGCTCGAGAAGCACAGTTTTTGATTCTCACTGGGGCAGGAGGACTCCAGTTTCCGCACTTCTGTTCTGTCCTGTGGAACCAGGTCTTCACCACCTGCTGCCGTAACAAGCTCACCCTGACCCTCCTCACGCTCAGCCCACCACGAGCTCTGTCCCTGTCCCTGTCTCTGTGTCCCAGGCTGTTCAGAGACGGGCCGCAGCTTCTCTGCCTTCTCCCCGCTGGGCTCCAGCCTCCTCCCCCCATCACCCCTGCTCCCGCCTGACCTTTCCCGTCTCATCTGTCTGTTCTCATGAGACTTTGAGTTTTTAGGTTTCTGGGTTTGAGTCTGTAGGTGCAGACTCCAAGAGAAAATCCCCAGAACCCTGCTGTCTGTTGAATAATGTGGATTTTTTTTTTTCTATATAATTCACAGGAAAACCCATATGTTGCACCTTTGATACAGTCTGCTTGTATCTAAAGATAGTGTATGATTCTATTATTTTAGCTACTCTACAATTTTAACTTGCAACGCTGTCATCCCTTTTAATGTTTTATCGACACTTAACAGAGAAGTGCTCACATTCTGAGTGTTGGGCCTGGTGAGTTTTCACACTGAGCACACTTGTGTAACTGGCACCCTGCTGGAGAGACGGAGTGTGGCCAGCCCCGGGGAGCCCCTGCCCTGTGGTCGCTGCCCCCCCCAGGGTAACACCGCACGACTTCTGAGCACCTAGAGCCGTGTTTGTGCTTCTACACATCAGGTCACGCAGTGTAGACGGTACCGTGTCTGGCTTTGTGCCTGACATCGTGTGGGTGAAATTTCCACGCCGTTGCATCTGGTGGCGGTTTGGTCATTCTCTTGGCGGTGTGGTGGTGGTCCATGAGGCACCCGTGTGGCCATTTCTCCACCCGTTTTGCTGTTGACGGTCCCAGTTTGGGCTGTGATAGATAACAGTGTTGTGGACATTCTAGCACGTGTGTTTCTGAGCACGTTCGCGTTTCTCTTGGGTGTGCGCTAGCAGCGGACTTGCTGGCGTGGAGCACACACGTGTCCAGCTTCAGCAGGCACCGCCAGGCTGTTCTCGCGGCAGGTGCGGCGCGGGCTCACCCATCGGGTATCCGAGCTCCAGCCACTCCACGGCCTGGCCACCCCCTTCTGATTGTAGCCGTGGTGGTGAGCGCCAGTCTTGATTGTGGCTTTGGTTTGCGTTTCCATGATGGTCAGTGAAGCTGAGAAATACATTCGTGTGTTTGTAGGCCGTTGGCAGGTCCCCTTTGTGAGGTTTCTGTTCTTTTGTCCATTTTTCTGTTGGGTTGTCTCTTTTTCTTAATGACAGGTAGAAATTCTTTACACATTGTGGATCTGAATCTTTTATTGAATTTATGAATTACAGGTATCTTCTCCTAATCCGTGGTTTGCCTTTTCACTCTCTTGTTGAGGTCTTTTTGTTTTGGTCTGTTTTTGGAGATAGGGTTTTGCACTGTTGCCCAGGCTAGAGTGCAGTGGCGTTTATTGGGGCCTTTTGATGAACAGACATTCTTAATATCACTCTGTTTATCTTTTTTTGTAGTTATTAATTTATTTTTGTGCTTTTTAAAAAACTTTATGGTAAGACTGTATCCTAGTTAAGACATCTCTGTCTACTCCAAGGTCATGAAGATGTTTCATTCTCAGGCTTTATTGTTTTACCTGTCAATTTAGACGACAACCCATTTGGATTTGGTCTTTGCATGTGGTATGAGGTGAGTGGTCAAGGTCCGTTTTCTTAAAATACAAATATCTGCTTGAGCCCGTGTGTTTATGGGAAAGACCTTCCTTTCCCCTGCTGCACTGGGGTGCCATGATCATGTTTTTTATTTTCTGTTGGTTGTGTACAGATTTGTGATAGAATTACGTATTTCACCTTGCACCCCGTGACCTTGCTAAGCTGACGTATTAATGCTACTAGTTTGGTGATTGTTTCAGATTTTGCCCAGACACAAGCATGTCAGCTGTGCATAATGACGGTTCTGTTTCTTCAGTGTAAATTCTTCTCCCTCTCATTTCTTTTTCTCACGATTTTGCCCTGTCCGGACCACCAGAGCAGGGGTGCGTCATCCTTGTCTGAGTCCTGGTCACAGGGAAGGTTTCACCATTTCACCATCAAGAATGATGTGTCTTAGCTTGTTAATAGATTTGTAAAACCAGATTAAGGGGATTCCCTTCTAATCCTAGTTTTCTGAGAGTTTTGGGTTTTTTAAATCATGAAAAGGGAATTGAATTCCATAAATGCTTTTTCTGCATCTGTTGAGATGATTGCTTGATCTTTTTGAGTTAATATGTTGAATGACATTAATTTCTCATTGTTACAACCCTTCACATTCCTGGAGTGGACACACCCCTCTCGGTCACAACGTAGCTGTCCGTATCTCACTGATTTGACGCGCGGATATTCTGTTCAGGATTTTTGCACTTAGGTTTGGGGAGGACTAGCTCTGCAAGTTCCCCGTCTGGTAACATTCTTGTCGGGGTTTGCTCTGAAGGCCTCAGTGGACTCACACAGAGAGCTCAGACACGTTTCTTCCTCTTCTGTTCTCTGCACGAGTTGGGGCTATTTTTTCCTTAAAATTTGTTTTCCCTCAGAAAATGGTAAAATGCTGTGAAATGGACAAACCCCAAGTTTCAGTCAGCGAGTTGGGAAACCGCACACCCGTACGGCACAAGCTGCCAAGGCTGACGCCAGCCAGGAGCTCTCTGTGGTCCGAGGTCAGCAGACGGCCCCAGGCTGGCTTTGTCCCCTTGTTTCGCCTGCTGTAGAGACGGAGCCACGTAACGTGGACGCTGCGTGCAGGGCGTCAGCCCCTCGGCACACTGCTTTCGACGTTTCTCCGTAGTGGCAGTGTGGCTGTGGCTTGCTGTCATGACTGAAGAATGTTCCGAGTGTGGACAGACCACACCGTGTCTGTGCATCAGGTGTCGGACACCTGGGTTGCTTCCTCTTTCCGGCTGCTGTGGAAGGTGCTGCAGTGAGTGAACGCTTGTGTCCCAGTTTCCAAATGTGCTCAGGTTTTCAGTTTTCTTGGGCACGTACCTTCTTGATTACTTTAATTGATTACATTTTTTTTTTTTAAGTAGCAGAATCTACTGGAACTGACCAAAACAGAAATGTGGAGGTTGTTATAAACAAAACAGGGGTTCCTCAGGAAACCCAACCATGGGAGATGGGCCGGGTCTCCGGAGGGCCTGAAACCGGCCCGGGGCCTGCGTCAGGGAGACTGCGTCCGTCCGCCCCCTGGGCTGCTCCCTCACGCTGTCTCCCTCTGTGCCTGTCTGTCTGTCTGTCTCCAATGCTCCTTGCTGCACATGTGCTTCGTGTCCTTGTCCTCTGCAAACTCGCTTCCTCCACATGCAGAGGAACGAGGCTGCTG
Source organism: Lemur catta (assembly GCF_020740605.2). Classification (NCBI taxonomy): domain Eukaryota; kingdom Metazoa; phylum Chordata; class Mammalia; order Primates; family Lemuridae; genus Lemur; species Lemur catta. The sequence goes on from NC_059133.1 coordinate 2,989,779, forward strand.
CCCTCCAGAGTTTGCATCTGAGGCTCTTGCGGGGAGAGTGAGCTTTTCTCAGTGAGAATCGTGCATTCCTGGGACTGTCCCCATATCCAGCAGGTGTGCGCAGCACCTGCCGTTCTGACCGCTGCTGCCTCTCTGGTTTCGTAGATTAGGAAGCTCTTTATCCCTGTTCTTTAAGATTTAAAAATACTTTTTATCAGGTAATACTAAGAATCCTAAAAACATTGTGGTTTGCTTTTGTCTAGTAAGACAGCTCTAAATTTTGACTTTGTTATTTTCATTGTGATTCGCGTGTTGCTGCTGTCACCTTGCAGCGTCGAGACCAAAGCATTTGCTGGTGTTCATCAACCCGTTTGGAGGAAAAGGGAAAGGCAAGCGGATCTACGAGCAAAAAGTGGCGCCGTTGTTTACACTGGCCTCCATCACCACCGACGTAATCGGTGAGGTTCGGATCTGGGCTGAGTACTTGAAAGAAAACCTGAGAATGATTTAAAGGTAGTCACGAGAGAAAGTTTGTATTATTTTTAAGCAGAATAGAATTTTTTAAATATACCAGAATGAGAAGAATACAAAATAAAGAATGTAATCTTTCCCAGCCAAGTCTCAGCATATGAAGCACTCAGGAAAAACACTGGGAAGATAAAAGGGCAAGATCACGGACAGAAAATTCTTTCAAGAAGAGATCAAGGGATTAATAAGTCTTAGAAATAATCTCACCAGTAAGTGACACTGTAGGAAACATAATGCAACACACAATTGTGGCACCGAGTTTTCAGTGCAAATACTAGATGCAGGGAGGTGCAGAAAGGCCATGTTCTCTCGCCCTTCCTCAGGGTCTGAGGGTTTTGTGAATCCATATTAAAAAGTTACCTGGCGGCCAGGTGCGGTGGCGCACGCCTGTCATCCTAGCACTCTGGGAAGCCAGGGCGGGAGGATCGCCTGAGCTTAGGAGTTCCAAGACCAGCCTGAGCAAGAGTGAGACCCATCTCCACCAAGAATAGAAAAAATTAGCCGGGTTGGTGGCACACACCTGTAGTCCCAGCTGCTCAGGAGGCTGAGGCAGGATCACTTGAGCCCAGGAGTTGGAGGCTGCAGTGAGCTATGATGACACCACTGCACTCTATCTAGCCTGGGAGACAGAGCGAGCCTCTGTCTCAAAAAAAAAAAAAAAAAAAGTCACCTGGCAATGTGGGTCAAGAGCCTGAAAAATGAGGGTTTTTTTTTTTGTTTTTTTTTTTGCCTAATTCTATGTTTTCTAAATCTTTCCTAGGAAGACAGTCAGGGGTACACAGAGACTGATGTACACAGATATCTATTGTCCCTCTTTTTGTAACAGCAAAGCATTAAAAACAATTTAAGCACTCCAAACAGGAAATAAAAGCCTATAATTGTGGTGAATGTGAAGGAATATTAGTAGCACCTTAAAATGATCTTTATAAAGAATTTTTAATGATAAAAAAGTGACTATGATATAACGGGAAAGCAGGGATACAAAATTGTGTGTACAGCAGAATCTTAGTAGGAATTTATATTGGGTATAGAGACTACAGGGCAGCATGGTCTCCTTTCTGCATTTTGGTATATTCTACAATTTTGAAAGTAACTTGTATAAGGAAAAAGTATAAAATAGAAGATGCAATGTCTTTCAAAGAAATTATTATTTGTTGGCAATTAAGTGCCACGAATGCCACGTCACCCAGTAGCCTGCGTCCTGAGAGGACCACGTCCCACTGAGGTTGGCCTGATCCCATCTAAGAAGGGATTTTGTGTCGGAAATCCCCCTGTGGGTTTTATGGGGCCTCATTCAAAAAGAATGATTTATTTTTCTTTTTAAGTAAAGATGCACAGATGTGTATAAACTGTGTGATGTAATGTTTTTCCCTGCAGTTACGGAACGTGCTAATCAAGCCAAGGAGACTTTATATGAGATTAATATAGACAAGTATGACGGGTGAGTAGGCTGCTTTAATCTTCATTAGTAACAGTCTATTCTAATCAGGCCTTACCCCTCTCGCTCAGATTTTTCTTTTTAGCTCCTTTTCCTTAATTTTTTTTTCTTGATTATAAAAGTAAACATGCTTCTTGTAGAAAGTCAGGAAAAGGCAGAAAAGTGCAGAGTTCCACATTCCTCCCCGCTGGGCGAGAACCATCCTTTGAAGGTTCTGTTTCCTGTGGAGTCTTTCGCAAGATGTGTTTGCAGAGCTCTGTGTAGATGGAGAAATAAATCAGTCAAGCGCATTGTCAAGTAAAGTTGGGGTGATGCCATTTTTACAGTTTGGGATTCTGCTTTTCTCTTATGCTGTGAGCAATTTCCCATGTCATTAAAGATTCCCCCAAAATATTATTTTTAATACCTATATCATGTTTTGTTGTATGAATATACCATAATTTATTTAACTAGTTTCTCATTAATAGATGGTTAGGTTCTTTCCAATTTTTGCTCTTACGATAAACTAGCATTCTTGTATATAAATCCCTCTGACACATCTACACTTTTTTGAAGGTAAATTTGTAGAAATGAAATTAATTGGTCACAGGTGATTAGCATTTTAAGATTTCTGCTATGTACTGCCACATTGCTTTCTGAAAAGATTCCATTAATTTACACTCTTTCTTGTAGTGTATTACCCACGGTCTAGGTCTGTGTATTTGCTATTATCACTACACAGATTCTCTGCTAATATGACATGTAGAAGTCTTTCATCTTTTAAGCAGTATGTTTATTGGCTAACTGGTTTTCTTCTTTGAATTGATTTTTATGTCTTTGGCCCATTTTCTTCTGTTGGCCATAATTTTAGTCTTTTGTTCTTTTATCCAACAAATAATAGGTAATTCATATTTATTGTTAGATTTTTTTTTAAAATATTTGTCCTAGTTTTGAAATGGTCTTTTAATTTTCCCTATGACCTTTTTTGGACCAGTAGAAGTTTTCAAATTCATGCTCAGATTAGTAAGTCATTCTTGCTCTTGAGTTTAACTGTTCCCCTGTAGTCAGTTGGTTTTTGTTTTCTTCTCTCTGTTCCGTCTGGAGTTTTGTGAGCATGTGTTATAAATTACAGTGTGAACATTTCTCAAAATCCTTATTCATTCCGCAAACACTGCTGAGTGTCTGCCAAGCCCCATCCCTGTGTTGGTGCTGAGGTTAGAAAGGGAAGTGAAACTGGCCCCTGCCCTCTGGGCCAACAGGGAGAGGAACCCTCCTCCTCTCTCCCGAGTGCGGGGTGGTCAGGAGCTCCGGGGCAGGCAGTGCCCCTCCACGCACTTCGCCTCCAAAGCCCCCTGGCAGCAGCCTGGTCAGGAAAATAGCAGCATCTTCACTTCCTGCCAGGGACGGAGCCGGGGCTCGGTTACATGACCTCACCCAGCCTCCTGAGCACACGCCTTCCCCGGCCACGCGCCCATGGGGAGGCCGGGAGGCCTGGCAGCGAGGGCCGTTCCTTCTGCGGCTCAGTCATTTGTCCGAGTAACGCGTGAACATTTACTGAGTGCCCCCCTCAGGGCGGCGGGTGTCGTGTTTAACATTCTAAGGTGCCTGAGCCGTGGCCCCTGTCGTGGAAACCACAGCCCAGGTGGGGAAGGCGTGCGGGTTATGGAGGGGAGGCGGCTGGGGCCTGTGCTTTAAAGCATGTGCCCCACGAGGCGGCCTGTGGGCAGCTGGGCCCACTGGGGAACAGCCAGGCACTCTGACCACTCCTGCTCAGACTTGAAGGGACCCCTGGTGCTGCCCTGCCATGGACCGCCCTTCTGCCGTCCTCTCTTCCCACTCCTGCCACCCTGCCTCTCCTCTCAGCCGTGCCGAGCATGCCACCTCCCTGGTGATGAGCTCTCGGGTCGTCATAGGCCATGAGGTTGTCCAGTGAGCTTGAGACCTGTCCTTTGCCCCGCTGTGTGACGCAGCACCCCACTGCCACCTTCCAGCCACAGTCCCTTTCGCCACTTCCTCTCCCTACCTTTTCTCGTGAACCCATTTCCTCCAGCATGTGTTTGGTCCCCTCTGCTCCTGTTTTCTGGGTCCCCAAGACCCCCCCACATGGCTTTTGATTTGCTGCAGGAGTGTATAGTTGTCCCTCAGCTAAGCTTTATTCCCATGACACCACCAGGGCAGTAAGGGAGAAGGACGCCCGTGGACAGGCCTCTGTGCCCTCTGCCCCGCTGCGGGGTCACGCAGGTGCACCTCTGTCCTGCAGCACGTGCAGCCACACAGGCCTGGGCTTCCGCCCTGCAAGCTTGAGTCTCGAGGCCCAGGGTTTAGGCTTTTGGCGGGGGCCTGTCCTGTGGGGTTCTGTGCCTAGCAGCCCCCAAAATGCCAGACTCCCAGAAGGAAAGCCGGTGTTTGCCGGAGGTCACGCTGTTTGCACACGCAGTCCGGGCAGACAGGCACGGAGGCACAGCCTGATCACTGAGGGCAGGTTGCAAAAGCCAAGTTCCCTGATACCTGCCCAGGGCCACACTTGCCGGCTGCCGTTTCCGAAGCCAAAGCCTTAGGCCTGCTGTGTTCAGGGCACCGCACTGGAATGACCCTAACGACCCCGTGTTCCTCCCCACAGCGTCGTGTGTGTCGGCGGCGACGGCATGTTCAGCGAGGTGCTGCACGGCCTGGTGGGCAGAGCGCAGAGGAGCGCGGGCGTGGACCAGAATCATCCGAGGGCCGCGCTGGTGCCCAGCAGCCTCCGCATCGGCATCATCCCCGCGGGTATGCAGCCCGGCAGCCACGCTCCGCCCCGTCCCTGGAGTAGCTCTTTGTGAGCGGCCACCAGGGACAGTTGATGATCTGATGTCCTCACTTTAATTGGCACAGATTCCTAGCATTAGGGCCAGTCTTCGGGAAATAGCATTCTTGATTTTTCCTTAAATTGTGCTTTTATCACAATTTACAACTATTGCATACTTTTGAGGGGTAGTTTATGAGCAATGACATGAGCACTTGAGGGGCCCTTGCCCTACTCCGCGGAGGGCCCCCTTCGTGGAAGGCGCTGAGCCAGCACTGGGGGGCGTCGCCCGGCTCCCAAAGACCTGACCTGCCAGGTGGGCGTGGGTGGCTGCCTTCCCGGGCGAGGAGGTCCCCGGTGCCTGGGAGCAGGCCAGCAGGGTCGCGGGGTGGTTTCTGGAGGGAGCAGCTTCTGGCTGACCTGAAGGCCCTGGGAGAGCGGGGCGGCAGGGCACAGGAGGGGTGACGGGAGAGACGGAGAGGGAAGGCGGGGTGGGCCCCAGGGCAGGGCCTCGCCAACCATGTGGGGAGCTGGGCTCTGTCCTGAAGGTGCTGGTTTGGCTTGGGGTACTTAGCATCTCTCTAGGAAGTACCTTGTCCTTCAAAAAATCAGTGTTAAGCTAAGTCAGGGTGAGGGCCTGTGCGTGGTTGGGTCAGGGCTTTGCAGACAACCTCGCGGGCAAGGAGGCTCCTCTGTCCTCCCCCCGCTGTGTCTGGCCACTCGTAGCAGCGGCCACTGCAGCAGGCGGTGGGGGGGTGGGTGAGCTCTGGGCACACGCTCCACGGGCACCACACGCCATTCCATTCTCGTGACAGCCATGATCACCCTGCGCCGCTCTTCTTAACCCTAGCCTGTCTCTGGCAGGGGCCCCTGCGTGTTAGTGTTTACTTGAAGGAATCTCCCATTAAACTTAACATTGCTCCTCATTTAGTGACAGAGCCTGTGAATATTGGGGCGAGGTTAGCTTGTGCCCTCGGATAGTGGCATTATCGGTGTTTTCAGCATCAAGCCTCATTTTTAGGGGGACTTGTGTTTGCATAATAGCTTGCAAATCACTAGTAATGATTAGCAAACGGTTGGCGAAGCTCACGGTTTTCGCTATATGTTGAAGGATGGAGATCCGTCTAGGAGCCCTTCCCTCTGGCCTTTGGGGACAGTGTTGGTGGAAGCCATCTGTAGAGAGGAGCTTTATCTCCTGCTGAGCTGTGGAAGAACGCCGTGGCCGCGGCCTGGTGGGCAGGCTCGCTGGGACCCGCCCACCTGACCAGAGTAGCCCCGTGGAGGAACCGAGGGAAGAAACGGTCCTTTAGCCGAGTCGATAGAGAAGAGCTCTCGGCACCCCTGTGGTAACAGATCTCTTACAGTTAAGCCACGTGATTAGAAAAATGTCCCGCTGGGTCTCAGCCGAGCCTCCGATGGGATTTCCTCCCTCTCTCCTCAGGCTGGTCCCTCAGCCCTGGCACAGGGATGCCCTCCTGGATGGCTGTTGACCGGCTGACCGAGCACAGGTGTCCGAGGACGGGCCTGCACGCTCTACGCTCACGCACTCTCACGCTCCAGGGTCCCCGTCCCTGGAGGGTGCAGAGGTCGCCACTTGTTTTGTTTTGCTGGCTGGCCTGGTCTGAGTGGAGTTCTGATTCTTCAAATGACCCAGACACCCAAAGTTGGTGGCCGTGGCACTGAGCCTCCCCTAGGCCACATGTGCCCTGAGTCAAGGGGTGTCTCCCGCTGTCTCCACCCAGGCACCCTCACTGCTGTCCTCGCGGACCCTCCGGGCTCCGTCCACACTCACCGAAAGCCCTGGCACCTGCTCACAGGTGGCTCTCAGAGGCTCCAAGCGATGATTTCCTGTGGACGTCCCTTGACATGGGGTCCCTGGGCCCACTTTAAAAGCCACATCAACCTAGGCCACTCCTGGGGCTGGGGAGTGGCCTGGAGGTTTGTCCAGTCTGAGGGGTGACACATGCTTATCACTGCCATGTGTCCTCCGTCGTTCACGAGACGGTGCTGCCGTTGGCAAGGTCGCTTGCCGGTGCGTTCGTGCTTGGTGAGCTCCCTGTCGTGGGCTCTGTCCGTGCTCTCTGTCTGACTGTGATATTGTTTATTTACCTGTGGACCGTCTGGGGCCTGAGGGCGGAGCGGCTGGGACCTGCGGGGCCCAGGCCAGCGGGGCGGTGCCCGGTTACACTTGCGGCTCTTCCCCAGGGAATGGCTTTGTGAATGTGGCACCATTAGGCAGCGCCGGATACCGTCACACGGTTTATTCCAGGGAAACCTAGACTCAGGTGTCCAACTCTTCCGCCCATCTGCTGACCCTTCCGACGGCTCAGCCCCATCCCAGACCTGCTGAGTCGGAATCTTGGGGTGTGGGGTGCTCAGGACTTGCCGCCGTAAATAAACTTGTGGGAGATTTCCTGCCCACTCAGGGTTGAGGACTGTGACCTCGATTGTGACCCAGTTAGAACAGGACCGGGGAGGGAGGACAGCAGCCTCGCTGCCGGGCCCCAGGGACCCTGCGCTGGTGCCGCTGTCCTCCCCGGCACTCTGAGGCCACCACACTGCTGTCACCCCGCACAGACGGTCGGGCGCGTGTGCTCACCATGGTCCGGGGTACAGCGTGGGGCGTCAGCCTGCGTTTCCTTGAACTGCAGCGTTGTTAAAAATTGTGTCTTGGTGTGACAGCTGCTTTGGTGGTGTTTTTCCTGTGACCCTCACGGCTGGCCTTGCTCTGGTGCACGTCCCTGCCGGCACGCCCTGTGCAGATCCTTTGGCTCTCGTGGTCTGGCCGCGAGGTGCCGCTGTCCCGTGGCTGCACGGGAAGCCACTGCCGCAGCAGCAGAGGCTTCTCGGGGCTCCCCTCGCGGACGGGCGCAGGAGCAGCTCGGGTTCGAGCAGGCGTGTCGCAGGCGGCTCTGTAAGGGCTGCTTGATGTTACTACAGATCAATCTCGATCGTTTTGATGAATCAGGCTTAATATTTGCCAGATGCGTTTTGTAGGTAAATTCCATGTATTCTTTCTGTTTACTCCAGGGCCACGGAAGAAAAGGGCGGGGTGCCCCGCTCAGCCGGAAGCCCGGCTGCAGTTCGGAACCGTTATGACAATATTCAGGACCTTGTTTTCCCTGTGCAGGGTCGACGGACTGCGTGTGCTACTCCACGGTGGGCACCAACGACGCAGAAACGTCAGCTTTGCACATCGTGGTCGGTGAGTCCCTTCCTCAGCCCCTGCACGTCACAGGGGCACCCAGGGGGCTCCAGGCAGCCCCCCTCACCCACCCCCCATCTCATCAGATGAGTCTTTTAAATCCGTAAGCCCCTCTCGCCACACCCCTGCCCAGAGCCCTGGGGTGACTGGCCGGGCCTCCCACTCTGGTCCGAGCTCTGGCCAGCTGCCTGTCTGTCCTGGAACGCACACCGCGCTCTGTCCCGGGGCTCGCATGCCACCTCCGGTCTTCATGTGGGGCCCCCACCGAGGCCGCCTGGTCAGCACGGGCTCCCCAGGCCCCGGCCCCCAGGGGCACACTCGGTCCTAGGTTCCAAGTTATTTTCTGCACGGAATCCATCACTTCTGCGACAGTCTCACTCATTTCACCTTTACACCCTCGCTGACCCCGAGGCCCGCTGTCCCTGAGGGCAGGAAGCTGCCCGTGTCCCCTGCTGTGCCACCTGTGAGGTCTAGGCTGTGCCTGGGGGACCGCGGTCGACTCTCCACTCCTCGAGAGGTGCCCGAGGGGCTGGTGACACCGCAGGTGCCTGCCCCCAGCCTGGGTCAGAAGGGGAGGAGGGTCCCAGAGCTTGTCCGGCACCTGCATGACAAATGCTGAGCACCCCATTCCTTGTCCCAGTTTACAGGGTCACTGTGTCTTTCCTGATGTCACGAAGATTGTATGTTTAAAAACAGCCACTTACGACCTTTTCTTCATTCTTGAATCTGCCTTCCCCTCAATTGGTGACATTTCACGAGCCCCATGGACACATCTTGTTCTGTCCCCACAGAACAGCTTCCCAAGCCTGCTTTTGGGATTTTGAGTCAAATTCTGCTATTTGAATCAGAAACATGGGTCCCGGCACCCCCAAGAGCAAGGGTCACGGTGCTGAGTGTCCTGTCTGTGTCCTTTGAACCAAGCGGCTCCTCTGTCTGCCAGGCCTGGGGACGGGAGCCCAGTCGGGGTTGGGGTCTCCTCACAGGGGCTTCTCCCCACAGGGGACTCGCTGGCCATGGACGTGTCCTCCGTGCACCACCACGGCACGCTGCTGCGCTACTCCGTGTCCCTGCTGGGCTACGGCTTCTATGGGGACATTATCAGAGACAGCGAGAAAAAGCGGTGGATGGGTCTCGTCAGATACGACTTTTCAGGTGACTCGGGGCGAGGGTAGGGCAGATGCGCCGTGTGAGGCACATGCTGACCCCTGCACGGGCCCCGTGTGACGCGGCCAGAGCACTATTGGGGAGGGGCCCCCATTCACAGGCGGGGAACCCCGGGCCCTGCACGGTCTCCTGCGGCCGGGCGTGGGGAGGGCTGGACCGGAACCCGGGCTGTGATCTGGGTGCTGCTCCCTGGGCCCCAGCACAGGCATGTGTGGTAGACTCTGGTGACAGCACGGCTCAGGGACATCGACTGACAGAAACCCCGGGAAATCAGGCAACGGGTGTTCACGTCTGTTAGGTGCGTGATGGCTCGCCATCTCCGACGTTCAAGTGGAAATTTTAATCTGGAAAAGTCAGTTTCATAATCGCTCTGCACATATTAGTCAAAATGGCAGGAACTTGCACCGTGAAGAAATTCGGCCGTAGGTGCCGAGCTGGAGCCGCCCGGTGCTCCAGGCACAAACATCCTTTGTTACATTCTGCAAACTCGCTCTGCTGCGTGGCGTCTACGCAGTAGCCATTGCTCATCCCACACGCACCTGTCGGTCACCTGCTCTGTGCCGGGCCTCGCTCCCCACGCCAGGGGCGTCTCTGAGAACAGGACAGGCAAGGTCCTGCCTCCCCGAGGCCTGGGCCAGGACCAGTGCGGAGAATGCCAGGGCATTCGTGTTGCCCAGCGGGTGCTCCCGCCCTGCCTCCCAGCTGAGAAGACAGGCACAAGGAGGCGGCGCAGTTCCTTGAGCCTCAGACTGTGGTGGGGGGCTCGCCCCCAGAGCCCCCAACGGGGCGGGTCTGGGCATGCTGGTGGGGCAGAGGGCAGGCTGTGGTGCTCCTGTCACTTGGTCACAGAGCTGGAGGTAAGTCGGGTCCAGGTTATGCGGAGAAGCTGCAGCCGGCACGTCTGAGGGGGAGGGTGCAGCGCCAGCTCGTCAGCCTCTCAATGCACAGAAAGCAGAACCCGGAACGGCCGTAGCATTTCCAGTTTGACGTTCCTGCCATCCAGGTGGACGTCCTGGCTCTGCTTAGTGAATATCATTTGCCTGGTCCCCACCCTTCCCTGTTTGCTCTGGGTAAATCTGTGTTAAATCAAAGTGAATAATTCCAAATACTAAAATCTAACCCTTTTCTTATGAGAGAAAAGATTAGCAACTAGGTAAACTGTACATAGCCTGAAAAGATCTAATTACATTAAAAGCTATGGTATGGTTTCAAAATTAAGACATAAGAAATGCTGGTTAGATATTTATCCAAACCTTACTTAAGGAAAGGAGAAACTCAGAAAAGCCCCAGGGGTTTAGCATGATGGTTAATTTGGGCCATTTCCTGATCACCCTGTGGCCCCGCCGCTGGCCCGCCCTCAGCGCCTGGGCCCCGGGCCCGTGCGTGGCTGCTGCAGCTCTGTCCCTCCCAGGACAGGAGCCCCGATGCAGGAGTGGTTTCCTGGGCTTCACCCTGCCCCCGGCCACGTGCTGAGACGCCCCCAGAATGTGGCTTGGCTTGGTTGCTGTGGGTGGAAAGTGTCCTGTTCTGTGCTAGACACCTGGAGCTTTGGGTGCCAGCAGGCCATCTGGTGGCAGGGCCCTGTCTGGCATCGGGCAGGAGCGGGGGCCTTGGCGGCTGGTGACGGCCCCCCTGGAGCCGCCTCTGGGGCACGAGGCAGCCGTCTCTCCCGCAGCCTGTGGGAGGCTGACGACTCTCTCTGCACTGAGCGAGGACCCGGGGGCCAGCCTGCTCTCGGGGCCCAGGATACTGGGTGACCTCGTGAGACCCCCAGGGCAGGAGCGCCCTGCTGGGAGCGTGGTGCAGCCTGCAGGGGCAGCAGGAGGGTGGGCTCCAGGAGGGCTGCGCAGAAGCTGCCCATCCGCATACCAGGTGTTTACTGAGCCAGGAGCTAGATGAGGGGAAGGGGCTAGTGGGGGCGGCCAGGCACTGAGGTCTGGGCCAGCTGGGCCTCCCGTCGGGGCTCCCTCCGTGGGCTGTGCACACCTGGCTGAGTGCTTGTCACCTGCAGATGAGGCTGTGTGTCAAAGATGGAGCCTCTGTGTGTGGGGTGAGGTGTGGGCAGGCTCCCCGCAGGCCATCACTGCCACATGGCACCAGCCCAGCATTGGACACGGAGGAGGTTCCCTGTGTGGCCCCCAGGCCCTCTCCCTGCCATCTCGCTCAGCGCCGTTGCCCAGCCAGCCAGTCAGGCTCACGCCGGGCCAGCGCAGGGTGGCTTTGCCCAGCCCCGGCGTGCTGGGCACGCAGGCGGCACCACGGACGGCACACACGGGCCCTCCACAGTCTATGGGTGGCAGCACTGCCCTGGCTTTTGTCGTGAGCTCTCCCAAGATGCCGCGGTTGTCGTGGGTGACCCTGGCAGAGGTGGGACATCACTGGCTGTCTCAAAGGGTAGAGGTGATGACCCTGAGCCACTGGTGCACCCAGGCCACATTGAGGCCACACAGGCTCCCTGATGGCCAGGACTTGTGCTCTGCCAGTGGTGAAGGTGGCAGCGACCCAGCACGGCAAATCCCTGACTGCTCCTGTCACCACTGGTCTCAGAGGGGCAGGCGCTGTGGCCGGGTGTACGCTGTCCGGGGGAGGGCAGAGGCCCTGAGCCGCCTGCCCGTCAGTGGCTGTCACGGTCTCTGCACCCTGCAGTGGCTGTCACCGTCTCTGCGCCTTCCCTCCCACGACGCGCAGCCAGAGCTGCTCTCACTGCTGCTTCTCAGGCTCATCGTCACGTAGCGTGACCAAGTGATGATTGTGGGCGTTTCTTCTTTGCCGAACTCTGTCCCCAGGTATAAAGACCTTTCTCTCCCATCACTGCTACGAAGGGACGGTGTCTTTCCTGCCTGCACAGCACACGGTGGGATCTCCGAGGGACGGGAAACCCTGCCGAGCAGGGTCAGTGCATTTCTACGTGTGTTTCGATCGCAAGTGACGGGAAATAGAGCAGTTCCCCTTAACCCAGAGCGTCCCTCACGCTGCACAGCGCGTGCGGCACCGTCTGCCAGCTAGAGACAGAACCTTCATAAATCTGAGCATCAGTCGTCCCAGGCCGTGTGGCCTCCTGGTGACGGTGGAGTCTCCCTGACGAGCAGCTCGTCCCTGCTCTGCCTTGGTCTCGGACACGGAGACGGGGAGACGGGTGTGGCTTTGCGAAGGACGCTCGCTTTGTCCTTTCCTTCAGACCTGCCCCAGGCCTAGGAGCTTCCTCCCTCCAGGTCCTGCGCTTTTGTAATTGAAGCGTTTGAGACGGGGAAGTGAGAGCACGCTGCGGCGGCAGGCGCTGTGGCAGGCGCTGTGGCAGGCGCTGTGGCTAAACGCAATCGTTGATGCGAGAGTTTCGCCAGTGTGAACCCTGTCCTGTCTGACAGTGTGTGGGCCTCGTGGCACCCGAGACACAAGTATAGTCTAGACTCGTGCCTGAGTTCTGAGTTAACTGCTCTATTTGTTTGCTTATTATTGATTGCAACAAATCACCACTTTGTCATTTGTTGTCTGAAAGTAAATTACCCATCACCCGAGGGATACATCCATTCATGAACTTGTACCTTAATCATTTTCTACCAGCTGGTGCTACGCTGGGGACAGGGCCAGGCAAAAACCAGCTCTAGGGGTAATTCAAATGTCCTCATATTATGCTTTTTATAATGTTTACACATTTTAGAGGACATGTCGATATGTTCAATTTTATAAGTGGATCTAATTTTGAGAACTCAAATTAGTATCCAGAAGAAGTATTTTTAGTTAAGCCTCTGAAATTGAACTTTTTATAATATGAACAGAGTTTAATTACTTGTGTCCATGCTGAGCACGTGCAGGATGTTGCTGAGCGTGCGTGTGGAAGACAGGTGACGCTGCTCTTGTCTTTCAGGTGCTTTGTCTGCAGGCAGAGCAGGCAGCAGCTGCAGGAGGAGCAGAAGAAGGCTCTCTACGGCTTGGAGAATGCTGGTAATTCCGCGAAACAGACTCGGTGCTGGGACTGTGTGTTAGAATCTTAGTTTTGTGGTCTCCCGGCACGTCACCCCCCCTCACTGCACAGCTCTGCCTTTTCCCTTCCCCTGTTGCACTCCGCGTCCGGGTTCTCCTTAGCTCCAGGTGGCAACAAGTCACTGCCGTTGACCAGATTTGGGGAACAGCAGGTTTTGTGAACGGGCCCACTGCCGTCTTCCTCTGAGTTGCTCCCGTGAGCCAGGCCAGGGCTCCTGTCCCCTCGAGCTTTAGAGCGAGGGGTCAGCGATGTCCTGCTGAGGGCCTGGTGTGGGCAGTTCGGGTTGTCACCCCTAGGTGAGCCTGCGTCGTGGCGAAGGCAGCTGTAGACAGCGTGTCAATGAGTGGGTGTGGCCGTCTGCCGATACAATTTATTTATGGACGCTGAAATTTGAGTTTCTTATAATTGTCACATATCACAAGATATTATTACTCTTCTGATTTTTTCCTACTATTTAAAAATGGGAAAAACATCCTTTGCTCAGAGTCCGTGCAAAGCAGACGGCTGGATCAAGCCCACAGCTGTACTTTGCTGACCCTTGTTCTAAATCACTGTCCCAAAGTCACCCCACGAGGAGCAGTGAAAACAGTCCTGCCTCTCCGGAAGGGACCCTTTGGGTCCCACACTCAGTGTGCCACCTCCTGAGGCTGTGGACGGTCATGCAGTGGGGTTTTTGTGTTAATGCCAGAGAGTCACTTGAACGAAGAGCTTGTATTGAACGTGTGGCCACAGTGAAAGCAGAGCATCCACACCAGACGGGGGGCAGGGACCCCCCGTCTTGCTGTGGGGTGCCCGTCCCCACACCCGCTGACCCATGGCGCCCACACGGTTCTCTCTGCTGCAGAGGAGGTGGAAGAGTGGCAGGTCGTCTGCGGGAAGTTTCTGGCCATCAACGCCACAAACATGTCCTGTGCTTGTCGCCGGAGCCCCAGGGGCCTCTCGCCGGCTGCCCACTTGGGAGACGGGTCTTCCGACCTCATCCTCATCCGGAAGTGCTCCAGGTTCAATTTTCTGAGGTTCCTTGTCCGGCACACCAACCAGTGCGATCAGGTGAGTGGAACACCATGTGCACGTGATCCATGTCTGTGAGGGATTTTTAGGCAAACCCCGATTGATATATTATAGGAATATTTAATTGACAGGAAGGAAGGACATGCTTTTTTGTTTGCATTTTGCCACTTTTAAACTCCCAGTTACAATTACTCCTTGTAAAATTTCATTTAAAAATATAAACCCTTGAGCACAGAAACTAAGAGGCATGAATGCTTATATACAACTTCCTGTCTGTCGTTTCTCTTCCTATGTAAAAACAGAACAAAGCGATCAGGTAAGGATTTTTGTTGCCCTTACAGGTCACTTAAATAAAATCTTCAGGCTCCCAGAAAGGGGCCTAGTAGACCCTCCGCCAAACCTTCTGTCTGACAGTGGACGTCAGGAGAACTGAGACTTTGGTCACAGTCTCTAATTTTAGTAAAAATCGTATTTAAGGTTTAGTCCAATCCTATTTTTATGTGGCTTTTTACATAGTGCTTGTTAAAAGAACATGGAAAACTCTACAAATCACTGCTAATAAGCGAGCAAAATTCCTTTAAAAGTGGTCCTCGTAGATGAGCTGTGATTTGTAGAAGTGTTAGGGGCCGTCTTGACGAGAGCCGGGAAGGCAGGCGCACGTTTCCCTCCATCGCCGCGCTGTCGCATCCGCGGGGAGCCCGGGCCCCGCCGGTGTGGCCGCGTCCCCGGGAGGGGCGTCCCCCGCGCGGAGGAGCGGGAGACCTCGCCTGCGCCCCGCGAGGTTAACAGCTTCGTTTTCCCTTTCACCGTCTCTCGGTAGTTCGACTTCAGTTTCGTGGAAGTTTATCGTGTCAAGAAGTTCCAGTTCACTTCGAAGCACGTGGAGGACGAGGACAGTGACCTGGAGCAGGGGAAGACGCGCTTCGGGCGGATCTGCAGGGAGCACCCCTCGTGCTGCTGCCCGGCGTCCGGCAGCTCCTGGAACTGCGACGGGGAGCTGCTGCCCAGCGCGGCCCTGGAGGTCAGGTGCGTGCCCGGGCGGCGCCGCGCCGGGGGCTCCGAAATCCGGACCGTGAGCGCCGCGAACGCACTTCCTTCCCCGCGAGGTGCCCCCGAGGCCACTGTCGGACTGGGGAGCCCGCGTCGGTCCCGCAGATCAGTTCCCGCGGGCGCTGCGGCCCCTGCGCTTTCTTCTTTTCCGCGCCCCACACCCAGGCTGGGCCGTGCCGGCGCGCCCTCTCTGCTCTGGAGTGATTGAAACGAAACCGCCTTGCAGGCACCTCCTGAGCGCTTGGTCCACTGAGTCCACCATGGCGCGTTCTGGCTGACAGGCCGGGCCGCGCCAAGTGCGCATGCTCAGTGCAGGGGGCGGGGCGACGCTGAGGCTGGCGGGAGGAAGGGGCGGAGCCACCGAGGGAAGCTGTGGGGGGGACCTGGGAGTGGGCGTGGCCAGGCAAGGACGCGCCCGGGAGAAGGCAGCGCTTCGAGGCTGGTCTGACGCCCCCGGGCCCCAGAGGGCCTGAGCTGTCCCTCCGCCTCCTGCCCGAGTGGAGCGGTTCAGAATCGCTGTTCGCCAAGCTCGCTGGGTTGACGCTGAGAATCAGAGTGTGTCACCCCTGGGGACACACTGGCGGAGCCCAAGCCCCCAGTGCCCAGGCTCACGGCGTCCCTGGGGGCAGGTGCCCACCCCTCCGGCCAGCCGGGGCCGGGGCAGGCCTGGGGAGGGGTGGCCTCCCCGCACCCACTGGGCCCATTGTATTCGGTATTGGAAATCTATAACTTAATTAAATGCGTGACAAAACCAGATGGAATGTGGGTACAAAGAAAATTCTTTCCCCATGGAAAGTTAACAGTAAAACAGTTTTTATTACATTAAAAACCAAATTGTTTTTTAAAAAGGCTATTGAATTAGATATGGGTATGCAAATTACATGAGATGGGGGAGAACTGTAAAATTCTAGAAGGATCTACACTGTTTGCAAATGTCTTTAAGACCGTGGTCTACTTTAAGGAAACCAAGCTGGACCTCACTTAACAGAGTGTGACTGTGTGGGGAAGCTGAGGGAAGCCGGCGGCAGCCCCCCCGTCCGCTGAGCTCAGAGACTGGCGATGTCTCATGGGACAGCACTCAAGGTGCTGCACACGCCGCTGCTCCCAGCTCCCACCTGAGCAGCTCCCGCCAGCCGCATCCCGGGTGCAGCTCCAGGGAGCTTCTCCCATCAGCGTCCAGACCGAGCTGTGGGGTGGCAGGGGGACTTCTGTCTCCCCAGGCCCAGGTCCCTGCTCTTCTGGGCAGGGTGGCAGTGACAGTGGATGAGAAGGTCCCAGGAAACCCACCAGGCCAGTCACTGTGTGCTCAGGGACCTGGTGTCCATTGACTCATTTTACAGGTTCCGGTAATGGCATTATTTTTAATACCAGCTTATGTATTCATTAAATAAACAGAATACTTTGAAAATTAGGAAAAACATCCTTGAAATACATCCTGTATATCTTAATAAATATTACTATACTTTGAACGGCATGTCACCCAATTATGGGGCTTTGATTACTAAAACGTGTCTGAGGAGACTGTGATCTTGAGGGTAAGTGGAGTGACAGGGGCTGTCCTGTGTGCTAAGATGGCACCGACCCCAGAGGCCAGTCTGACTGCCCGGCCTGGGCAGGGGCCCCGGGACCTCCGACCCGCTCCCCCCAGCACCGGCTCCCCCCAGGGCCCTCTGAGCGCAGTGCTGACGGGGGAGGCGGGCGGGGGGGGTATTGGAACCAGAACCGGGTGTGCGGGCACTGCGGATCTCCCGCTTGGCTGGCAGCTTCCCTTTAGGACGTCGGTCTCTACGGTGACACTGCACCTGGCCCTGGTCCAGGTATGCACCCGAGGCCAGCTGTGACGGGGACGCACGCAGGGCTTAACTGTGGCCATTTGTCTCTGCAGGGTCCACTGCCAGCTGGTTCGACTCTTTGCACGAGGAATCGAAGAGAACCCCAAGCAAGGACCACACAGCTGAGACGCCCTCACACCGTCCGCCTCGTGCTTGGGGCGTGTGAACGTTATTTAAGAAATTTACTACAGACCAATTATGTTCATATATACATTTAAATTTAGAAATTTATTTTTGATAGTTAAATCTTGATTTTAGAAAAAATACTTTGTCAACAATTCTGTGTGCATACTTGGCATTTTAAGTTCCGTGTCATCTGTGGGTTGCCTTTCACACAAGTCGTCCTCAGCAAGTTCTTCCTGTTGATTTGGGGCCTTGGCTTCTTAGACTTCAACAATGTCAATAGTGTAGTTTTAAAAATGGCCCATTAGTGGCTCAGTTGCAATAATTTTAGGGACATTGTGAGTGCTTTCCCTGAAGGTCACACCATCTGGGCACGAGGTAGCCACTGGGTCTCTCCGACCCGCTTGGCAAGACTTACTCTGACTGCGAGGCCAAGTTCCGGAAAGTGGCGGATTCTCTTTGCCTTCGTTCGCCTTCGTCGTACTCTGTGCTAGGACACTGCTGTACCGGCCACGACAACGTGACGCAACGTGTCCCGCTTCAGTGACATTGTGGGAGTCCGACCGTCGTGGTGCATGGGAGGGCGCTGGGCACAAGATGCATGGTCTGGAGGGTTTGCGCCCAGCCCCACCCAGCTGCTCCTGGGACAAAGCGGCCGGGAGCGAGGACCCGGTGCCCGCTCAGCAGACAGATCAGGAACTCTGGGGACAGTCAATGTGGGAAGCCCTGGAGAGTTTTTTCACTGTTTTAAAACGTAAAATGCTGATGTGTTCTAGTGACGTACAGTCCATGACGTGGCTGGACTTTGTGGGGGACACAGACAGAAGCTGGCAACGGCGGCGGGGTCGTTGCAGGTACCAGCAGGATTCCTGGGGTGCAGGCCCTGACATCTACACATGTGGTCCGGATTTGTCCTCTTCTGTTCTTCGTCGTGGGCGCTATATATTTATTGAACATTTTGTCCTTTTAAACCAGAACAGTATAAGTGGTGTCGTCACTGTTTGTATTTTATGTCTAAACCATGACTGAGCTTTCATTTTTCGCTGAAGCACTCGGGCTCCTGTGACCACGGATTCCTCCCAGAAGGCAGTCCTGCTCGGACCCGGGCCCCTCAGCGCGTGCTGTGCCCTGGCTGTGTTTGCAGTTCTGCTTGTGTCTAGGATAGGAGGTGTGTAACTTAGTTTTATTTGAAATACAAGAATATGCAGCTTAAGCTTTGATTTGCAGACAGGGAACACTGGACTGTTACAAGAGCACAACTGGAGACACTGCTCTGTGATGCTGTCCGTGGGTGTGACACAGGTCCCATTAGTGGCTTTAGCGTTTAGCAGTCAGCACATATTTGAGGAATTCCCTTGCACCGATTTATATTTTGAAGTAACATGAAACTCCTCATTTTATCATCCAGCCCCAGCTCGGGCAGACAAAAGGGCAGCTAATTTAACAGGGGTTTTCTAATGGACCATGTCATCAAAGAACATTGTGCAAGCAGATGGTTTAATAATTGATGGTTGAATGAAGAATCTGGGCAAAAAGACTAAACACACCTGGCAGTTTCTATCAATGTTTGTTCCTGGTGGGGAAGAAACCAAAGGTGTGAGGCCGGCAGCTCTGCCTGCCTGTGCCCGGCCGGCAGTGCCCGGGGACGCCCAGTGTCGTGCCGGGAGAGGGGTTGGGAGGAGGCCGTGGGCTTCCCTTGGCCTCTGGAATTGTGCTAAAGATTTAGCACAAGGTTTCCCCAGAAGACTCTTCAAAGTCCTTACTGTCTCTGGCAAATGTTTCCCATACACTAGTCGCCCTAAGATCCACCGCCCCGGTGTCAGTTTTGGAAAAATGGTCCTGGCCCAAGAGCAAGCGTGTCACGTTCAACAAGAAACCCGGCCATTCCACACGGCCGGTTCCCAGATGGCTCTGGTGACACTTCCCAACTGCTGACATTCAATGGCAAACCTTGGGACAGCTGTTGGGGAGGCTATGAGTGTCTCACACCCCCTGAAAGCCCCCGGGTACCTGCGCACTGGACGGGAGGTGACCACTGTGACCACTCAGACATTCCCACGCGATCGGCTCTGACACCCGTGAAGCCTTTTAGATGCAGCAGCCACGATGCCTGTACTTTGGGGTTTTAAGGGGAAAAAAAATCGGAAGTGACGGTTAGACAGTGAAAACGTGGGGTCACTTAGAAGTGCTAGTCTGTGTTTTAACTTCCTTTGAGGCTCAACGGCGCAAAATGACTGGGCAGCGGCCACATGCCGGCGCCACTGTGCAATTATTCCAACCAAGATGCCAGCGCACGGCGGCCCCTGCCTCTGGGTGGCAGCTCGCTGAGCCCCGAGCATGATCTAGCACGACTGGGAGACGCGGAGGGAGAGGGTGGCTGAAATTTCCTTCTAATCTTGCTGGTTTCAAGATTAGAAGATGGCATTATCTGATCTGTTTGAGAAGACAAAAATAAAGTTACCTGGGCAGATTTTTGGCTTTTTTTCTTTACAAATTCCCGTTATTTTCAAAGCAGAATACTTTTAATGAGAACACACGTGCACAATTTAAAGAACAAGAATAAAACGAACAAAGGTGTAGCTGGCACCTATGCCAAGAAACTGAACTTCACCCCAAAGCTTCCTGTGCCCCCATCGCCGAATCTGCCCGGCCTCGTCACCGGAGGTCATGGCCTGTGAACGTTAGTTACCCGCCTTTCCCAATGGTCGCGCCGGACGGCAGCACGTTGCTTGGCTTTGCAGGTTCTACACCTGAGCCAAAGGGGACATGCTGTGTCTTGTTCTCTGTACCTTCTTCCCCTCCACATGTCTTGAGAAGACATTTGCATCATGAAAATGAGTTTTCCAGTTATTTCCATTTTATAGGTCCTTATTAATGTCTTTCAATAATTTTAGAATCTTTCCATAAAAGTCTTTTAGTTTTGCTTAGATTTATTCTTAAAAACTTCATATTTTGCGGCTCTTAAAAAATTTTTGTTTTGCATAGAAATGCAGTTGTTTTCCATGTGTGAGATTGTGTCTGGAAACTTTGCCTCCTGTCAAAATGACGACAGAGAGACAAGCTCTCCAAAGACAGTTCACTTGGGGTTGGAAGGAGGACTGCAGTCGGGAGGTGCGTGCTGCGTGCGATGGGACCCAGGTGTGTGCGGGGTCAGGGCAAAGGGGCCACTTTCAAAGGCAAACAGCAGTCCCCGTAAGCTGCATTGAGACAGCTCGTGGGTCACAGAAGCACGCTGGGACGCTGGCATCACTCGTTGGCGGAGACAGGTGAGCGCCCTCCTGCAAGTGGCGTATCTGGAACGCCACACTCTCAGGAAGGTTCTTGGGAGAAGTCCTGTCACCGCAGGTCTGCACGCAGGACGGGCTTGGGACAGGTCCTGTTACAGGCCTGTGTGCGTGACGGCTGCTGCTTCCTGGCCTCCCGATGCCGACGTTAGCGGTTGACATAAATGACTCCATTCTGGTTCTAGCAACTTTCACCCTCCTGTTATAATTTACCTGTAACTTTGGACGGTTTTCTGTAATCATTGTATCTTCTACAAGTAATAACAGTTGAGTGTCTTCTTTATAGTCTTACATTCCAGCTGTGTCCCGCCTGTACCAGCTGCGACGTCAGCATAAAATCGAGTAGGAGGGCTTGTCTCCTAGGGAGTGGCGGCTCAGCGCCCGGTGCCGCCAGATCCAGCTGCACCCAGTTGAGCAGGCGGCTCCCCCTTCCTGCTGGTGGGACGCTGGGGGGCCTCATGGGGGGGCCGGGCTTCCTGGTTCCAGGGTGTCTGGGGAGATGTCAGCGGCTGGGCAGCTCCCTCTGTCTGCGATTCCGTCTTTGGTCACTTCCCCTCAGTGGCCAGTGCTGTGCTCCAGTCCCCGGCACAGCCGGTGGCCCCGTGTTGGCCGCTGGGCCCGCGGGAGTTAGTTACATGGAGAACAGAGCAAGCCACACCCCTGGCTCCCGACACTGCCCTTGTCGTTTACTTCATCCTTCGTTAAACTAATTCACTAGGTACCGTATTTAGAGAAATACATATGACGAGGACAAAGAAGGTTCCAGAACAAAACCAATATTAATAATTTCATTTCCCTCTGGGGTCCTGTCCCCCTGTCCCAACTCCCCCACCCTGGGTGACCCTTCTGACTTGCAGCCAGTGATGGCTTCTGTCCCAAGCCCCACAGGGGCACCTCCGCTGGGGTTCCTGACCTTCTCCCTGTGCCGCGGCCCCCTCCGGGAGCCAGGAAGAGCCAAGCTGCCCTTGGAGTGCTGTCGTAAGATGCATACATTAAATACACACGGTTGCAAAGGACACTAACCAGACCGGAACCCAGTTACCAAAGTAGTTTTTATAACAGTGATGGAGTAACACGTGGGCCTCTTCATTGATGTTAAATAATGAAATATACGGAAAACAGGCAAATTGTCAAGCCGTCAGGTTCTTTGAGCGAAGAGGCCGTGGGCTGAGGGTGGGTGGCCTCCCCTAAGCCCGACTGTGCCACGTGAGGCGTGAGCACCTGGGAACCCTCAGGAGAGCCCCTCAAGGCCCAGCTCCTGCAGCCCCTGCCCGGGCCCCGCTGCCCTCAGCCGCCCTGCTCGGGAAGCCAGGGGGGGACGACAGCGGGGCCCTGTGGGCTGCGGACAGTCCCAGCAGGACCGAGCCTCGGGCGGTTGTGGCGCAGGACCACAGGCGTAGGGGAGGACCGGCAGCAAAGAGGGCAGGGGTGGGTGGGTGAGGGGACCGTGGGGTGCTGTCCCAGCACGGGATGGGGCTTAGGCTCCCAGGGACCTGTGTCCTGCCACTGCTGTTTCCTAGCACCCAGGATAGCACCTGCCATGCACCGATGGATGGATGGAGGACACAAATGTCCATCGTCCCCAGGCCTTGCCCCGGCATAGAGTGGGCCCACTGGACCCGGCTGGCCCTGGGGGGCCTGGGTATCACCAGCTGTGCCCGGCACAGGTCTATGCTCGACTGGGTGGCCTCAGGAGCCGGGCAGCTTCTTGTGCCCCTCTGTGTCCAGTGTCAGTGTCTGGACTGGCCAAGTCCCAAATGTTGTTGGGGACTCCCCTGCCCAGACCCCCAGGCAGGCAGGACACCACAGTAGGGGGGATCGGGACCTGCATCCCCGCCCCAAGGTGCTGCCAGGTCTCTGGGCTCCCAGCCTCCTGCTCCCACCGAAGCCCCCAGCCCAGCGGACTCTCCTCGGCCCCACCTGGGTGCCTGGAACCCCTGCCACTGGCAGCCAGGGGGCCCAGGGGCACTGAGGGCCTGGGCAGGTGGCCCTGCCAAAAAGGCAGACAGCCCCAAGCCTTAGCACAAAGCATTTTAGATTTATTTAAATAAAAATTATAATTTATACAAGACTTCTTTAAACAAATGAAGTTTTCTTAAAAAAATGTTACAGGGTTTTTTTTTTTCCCATGGGTTCTTCATACAGTACAATTTTTTTTCTTGAACAAAAGTCACACTGGTAATGATTATTTACAGATCGAAAATAGACTCAGGCTTCAGACATAAAAAATTTAACATTCATTCTAGTTCAGTGATTAGTCATAGAAATTAAACATCTGCCCAGATTTATACGATTCAGTGAAACTGCAGCTTCTCCCTGCCGGGAGTCCAGGGCCCGCGCAGGTCCGCGTGCGCCTTCCCCAGGGGACCTGCCGCCACCAGCTGTGCAACTCGGGGCCCTGGCCGGGAGCCCGGCGGCCACACCAGCTCGTGGTCAGTTTTCATCTCCCTTCTCCTCAAAAGGGACTCGAACTAAACCACCCACCCGCTCTGCGCAAGCAGCCCGGCTCGCCGCAGGGGCCCCTCCTCACCGTGCTGGGGACAGGATCCCAGCGCCCCTAAAAAGTGGCACTCGCTGACCCCAAGGCCCCCAGGCCCCACCGCTGGGCATTGCCAGGGGTCCAGAGAGGTATGACCATCACCCACGGGTGTCAGCCCTAGCCACTGCTGGGGACAGATCAGGGCCCACCCAGCCTTGCCCTGGGCACTGTCTCCCCCCACCCCACGCACCTGAGAGAGCTGGTCCAGGCAGCGGCCGCAGCCATGGTGAGCGGGCTCTGCCGTCACCTAGGAAAGGCTGCACGCGGTGACCTGCAACGCTGACATCCGTGTAGCCGGGAGCGGCGGGGGTGTCACCGTTGGGGTGGGAAGTGTGCTTAACCCCGCTGGTCTGCCTGGCTCCCCGCGCCCCCGGCCCCCGCGTGGGACCCTGCAGCCCTGCAGGTCTCTCACCCAAACCAGCAAATGAGGATCGGAGCAAAGGTAAAAATTACATCTGAAAAATGATATAAAAATAAGAAAAACAGCTTGCTCTCTGTAAAAAATATAATCTTCTGTTTCTTCAAAAAACAATCTCAACAATACCCAAAAGACTCGGGACAAGCTGAAGGAACTGGAGCGACCTGCCCCAGAGGCGCCCAGGCCAGGGGGCTGCGTCCTTGGAGGCCGCAGCCTGCCCCAGACGCCAGGCGGCCTTGCTCCTCACTCCCAGCCCGAGGCAGGCGGCCCAGAACAAGCCAGGCCTGTGAGAGGCTTCCTCCGGCCCCCACCAGCCTAGTTCGTGGGAAGCCTGGGCTTCCTGGGGCGGGGATACTGTCGGACGCCGGGGGGCGGGGGGCAGGCTGTGCGGGCCCCGAGCCTCTGGGCTCTGCTCATGGTCGCTCCCTAAAGCAGAGGACCCCCAAGCCTCCCTGACACGGGAAGGGCATCTGCAGCGAGGGCCACCGTGGGTTTGGGACGCACCTGCCCATCCCCCCCATACACCAACTCCAGTGCCAGCAGCCGGGGGCCGAGTGCCAGCCGGGCTGGGCTTGGCTTTCATCTGAGAGCCAGCGAACCTCGGGGCACCCCCAAAAGCCTTCGCAGATGTCCTCCTGGGCCTTCCCAAAGAGCAAAGTGCTAAAAAGATGTGCTTTTACCATTCTGGACCGTCACGGGTCACCAGCTGAGGACCTCCTGGCTGGTGTGAAGCCAAGACGGGCCGGTGGCTGTGCAGGTGCTGCGCCAGGCCAGGGCACCGCAGGACTGGCGAGGACGGTGCCAGTGGACACGCCCAGCTCGGAGGGAGCAGGAGGCAGGGCCCCTCCCACCAGCCCTCACGCTCCCATGTAGGGTGGGCACAGCACAGGCCCCAGCGCTCCGTGGGGGACCCCAGCAGGCGGGGCTTGCTGGACGAGGCAGAAGAGTGACCAGCCCATTTCTTGGTGGCTGGCGAAGGGGCCCCCGAGTCACCCCTCACTGTCACCTTACTAACTGCAAATGCTCCTCAGCTATGGCTTTGGTGGAGGAAAAGCTTCTAGCCTCTGGAGAGCAGGGAGGTGGGGTCCCGAGTGCCCCTCGGTGCCCGGCGCCGTCTCTCAATGCAGGCCGAGGTGGGGAATGGGGGCTGGCACCGCTTCCTCCTGGCAGCCCCGCGGCTCCTCCGCCCGCCGTGTCCACCGTGTCCATCGGCGCAGCCGGGGCAGGGGCTCCCTCCGTCCTCAGGGGGCCCCAGCCCTTCATGGTCCATAAAACGCAGGAGTCAACACAATCAAAACCACAGGTCAAGGAGAATTATTGCAAAAGATGAGGATGTCCAATCTTTTTCCACTACCAAATTATTAAAAAAAAAAAAATTCCAGCAATGTCCCGGGAAAGTCAATACTAGCTGTCACCACCGGACGCTGCTGCGGACGTGATTTTCACGTACTGGCTGAAGATGGTCTCGAAGGCCTCATCTCTGTGCACCATGGCCCCAAACACAAGCGGCTGGCGGGGAGGAAACACCATCGGTGAATGTGGTGTGGCCAGGCTGACGCCAGGACCGAGACACCCCGACCCGGGGGGCCGGGTTAACGTGCAGCCGCTTGGGGTCTGGGTGCAGAAAAGCAGACATCCCCTGCCACCCAGGGGCCAGGCTCCCAGCCTTGAGAGAAACTGAGGCAAGAGGCAGGGGCCCCAGGCTGCAGGCTCAACCTCTCCTTCCCCGAGTCACCAAGCTGGGTCCACTCCCACCTCTCACTCCCCATCGGCCCCTAACTCTGTGGCCCCACCAAGGGCTAAGATTTCTGACCCCAACTGGACGTGGCAGAGGATACTGCCACCCAGAGGAAAAGAATGGGCTTCTCGGGCCCCCCTGGCCCCTCGGGGGCTCCCGGCCTGGCACTTACTTTCTGGGTCGATGGCGTCGATACTGCAATCCCCATGCCTGAGCCTGGGAGGACAGACAGGACCTTGTACTGAAAGACAAAGACGTGGCTGTCACCACGGGCCTCTCTCGGGGACAGGATGGCAGCCAGCCCACCACAGGCCTGGGGTATTCTCCTTGCCCAGGCACGCCAACAGCAAGACCCACCGGGGCCTGGGACTTCCCGGCCACAGAGGATAAGGACCTGGGAGCATCTCCTCACTCTGTGACCGACAAACCAGACCTATAAATGGCCCGTCCCACCCTGTCCCAGAACCGCCAGCAGCTGGCCTGAGGGCGGCCAGGGAGGGGCAGGTCCCTAAGGACACTGCACGTGGGAACCAGGCCCCAGAGCTGTCAGGGCCCATGCCCGGGGGGGCATGTGTCAGCACTGCCCACCCCAAGAGGCGGGCCGGGAGGACTACGGCCCTGACCTTGTGTCTCCTGGTCAGCTGATCCTGCAGCTTTTTTCTGGACGGGGATGAACCACAGCAGCCACGGGGCTGGGTGCACCGGACATGCCATGGAGGGAGGGGACACCTCCTCCAGGCAGATGCATCTGCCTGTGCCCGAGATGCCAGGAAGGAGCAGGGGCCTGACCACGCTGACTGGGTGTGCCTGTCAGCACCGCACACACCTATGCCCAGGCCCGCCTGCACATTCCACGTGATGACACTCGAGGGAAGCTGGCCACGGAAATGCCGGACCAGATGCCACTGTCTCGCTCTCACCTTAACACCTGCACCGAAAGCAGGAGCCTGGGGCTCCCTTGGCTTTGGGGGGTCTCAGATGCGAGGGGTGGAGAGCACAGGCCCCCTTACTTTAAGACACATGGACTGGGCACGTCTTACTCACGTGGTCCCACAGGGAGACCACGACAGGTGCTGACCCACAGGGATGTGGGTGCTATCAAGGTGGGGGCTGCTGGCCGGGTGCGGTGGCTCACGCCTGTAATCCCAGCACTCTGGGAGGCCAAGGCGGGTGGATCGCTCGAGGTCAGGAGTTTGAGACCAGCCTCAGCAAGAGCGAGACCCCGTCTCTACTAAAAATAGAAAGAAATTATCTGGCCAACTAAAACATATATATAGAAAAAATTAGCCGGGCATGGTGGCGCATGCCTGTAGTCCCAGCTACTCGGGAGGCTGAGGCAGTAGGATCACTTAAAGCCCAGGAGTTTGAGGTTGCTGTGAGCTAGGCTGACGCCACGGCACTCACTCTAGCCCGGGCAACACAGCGAGACTCTGTCTCAGACAAAAAAAAAAAAAAAAGGTGGGGGCTGGCAGAAGCTTTCCACGGAGACCTTCTAGAAGGTGAGCCCAGTCGGAGGCAGCAGCAGCACCCGTGCAAGTCCCCAGCTGCCCCTCCCCCAGGGCCGTGACCGTATCTAGTGAAACCACTACTTCCGGGCCCTCGGCTTTCCTGACCCTAAAAGCAGGCGGGGACAGCGGGGCGGGGGACAGCAGCGGGATGGGGGATGGCAGCAGGATGGGGGACGGCAGCGCGGTCCCACCTTCTGGATGTCTGTGATGTCCATCAGTTTGATGACCTTGTTCCTCTTTGAAGACCCCGATTTGGAGCTTTCGAAGCACAAGTAACTGAAAGAGGGAGGGGACAAAGGCACAACCTAGCAGCTGTCCCACAGCCCCAGAGGGGACGAACAGGGACACCTTCCCACCCAACGCAGCACCTAAACAGCTAAGACTTTCATTCCCAGTAAGAGATGCAGGAGCCCCTGAGGCTGGGGCGGAATCTCCCGGGCGGCTCCTGACATGGGATGGGGAGGCTGGGGCCGTGGCCACTGCTGCAGGTGTGGGGGACGGCGGCCAATGGCCCCACAACACCAGGAACAGACACTGCCCCGGGCCAGTTCTGCCCACACCTGGGCTTGGGCGGTTGCTGGCAAGGTCGGTCTCCTTCTGGTGGAGAAAACCCAGGGCTGCCCTCGCTCCAAACAGGCAACAAGGCCCCTGGGGCCTTGGTCCCAGTGGGTCACTGCACAGTGGCCTCCTCGGGAGACTGTCCCTCGCCCCCCCCGCACATGGCTCTGGCCCACAAGAGCTTCCCGGACCAGACCCAGCATCCCCACCAGCCGGGCACCAGCAAGGGCGGGGCAGGCTCTCGGCAGGCGGGACCCCTGTGTCCCCTGCGGCCTGCAGCCCACGGGGAGGCCCCTGGGAAAACTGCTCACGGCCCGGCCGCCCGAGCCCAAGCCTGGGGCTGGCGTGGGGCTCCCGCACCCCCACCGCCACTGCACCCGAGGCCACACTCACTTCTCCGTCACGTAGAGCACGCCGTTGCGGATGTAGTCCGTGGGCATCTTGCGGTCCCTGTTGATCAGGCAGCAGCGCCAGCCGTTCTCACACACTGACGGGACAAAACCCGCCTGTGAGTGCTTCCCCTGGGAACTGTCCCGTGGTGGGATGCCTCCCCGGGGACAGGACATGAACGCCCCTGTGAGGCCACCGGGGCCTGTCCCCAGGGATGGGTCACCTCGACACTGCGCCCGCAGCCCGGCTGGGTCACAGGCTCATCACACACATACCGGCCAGCGGCCGCTCGTTCTCCGTGAGGTTGAAGATTTCGTGGAAGTTGCCCTTCTTGGTGCTGTGGAAGCGCCCGGCGTCCTCCTCCTTACCCAGCCCCGCCGGCATGCTGGACACGCAGCTCCGCGACGAGGTCGTCTGCAGCTGCCGACGGCACAGCATTCGGTCAGACCCCGCCAGCCGTGGGGCACCCCTGGGGCTCCCTGCCCGCGCCAGCTGCCACACACGCCCTGACAGGCACACACACCCTTCTTGCCAGCGGCAGTCCCGATGCGGGCGGAGTACCCCACCCCAGCCAGCACCACCTCTGCTCCACCTCCTGCCATGGGGGTGAGACCCCAGCAACACCCCCACCGTCCCACCGGAGACGCCATGGCCAAGCCGCAACCCAGCACGGCAGGCCCAGGACACTGCTGCCCGGTGTGGTCTGCACCAAGACAGCAAAAATCAACACGTCGGGAATCAAAACTGGCCATGGGACAGGCCACGGAAGGCAACATGAGAAAACCAGTCACAACACGGCAAGGGTCACAGCAGGCCAAGGGTCCTTCCACACAGACACTGTACCTTGTCGTGCCCTGACAGCTGGCCAGAAAGGAGACAACAGGCATGTGTGTGACTGGGACAATGGAAGGACTGGGATCCGCATGACACAAGGTCACAAACACCCCGAGTCGAGCAGGGCTGTGAGCGCACGGGAAGCCCCCACCTCGGGATGCCGCGGCCCACGCCCTTGCCGCCCCCCACTCTCTGCTACGAGGCCAGCGCTAAGCAGCCCTGCTGCCCAGAAACCCCATCCCAGCCACCCGGGGGCCAAGCCGGGCCATCTCCCCACACGCTGCCTCCGTGCCTGGGGGCACCACGCATCCACGGGCCAGGGCCTCTCAGGCTGGCTCCCCAAGAGCAGGCTGCTCTATGCCTGGGTGGGCTGTCCTGCGGCTCAGCTCAGGTTCCCAAAAAGCTTTGTCATCCGGGGACCCACGAGCATGACCCACATCTAACCCAGAGTTCCCACTGCCAGCTACAGAGCATCAGCAGGACACTGGGACACCCTCTCCCAGCAGACACTCACACGTGGGACCGTGTGCCAACCATACCTCCTCCAGGGAGCCCTCCTAAACCTCCCAGAAGCCCTGCTGGGCCCAGAACCTCCAGGATGGTCTGAGAGGCCCTAAGGAGAGCACCCGTGTCCTGCCTTAGGACACTGTGCCTGACCCCGTAGGGCCTGTCACCATAAATGAATGTGACCCAGCACCAGCCTGTGAGCCCAGCGCAGGCCCTTCCCAGGTGCTGCTTGGCCTCAATGCTTGAACTTCACGGGCAGGGTCGGCAGGGCCCAGGCACCTGCTACGGAGTGGCCCCTCCCGGGCCCCTGGCTCTCAGCACACCACACCTGGCCCACCCTCAGCCTGGCTCGGTGGGACCCTGCTCCCAGCAAGCCTCTGAGGAAGCACCTCGAGGGGCTCTTAGGCCGTGGGGGCCCCAGCCCAGCTCTCAGATGCTGCCCTGGGCTTGAGGGGGTGGCTGGCCCCTAGTAGGTGCATAAAGGGACAGATGGGCCTCCGGAAAGAGGTGACAAGGAAGAACCTCACAGTGCTTCCAGGGCCCCATACGCCCTGACACGGCCAGCTTCCACAGGGGCTGAAGGTGAACAGAGAACTATGGGCCTGGGACCGACCGGCTCCGTGGGCCCCTCGTGTGCCTCCCAGTGGCAGGACGGGGACTCACCCTGCGCGACACAGCGGCACTGGAGCGCTCCTTGAGCTGGGGGTCTGTGGGGAGGCTCTTCCAAATGATGTAGGGTGTGTCATACTTGGCTCGCAGTCTCGGGCAGCGTTTAAAGATGAAATCGATGAGGAAAAATTTGATGCCGGCATAGAGCCCTGGGGTAGGGGAGACAGAGCCCTGTTTAGCCCAGAATGTGGTGATTTTGTGTGTCTATCTGGGATGACGGTTCCAGCACCTTCTGCCTCCCAGATCTGCACCCTGCCGGAGCCCAGCCCAGCCCCGGCTCTCCTGGACGTCAGTCGGACCTCAGCTCAGCCTCACCCCTCATCCCTGCCCAGCCTCGTGGTTCACACCAGGCAAGGGTCGTGCCCCGCACTGCCAGACCGGTGGCCAGACCACTCCCTGAGCTCTGCACGCCTTCCACCCCAGAATCATTAACACGCCCCTCCCCACTGTGCCCTGTGTCACCTTCCCTGTGACACCAAAGGGCACTATCACCTACCCAGTGGTTCAGAGAACACCCTCAGCATCCCCAACTCCCTCCCTCACCCCCTCCCATCCTCCTGCAAATCAGTGGGTCTGCCTTCCAAACTGGTCAGATCCCCCAGGACCCGCGGCCCCACTGCCAGCGCCCCCACTGCCAGCGCCCCACCCACTCCCATCAGGCCACACCCTATAGACTAGGCCCCACCCACTCCCAGCAGGCCCCACCCTATAGACTAGGCCCCACCCACTCCCATCAGGCCACACCCTATAGACTAGGCCCCACCTACTCCCACCAGGCCACACTCCCTAGACTAGGCTCCGCCCACTCCTGCCAGGCCACACTCTGAGGACTAGGACCCACCCACTCCCACCAGGCCACACCTACTTCTACCACACCACACCTTCTACCAGACCACAAGCTCTAGACTAGGCCACACCTACCCCTATCCGGGACACCTCTCCTGCTAAGACCACACCCACTCCTGCCCAGGCCACACCCTCCCCCACCCAACCCAGTGCTGCTGGTCTCCCCTATGCCTCCTTACTTCTCCCCAACTCTGCCCTGGCCCAGGACTATTCCTGACCCACTTAAAACACGTCAGAAATGTCCCTCCTTTGCTCAAACTCCCCACACCCGACACAGAATCCAAGGCCCTCCCCAAGTCTACTCCCACCTGACCCCTCACCTGGTGCTGCCCCACGCCCATGGCCGTGCCCCGGTGAGGCCTCCCCGCCCCTGGCTGGCTCAGCAGCTGTGGGCTGCCTGCCCAGCTGAGCACACCCAGAACTAGAGTGCGGAGAAGCGGGCACACTAGCCTGCACCTAGGGCCACACGTGGCAACAGCACAGGACCAGAGGCCAGGTGCCACCCACGCACACCTCCTCAAGCCAGGGAAGCACGTCCCTCCGAGCAGCTAGAACTGCTGGGCCCCTCCCAGCGCTGGGGGCTGCTGTGCTGCCCACGGTGCCCGGCCAGACAGACCAGACCACGTGCCAAAGCCCCTTCCTGCAGACTGAGTTCCCCGCAGTATCTGCGGTTTTCGATAAAGGGAACTGGATAAAGCTGTGTCTCTGCTCTGCTTTGCTTTTTGCCTTTGTAAAACACTTTCACATAAACTCATAAACCAAGTCAGAGTTTTTGACCCCAAGTCCCAACTTTTTAACTCTGGAAATGTGCTCAGGCAGGGAGGGGCGCAGGTGGGACACTGGCTTGGTGGACTAGACGGAGCTCCCAGGCCTCCTCCAGCCCGGCCAGAGGGACAGCTCAGCCCAAGGGCCTTCGAATCCCAGCCGGGGCCATCCTCACGCCCATGCTCAGGTCTCCTGCCGGCACCGTGGGAGGGCAGACAGACGGTGGAGAACCAGGATGACGACCTTGACCCACACCTGGCAGCGTCCGTAAGCTCCACCCAGTGGTGGTGGTGATCTTGGTGCGGTCGCAAGGACCAAGCCACACCGGCTGCCACAAAAGAGGATGGCAGGACAGATCCAGGACACCAAGCCCCAGGTGCCCACCCCCTGGGCTCAGGGCAGAGGGCAGCCCAGGCCTGAGGTGCTGCTAGGCCTCCTGAGCCACGTTCAGAGGCCTGACTGGAGGTCTTGGGGGTCCCCTTCACACTCAGTCTCCAAGAGTCCTGGTGCTGGCCAGCGGGGCCCAAGGGCATTTGTGGGGTAAGGATCTGGGTTTCAAAACCAAAGCCCTGGTCAAAGCTGCCTCTGCCCCACACCAGCGATGGCACCTGAGGAGTGACAAGGAGCTGCCGAGAGCTACTGCTGCCAGAACTCAGCCCCGCCACATCCCTGAGGGACTTTCCTCTGTTCCTGGTGAAGGGATTTGGGGAAAGGGCAGGGAAGCATCTCTCTTCACGCCAGCAGTCTCTGTAATGCTCCTAAGCACATGCCAGGCTGAGCTTCCTGGCATCTGGGAGTGGGGGGGGGACGAGGTGTGACCCCCCCAGGATCCTGCGGGGAGCTCTCCCTCCACCCCTCCATAACTCGCACAAACTGGCCTTGCTGGGCTCACACGATTCCCACTGGCCCCACGAGCACAGGCCCTGTTCCTGAGGCCGGTGTTCAGCCCACATTGGACACTGGATTGTCGTTGTTGAGGGAAGGAAAGGAGGAGTGAAGGGCAGGAAGCAGACAAGCCACATCCCGTGGTAACGGGGTGCCACACACCACACCTGCGTCCCACACAACCTGCGCCTCACGGTAGCTCCCTCTCCCTCCTGACACCAACTCCAGAATGAGCATTTCGGGTGGACGTGACTCATGGCCTCACGCCACGTCACCAAACTTGTCAGCTACGACCAATCTCCCTGCAACTCAAACCAGACTCAGGCTCCCCCAACTGTCACCCCAGCCCACGGGCACCCAGAGAGGCGTCCCACCCCAAGGTGACTGACTCCCTGATGTCGCTAGGGCCTGGCAGACTGGGTCTGGGGTTCACCCGCTCCTTCCACTGGGCAAGAAACTAGGGGGGCCTTAGAAGCAGAGGGCATGCCCGGTTTCAGAAATGATCATGGTGTCCCTGGATCTTGCATAGCTCCCTTTCTCCCAAATCCAAACATTCTGACAAAAAGCAGAGGAAGGACCTCCATGGACCCTGCTGGGACGCAGCAGCCTCCGTCCCCTCCCGTCCCCGCTGCTGCAGGCCCGGGGGGCGGGACAGCGCCTTACCCACGGTGAGCCCCACCAGGCGGTAGGGGAAGAAGCAGGAGGCCAGGAAGGCAGCCCAGAGCGCCACGTACAGCTTCTGCGTGGTCTCCGGCTGCACCCACATGAACAAGCTGGAAGGGAGATGGCAGGCTCAGGCGGGGCCGGGTGCACCGCGCCGCCGGGTGGGGGCTCGAGACTTACTTCTTGATCTTTTCCAGGATGTCGGCCATCTTGCCAAACAGGTTCTGCTCGAAGAAGAAACCTCAATTGCAACAGACCCCACGGTCACACCAAGAGCCCCGGACACCCCGGTTCAAGCAGGCCACAGACACGCAGCCTCACAGCCCCCCACAGCCCACGGTCCTGCCAGCCGCTCCCAGGCCTGTGGGGGGCCTGGCCTGGAGCGGAGGGGACCCAGGTCCAGTCCTGCTCCAGCCTGGGGGCTCCTCTACCCAGGGCCCCCCCCACCGTCCACAGAGGCTGCACCGGGGCCCCGTGGCAGTACCTGGGCTTTCTGGGCGACGTCCAGCACCAGCTGGAACTTCTCGGACACGGTCAGGTCCTCCTTGGGAGGTTCCTTCAGTCAAAGGGAAAGAGAATTTTCCACTGAAATTTAACAGTTCAGAAAATTACTGACAAAACAGCATGAAGGCTTCCCAGCCCCAGGCACCTGCGGGTCACTCTGCTATCCCTACACAGTCAGTGAGGATGGGACGTCCCTTGGGGACCCAGGCGCCCTTCTGGGCTGATAGTGAAATCACCCTGGCACCCGAGGAGGGGCGGGCAGAGCCGCCCCGCAGTGGCTGGGCCGAGGCTCCGACTCACGCAGCTCACCTGCACAGGTGCCTGTGAGACCACCCACCCCACTGCCTCACCTACAGGCAGGGACACCAGCCTTGTCCTGCTTGTCCAAGTCCACATGTCTCCCATTCATTAAGAACCTCCCAAGTTCCAGGGCCAGGTGGGCACAGGCCTGTCTCCCCCCGGCCACCACCCCCACTGCTGTGTGCCCCTCGGCAGAGCAGGTGCTTGGTGTCCGATGAGGACGTGGAGGCACCATGACCTCCCTCTACCCACACCTGGGGGTCCTGCCCCATGGGAGGGAGTCTCCCTCTAGAACAAATTTCTGTAAAGGGTCAGGGGGCTTCTCAGGCCATGTGGTCTGTTGTCACAGCTACTCAACTGTAGCGCAGTACGTAAATGAAAGAGTGAGGCTGTGTGCCAATAAAACTTTATTCACAAAACGAGGCAGGGGGCCAGAAGCGGGCTCTAGAGTCCCAGGTGGGACCACATCTACTCACCCAGCCCACTGGTCCCCACCCTACCCAGGGAGGCTGTGGGGGCTGCAGGGGCCCCTCACCATCCTCCACTCCCACCACATCCCATCCTAGCTGGGAGCCCCAGCGAGGCCAGGGCAGAGTGCACGGCCTCCCGGGGCTTGGGGCTGGGCTGGCTGCATTTTCCTCCCCCATCCCTTCTCTCCAGGGGGCTCCCAGAGGGTGACCACACAGCCTCATCTGGGGGCCTCCCCACCAGGGGCCTCCTCGCGCAGCGCACAGGTTCTGAGCCTGACCTGGCGGAGACGGGCAGCGGAGACCCTCGGCCCTCCCAGGACTTACCACAGCTTCAGACACCTCTGGCACGATGCTCCACTGAATCCTCCAGCCCCTGGCAGACAGGAGGCAAACACACCCTTAAACAGCGTGCCCTGCAAGCAGCGTGGCCAGGGGTGGTGTCGAGTCACCGACCCTGCCCGCCCAGCAGGCTTGAAGCGGCTCTGCCAGCCAGATGGGGTGAAGGGGCTCCTGAAACCCCACCAGTCCACCCCGGGACCACCAGGGCCACTCCCCAGCAGTGGATGACTGCTGTCACCCTCACCGTCCCCCCCCCCGGGGCTGTCCTGAGGGGAGGGGACACATTTAAAAGCAGCCAGAGGCGTGGAGGGGAGAAGCCTTCAACAGAAACTGCAGGTGCCAGCTAGTCCTGCTCAACTCGGGCGCTGTGACCCCTGCAAGAGTTTAAACGTTTTCTACAAAACCATTTCCAAATGGGCCAATGTGAGCAGGCACAGAAAGTCACCTAGAAAAATCAGCGAATCAGTGCAAACTTGGGAAGGGCTGAGCACAAGTCAGAATCCGGGCTGCTCTCCCCAGCCCCGGGATGGGGCCTCCACAGGGAGGGGGTGCTCAGTGGGGGTGCAAGGGGTGACACGGGGCCAGGCTGGTGCCCCTGTGCTGGTGCAACGCACCCCTCAGGCAGCGGTGCCAGCTGCAGACTGCTCACCCCCACAGCCCGAGTCCCGGCCTGTCCATCTTGCGACAGCCACCACCAGGGACCTCACACGGCACTGAGCCCTTGTGGCTTCAGCGACCCCCACGCTGAGGTTTGGGGAGAAGTTCCTCCCTGGGGGGCTCTCTGGAGCCTCTCAGAGGATCACCCTCCAAACGCCAGTGCACCACACACCTGTCTCATGTCACGGTTGTGTGTGACACAGGGACACAGCACAGCCATGCACATGGTAGGACAAAGCGGCCACACACCAAACCAGCTCACCTACCTGGCGATGAGGTAATTGAGGGACAACCGCAGAATTGCTAAAAACAGGAACAACGGGATGGCCCAGCCGTGCCACACAGCATTCATGTACACCTGGGGTGCGGAGGGGGGCAGGCAGGTGACGTGACGGTTGGGTCAGGATGAGCCACATCCCTCCCACCTGCCCCCAACCAGCAGCGCCCGGCAGGGAGCCCTGGCCCCAGGGGCTCCCCAGACACCCAGGGAAGGGGGCACGTGTGAAGGGACGCCGGAGGAAGGGCTGCTTCCCGGCTGGCAGCTGCCCACGGAGCGAGAAGCCGCCCTGCGCGGGCGGGGAGGGAGCGTCCTGAGGAACAGCTGCCCAACAGAGGGAGCCGGAGAGCGAGCTGCCCCGCCCGCCACGCCCCCAGGTGTGGCTCCACGTGCCGGACTCGGGCATCACTAGGACTCAGCACACCTGAGTGGGGCAGCCAACCGTGGGCTAAGGACAGCCAGGATGCTGCCGCCAGGGCTACCGTCACCTGGGGCCCCCTGTGCCCCCGACAAAGCTGCAGACACAGAGCAGAGGCCCCGAGTGGGCTGGGAATAGAATCCACCCTTGGCCACCCTCTGACCCCATAAGAGACATGATACGCAGGTATCCCAGACCCAAGGCAGCAAAGGCCTTGAGGTGCAAAGCGTCTGTGAGGGGTGGTGGGAGAAGACAACCCCCAGGGCCAAGATGGAGCTGCCCCCCAGCAACCCTCATCTCCCAGGTGGGCCGGAGTCCCCGGGGCAGGCACCAGCCGTGGGCTTCCGAGATGTGCCCAGATGGCCTGACCCGGGTCCGAGGCTAGGCTGGTCCTCAGGACCCCTCCAGGCTGAAGCCAGCTGGGGACCTCCAGGAAGATGGCTTCAGCCAAGAGGGGTCCTGAGAGGTGGGGCCCCCTCAACAGGACTGTGCTGCCTTTGGGAGCTCTGGAGGGTTCTGGGGGCTGTGGCCGCCCCACTCTGGCCTTGCGGCCGCAGCAGGCAGGTGGGCGGCCTACCCCCTCACACAGGAGGCATGGCCCCTGCACCCCGGGGTCACGGGCTCCAGTCCTGAGACACAGGCGGAGGGTCTTCCTGTGCGTGGCTAAGGGGCAGCCAGCGCAGGACGATTCCGGGCAGGGCAGCTGGGCCTGCTCTCCCCGAAGCCCCTGCGATGCCAGCCCTGCTGTCCTATCCCTCCCCAGCAGCTGTGGCTCACAAAGGCTGGGCTGGGTGTCCCACCCATCATGCCGTTGTCTGGAGCCTCCCCGGCCCCAGTACCAGGGGACAACCACATCAGGAGGCCCTGTCCTGAGGGTGCTGCAGCAAGGGCCGCGCCTGTGCCAAGACAGTGGCCACCACGCCCTGTCCAGGGAGCCCTGCTGCCCGCCCTGGGCCCAGCCCAACGTCTCTGATCCTCAGAGCGCCCCCATGGCCGGGGGTCAGCATCAGTGCACCCACTTTACAGATGAGGAACCTGAGGCTGGGCATGTCCTTGGGGCCCAAGGAAGTGCTGCCCAGGGTTGGGGGACGTCACCCGCCCACCCTGCAAGGAGCCACTCACGGTGAAGGCGATGGCCGACGTGTAGACGGAGTACCAGTCAGATAAGGCAGAGAGGTTCTTCACGAAGTTGGTGACAGGCTTGGCACCACGCTCTGCAGACAGAGCAGACGGCAGCAGTCAGCCCCAGCGCCCGCCTCCTCACGCCCGCGCACAGGGCCGGGCTGGCCTCCCCGGCCACGCAAAACCTGGGCCAATGCAGGCTCCTGGTGACCCCAGGCCAGCGCTCCCCTGAGGCAGTCTGCTGTCCCTGTGGGGAAATGCCACCTGCCCCTCCCCACAGCAGTGACAGGAGAGAGGGGACAGGCAAACACAAGGGGAGAACCCCACTCGCACTCCCTGGGGCTGGGAGCATCTGTGAAGAGCGTCAGTTTTCATCCCAAACGCTGGGGCTGCAGGCCGTGGGGGAAAACTGTTTCTGCCCCAGGGGGCTCCCCCATCTCGGCCCCCAAAAGTGGGTGGGCCTCGGCCAGACTTCCAACACGAGCCTCCTCCCCAGGGCCGGGGCAGGGGTCTCTTAACAACGTCCGTCTGGGAGAAGCTCGGGTCAGCTCACGGCCCCAGGTCCCCGCCCTGCAGCCCCACCCTGGCGGCTCCGCGCGGCAGTGACAGGGGGTGCGGGGTAAGGGGTATGCGGGTACTCACTGAGGCGCCTCATGTTCTCAGTCAACCTGGGAGGGGAGAGAAGCCAGCGTTAGTGAGCCTCGGGCTCTGCGTCCCCGCCGCCCACGCCCTGCTGGCTCCTGGGAAGATGCTCCGAGTGCCCGGGGCACGTGCGGCAACTCGAGCAGCATCATGCACCAGGGTGGCTCTTGCTGCCAACTCCCTGAGAGACGCGGGTGACTGCCAACAGAGCCATCCCCGCATCTCCTGCCCACACCAGTCTCCAGAGCCTTGCTGTGCGGGCTCCCCCACACCCCCCGGTGCCTGGCGAGCGGGGCAATGTCTGCAGATTGGGCACATGAACCACCCGATGTAGGGAAGGCTCCAGGGTGCCAGGCACTTTCCCCTGACTGAACCCACCGTCCCCAAAGGGCACTCGTCACAAACCACGAGTGAGACCAGGATGGACGTGACAGGGCTCTGGGCTGCCTCACACTGGCCTCTCGGCCCCGCCAGCCGCATCCCCCAGAGGAAGGGCACAGGGAGACAGCCACACGGTGGCAGACACGGCCTGCCTGCTGGAGCCTCAGCACGGGACGGCCCAACACGGCCACCCCCAGGCTGGGTGTGGGGCCCCTACCTGCGGGCGCTGAGGGGCTCCTCCGCCTCTACGGTGCTCTCCTCGGGCTGGAAGCGGAAGTCCTCCACGTACATCCCGAACTTCTCGTAGAACCACTTCTGGGCGCGGGAGGACAGCCCCTGGCTCCGGCGGTCTGCGGGGGGCAGAGGCCCAGTGAGGGGCACAGGAAACAGCTGCGGGGGCAGGGGCCTCCCCATGGAGCCGGGAAACAAAGGGGTCCACACCAGAGGGGACTCTGAGGGCTCAGCTCTCTACAGACCCGAGGTGTGAGCAGCAATCGCAGCCCAGAGCTGGCCGGCTGCAAAACCCACCGCTGCGTGGGGTAGCCTCTCTCACCCCGACCCCCGTGTTCTGGGGACGACTGGCTGTCCAGGCCACCTCAGGGGTCTGTGTCAACCTCCCTTCCCACCTCTGGCTTGTCTCAGTGGGCTCGTCACCCCCGGCCCTGCAGAGTCTGAGGCCCAGCCAACAGGAGGGTGTCCTGGGAGGGACAGAGCCCGGCGAGGGCAGTGTCTGGCCTGGGTGAGCTATCGTGGCTTAGTGCTGGTGACGGACGCTGGTCACCAAGGCTGAGCCTGTGGAAAGCAGCCCACACCACAGGAACCAGGACTCCTGCCGGACGTGGGCACCCTGGCACGGACCCGTCTGTCCCTTCCAAGAGCCGGCAGTGGGGCCGCCGGCAGTGGGGCCGCCGGCAGTGGGGCCGCCGGCAGGGGGCGCTGTCCCTCCGTGATTGAGGCTCGTGGGAAAGGCAGGCAGGTGCCACCAACAACCCTGCACTGTGGACTCAGGGCAGAGCCTGAGGGCCACGGGCCAAGAGGCGCCAAGGTGTGTGCATCTTGAGACCCCCGGCAGGGCAGAGCGAGGAGCTCTCGGGGAGGACGGGGCGGGCAGGTTCTCGCACCCCAGCTGGGGCCTGGCAGGGTTTTTGCAGTGAGAGTCCAGGCGGCGACAGCAAACCTGTCCCCGTGGCGGAGACAGCCGTACATGGATGGGCCTGGCCGTGTTTCTATGGAACTTTATTTATGGATGTTGAAATACCAGATTTACATAATGTTCACATGTCGCCCAAATAGTCTTTTGATTTTTCCAGCCGTTTAAAATGTAAAACCAGACGGGGGCTGCGGTGTGCTGACCCGCAGGTGCAGGGAACGGTGCCAGCTGCCCGGGGAGCTTGGGCTTCCCCTTGTGCTGCAGCCCACCCGGCCACCTGCTCATTAACCAGGGCCGGGCGGATCTCTCTGCCAGGCCCCTCCATTGCACCTGTACAAGGTGCACACCAGGTCTGTCCCCACCCCCACCTCCTCCCCCTCCTGGAGGTCCCTGGGGCCACCCTGGAAGCCAGTGCCTCCCCCACCACCCTCCCCCCCACAGAGCCTGTGCACCTGCCTGAGCACAGCAGGCAGGGCGAGGACAGGCCTCAGCAGGGGGGACAAGGCCACAGGCACTGGGGAGCCGGGGTCTTTCCCGCCCACACTCTGACCCTCACTGAGCACTGGGCGGTGGGGGCCTCGGGGTCTCTTGCGCTGCTCCCGGTTCAGCGGCCCAGGTGCACAGGCCGCGGGCTTTGAGGGCCCGAGGAGGCCACGACGCAGGGGACGCAGCTCCACCCGGCCCAGCACCCGGGTCCCTGGGGAAGGGGCGTACACCATTTCCCCTCTGGTGGACAAGCTCAGTGAGGACCCATACAGGGCCCAGCTCTGGTCCACGCTGGGCCTCTACCCAGCAGGTGCCCCTGGGAGAGGTCTTCCCTGCTGGGACGTCAGTTTTCTCATCTTGATACTGGGCAGGGCTGAGACCAGTGAGCCTCTGGCTTGTATCTCT
Organism: Lemur catta; assembly: GCF_020740605.2. Taxonomy (NCBI): domain Eukaryota; kingdom Metazoa; phylum Chordata; class Mammalia; order Primates; family Lemuridae; genus Lemur; species Lemur catta. The sequence continues at coordinate 3,029,607 of NC_059133.1, forward strand.
GGGCCCCAGCATAGGCAGGGGGGTCCTCGCGCGTGGTCACCCTGCAGGAACAGGCGCTGCCTGGGGCCGCACAGGCCAAGCCCACAAGAGCTGAATGGAAAATCCAGTCCCCTCCCTCATCAATCCTCTGAATGACAATTCTATAAAGTACAGTGTGGGGGGTAAGAGAAAAAAGGGGCCAAGGCTCGGGAACACAAGAAGAGAGAAAAGGGCTCTGTCTCCCGACCCCGGGGACACCCCAGTGGCGGCCCCTACTGCTGGTTCCGTCCTGTCGTCGGGATGGTCAGCCCGGACAGCAGGCCACCAGGTCAATGGAAGGGACCAGTGTGGCCCCGACACCCCTGTTCCGTAGGCAATGCCAAAACAGCATGTCGTATTTCCATGAGAAAGTACAATCAGGTTTTGGTTGACGACTGAGTTTGCTACGATGACTCACCAGCTCCCCGCGAGAGACAGGAACCCCGTTCTGACGGGAGGAGATTCCCGGGTGCCAGCGGGTACCCAGGAACAGAACCAACACCACTGCCCGCCCACCAGGACCTACCTGCTCCATTGGTGGCCTGGGTCTGCCCCTTTGGCGGCGGCTGAGCTGTCTGCTCCTCGGTTCTAAAAGAGCAGGGAGAAGAGGCAAGGTGTCCATTAGTTCAAAACATGGGGCACAGTGGCCGTGCACAGCTCTGGGGCTCACACGGCTCGTACTGCACAGGGAGGGCTCCCTGGACCCCCGAACGGCTGGAATGGCAGTCATGACGGTAGCTGGGCAAGCACAGAGCCATGTTCCTAACAGGCACGTGTGTTGTGTTTTAGGAACCAAATACAGTCTCATGCGGCTCTTTTCTTTCCTGTTAATTTTAACTCTTAAAATTATATTGCCCATGGCCAGGCGCAGTGGCTCACGCCTGTAATCCTAGCCCTCTGGGAGGCCGAGGCGGGTGGATCGCTCGAGGTCAGGAGTTCGAGACCAGCCTGAGCAAGAGCAAGACCCTGTCTCTACTAAAAACAGAAAGAAATTATCTGGCCAACTAAAAATATATATAGAAAAAATTAGCTGGGCATGGTGGCGCATGCCTGTAGTCCCAGCTATTCGGGAGGCTGAGGCAGTAGGATCGCTTGAACCCAGGAGTTTGAGGTTGCTGTGAGCTAGGCTGACGCCATGGCACTCACTCTAGCCCGGGCAACAAAGCAAGACTCTGTCTCAAAAAAAAAAAAAAAACATTTTACTGCCCATCAGGCTGCTGATGGAAAGACCAACACACACGAATCTATCAGGCACCACGCCAGGCCACAGGCTCGGTGACGCCCTGTCAGCTGCCTGCACCCAGCTCGGCCCAGGTCAGCCACCTGCCTGGGCTCCCTGTCCCCTAGCCCCGCTGCACCCTGATCACAGCTGTCACTGGGCCTCAGACACCCTTCCTGGAATTTCTATCCACCTATCAGATCCTATAGACCCGACTGTCCCCTGTGTGCTCTGAGGGAGCTGGACCTCAGCAGGTGGCCTGGACCCGGTCCCTGGGTGCAGCCTGTCCTGGTTCTCTGGCCAGCTGCACCCTCCTCCCAAGCCACAGCGCCCAGCCCACCTTGTCCTGTGCTACAGAGGCGCCTCTGCACTCCTGGCCCCACCTGGGCAGGGCTGGGAGGTGAGCAGAGGGCCCTCCTCCAGGGCCAGCGACCCTCAGCACAGGCGTCCCTCGCCTGCAGTGATGGGGAGAGGCAGTTTCTGTTCTGTTCACATCACGTGATTTCACACAACAATGCCGTGAACCAACCCAGTCCTCAGGCTCATGACCTGTCCCTGTCACCTGTAACTACTGCGTTGTGCCGGAGCATGCAGAGGTGGAGGACAACGGGACAAAAGACCAGCAGAGCTGGCGCTGGGTGAGGGCTGCAGCCCCCTGAGCAACAGACAGGACAGTCAAGGTGGAAGTAGGGTCCCCGAGAAGGGAGCCCTGGCCATGGCGGATGGGCCAGGACCCCATGCCCACCCTCCCTGTGGCTGGGGTGGGGCTGCCCAAAAGACCATCCCTGCCCAGAGTTGGCAGCAAAACAGGCATTCACGGGGAGCAGGAGGTGCCTGGGGCACATGGGAGACTCCGGGAGCCCGGTGGATTACCCTGTTCATGGATAGCTGGACCAGGACTCTCCCTGAACCAGCCTGGAAACTCCAGAAGAGGCAACTCAGCCAGGAAGCACAAAAAACTGGCTCCTGGCCGGGCACCGTGGCTCACACCTGTAACCCTAGCACTCTGGGAGGCTGATGCGGGAGGATCACTTGAAGCCAGACGTTCGAGACCAGCCTGGGCAAGAGCCTATCTCTACAAAAAACAGAAAAATTAGCCAGGCGTGGTGGCACACAGCTATAATCCTAGCTACTCGGGAGGCTGAGGCAGGAGGATTGCTTGAGCCCAGGAGTTTGAGGCTGCAGTGAGCTATGGAGCCACCGCACTCCAGCCTGCGTGACAGAGGGAGACACTGTCTTTAAAAAAACAAAAAAGGCTCCCGACAAAGCCCTGGCCCAGGTGTGCTCCATGAGGCCTTGAGGCCAAATGCACAGGACCTCACCTCACCCAAGCCACCGACGGGCAGTGGGGTGGGGGAGGCCCCGAGTGGGCAGGGGCCTTCCCAGCTGCTGCGGTCAGCGCTGCTTGTTTTGTATCTAATGACGCACAGTCGATGGCAGCTAGAAACAAACACACGTTTAGATATCACTGTGCAGCAAGCTGCCTTCAGTGGAGGAGGACTGGAGACCCGGGAGCAGGTGTCGCAGGGGGCAGGAACTTTACTTCCTGCACGTAATGGCAAACACGGAACACGGTGACTGCCTGTCGCGACTGCTCGTAAGAACACGCTGACTGATAACAGTGCTACCGCAATACATTTTCAAAACTCAGCAGGAAGACAGAGGGCAGGCAGTGTTCCAGGACATTCTAGCCTGAGCAAGGGGTGCCACTTCGGCCTCTGGGAAGTGGGAAGCCCCAGGGGGTCCTCAAATCCACGCAAACACCCCCGACCTCGTCCAGCCGAAAAAGGACTGTTGTATTAACACTCCTGCCAACTTAACGATGACTGATTCTTCAAAGCGGTTCCAAAGGACAGTGCTGCTGTTCGATGATGAAGCAGACAGGTGTGGGCAGACCGTGTCTGAGCCTCTTGGAAGGCCTAACGATTCCTGACCCCAACTGCCTGGGCCATGGGGCGGAGACCTAAGCCGGGTGGAGGTGTGGACGCCAGGGCAGGCACTGGCCCACTCTGCTGCAGGCCCTCCAGGCTGGACGGGGCACTGGACGGTCACCAGGGTCCACTTCCTTCCAGTGAGGCCCGTGTGCAGCATAGAACGGGGCCATGCGCCGTCTGCCCCTGACCCACCTCCCTAAGTCTGGGGATCCCGGGGTGGGGCAAGGGGGGAGCAGCCGTGGGAGGAACGGACTCTAAGAACGCTCAGGGCAGGACACGCGCAGGACTAGACCACAGACCGGCAGGAGGCAGGAGGGCAGCGCTGTCGGGTGGCTTTCGGGCCACGATGGAGAAAGCCCTTGCCCACCCACAGCAGGCTGACCCCAGGGTGATTTGCTGAGAGTTTTCTTAGGAGTCAAAATAGAGGTTTGTATAACCATTGTTACGTCTTAGTCCTGCAGCTCACCTGCAGCTTCACAATGCATGATGTGAGTGTGTGGGGGTGTGCGTGTGGTGTGGCATGGGTGTGTGTATGCTTGTGAGTGTGCATTTGTGCTGTGTGCATGTCTGATACAAGTGTATGTACGTGTGCATATGCAGTGTGCGTGTGGGTGTCTGTGATATGTGTGTGGTGCGTGTGCGATGTGTGTGCATGTGCAGTGTGTGGGGTGTGTGGTGTGTGTGGCATGTGTATGTGAGGTGTGTGGGGTGTGTGTGGTGTGTGGTATGTGTGTGTGTGTGTGTGTGTGTGTGTGTGTGTGTGTGTGAGGTATGTACGCCCCCCCCCCAGGAGGGCAAGGGAAGAGGAGGTCGCTCCGCCTGAGACCTGTTCCTCCTGCACCTCTCCTCCTTTGGGCTTCTAGAAAGTTCCTAAGTCCCGCCCCCATGTAAAGCAGGGGAGGGCCCCTTAATGCTCCTGGGACCCTCAGTTTCCACTTCCTCGGTCACAGCCCCGGCTGGCTCCCAAGGCAGAGTCCATCCCCCTCCTCCCAGAACTGTCCCACTGGGCACCCCCACCCCCAGGGCTCTGGGGAAGGATCAGGACCAGCCCCCGGAGCAGGGCTGGGGGGCAGGCGGGCGGGAAGCAGAACACCCAAGCGCCCTGGGAAAGGAGAGGGACAGGGGTCAGCCTCAGGCCGCCGGCCGCCACCAGAGGAGGAGCTGTCCTGTGGGGGTGGGGACGCACCGCCGGCTCCCGCCAGGCACCTGAGACCACACCTGTGCCTGGGATCTCCCCGTGTTGCAGGTCAGGTTTCGCCTCTGCGTGTCACTAAATGCACTCAGTCTTTGAATTTCTATAGGTTTTCGCAGAAGGTTCAACATCAGGTACACTACCCGTGAGGACCGTGTACTAGTTTCCGTTCTGGGGAGGGGCCGACCTCACAGCCGGGACAGACGGGGTGCGGGGTCGTTTACTCTCCAGACAAGCCCAAGGCCCGGGAGGCGAGCCCCACCCTGGGGACTCCAAACAGGCCAGGGGGGAGGCCCCGAGGGGAGATGCCCGGAGAGCGGCAAACGAAGGGACCTTCCCCCAGTGAAGGCCAGATGCCTCGGGCCGCCCAGACCTGAGACTGACAGGTACAACCCACAAGGACGCCAGAGTCCTGCGAGGGACACAAAGGAGGGCTCTCGTTTCCGTAACTAACCTGGCGCGGCTCCGTCCCCAGAGCGCAAGGCCCAGCTGAAGTAAGGACACCCAGAACCCTGACGATAATGGCCCCCGCGAGGAACCAGTGTCCCAGGGGGGCTGTGTGCAGCCCACACTGGTGGGAGCCATTCGCTCAAGCCAGGGAACGCAGGGACAAAGCTGTGGTCAGCGTCGGTGTGGGGCCAGGGATGCGGGGCTGTTGGGGGCAGCTGGGGGGCGGAGGTGGCCAGCCCGAGCACCTAGGCCTCATCCGATTTGGACACTGTGCAGAGGGACATGGGGCCTCGTGGGCTTTTTCAGGACAGGGACAGCACCTGTTCTGTAACCTGCAGTGTTGCTCTGGAACGACCTGCTTCCTGCCGGCAGCACCATGTGGCAGGGCGTGGGGCCGGGGAGGAGACCCTGCGCGCTCAGAGGCAGTTCAACCCCACACGGGGCGGGACTCGTCTGAGGACAAAGACGTCACCTGCAAACACCCTAGAAGCTGGGGCAGCACTGCCACCCCAGGAGGGGTGATTCTGCCAGGTCACAGGAGGCTCAGGGAGGCAGGGGTGCCCAGGGCCTGGGAGGGCCACAGGGGCAGGGAGCGTTCAGCGTGGGCAGCTGGGGTGCCTGGAGGGTCTGCGGCCGTGGCCAGGGAGGGGCAGCGAGCGTGGGAGAGCACAAAGGCCAGGTGGGGTGAGTCAGGGTCCCCAGAAGGTCCCGAGAGGCCCAGCCAGCCTCTGGGGCCAGACACCAGATCAGGACACACAGGACAGGGGGCACCTGCTGGCCAAGACTGCAGGTCCGGCAGTTCTGGGGCTCCACAGGCCCCCACCAATCCTCTGCTCAGTCCTGTCCCCACCTGGGCCGGGTGACCACGAGGAGCACCGCCCCCAGGCTGCCTGTCTTCCAGGCCAGCTCCAGGCACAGGAGGACAGTCACCTTCTAAAGACCACGGCTGGGACAGGCACAGGCCGGCCCTGAGCCCGGGCAGTCGGGGCCAGGCCTGTAATCACCACTCGCCCTCAGACCCCTCCAGGACCAAGGGTCATGCTCCTGAGGTGCTCCGGGTCCCACGGAGACCAGGGGGGCTGACGCTGCCCACTCGCAGGGGCAGCAGAGCCCAAGGTACCTGGCCTTCAGCACCTCCTGCACCTTCTGCTCCAGCTCCATCCTCCGCTGCCGCTCCCGGTCCAGCTCCTGCCTCAGCATCTCCGAGTTAGTTTCTTCTCGCAGCTTCCGGAGCTCCTCCTCTGCGGGGGAGAGAACACTAGGCTGACCCCCACTCACGTCCATCTCTGACTCCGAGACAGAGGCAGGGGTGCCCACCTCGGGGACAGCAGAGGACTTTCTGCTCCAGGAACAGGCCTGGGCGCCTGGACTTTCTCATGTGTGGGGGCTCCCAGAGAGAGGGGTGCGTGGTCCCTCCAGCACCTGCCAGGTGGCCGCAGCCTCCTGCCCCTCTGCCCGGGAGCTGTGGCAAGGACTGTGCACTGGCTCGTCCCACACGGTCGGGGGGAGATGCAGGAGGAGCAAGGCGAGGACTCCCTCACTGCGCTGGCTCCAGGCTGCTGCAGGACACAGCACCATGCTGCCACCGCCACACCTGAGGACACCCGAGGAAGGGACACTGACAGCCCATGGTCAGCCCCCCACAGCGACACAACCCCTCCACGTGCCGGCTGGGTGGCGCACAGGCAGCTGCAGCCACCGCGGCTGCTCCCAGAAGCCTCACCAAGAAGGTGAGATCTGGGTCAAGACCTGCCTGACCCGAAGGAGTGAGGTCACAGGCACCCAGGGAAGAGCCCTGGGCAGAGGGAGGCAGGAGGGTCAGAGCTCAGGGAGACTGAAGTCTGAGGACGGAGGGACCAGGGGCCAGGAGCGCGGGCGGCCCCAGAAGCCAGAAAGGGAGGCACTTCCAGCCCTCGCAGAGACGCAGACTCGGCCTCTCTGCGCCCAGCCCAGCCTCCACCTGCCGAACCAACGGGGTATGATCACCTGATGACAAGCCTGACACCCCGGCTGTCCCCGCTGCCTTCCTAAGGCCTAGCACAGGCAGGAAGAACGAGAAGAGACAGACGGATGAAAGGCAGAGCCAGCTCAGAAGGGGGCTGGTGGCCTCCTCCCAGGGCCTTGGGCAGCTCCCAGACCAGAATCAGGAGCCGGGTGCAGCCCAGGCCAGGGCACCAGTGCAGAGCAGCCGGCGGCAGGTGACAGGGGCGCAGAGCCTCTGACCAGGCCCCCAGAGTCCTGCCGAGGGAGCTGTACCCCAGCTCTCCCACCGGTGGCCAGCTGGCTCCTTTATGGCACAGGGGACCTGTGCCAGGTGCGGATAGGGGGCCCTCATCACCACCTCTGGGACTCGGCCTTCCAAGCACCCCCAAATCCATGCCCTCTGCTCACCTCTCGGCCCCCTCATTCCTCACCAACTCCCCTCATACCCCTCAATCTGCCTCTGAGACGGGGTCCCAGGCTCCTCTGAAAGCACAAGTTGAAACTTGTCACTCTCCTGCTTAAAGCTCCTTCTAACTGGGCTTGTGATAAAAGTCAAGTTCTCAGCTTGTCCCCCAGGGGCTCCCCCCACAAAACCCCTTTGCTCTGTGGGTTCAAGCCACCGGGACCTCCTTTTAGGCCCTCAAATGCCCACAGTCTGGTCTTGCCTCAGGGCCTTTGCACACGCCGGGCCTTCTCCCTAGAAAGTACCCCTCTGCCCTCCACGGTGACATGTCCCTCAACCTCTCAGTCCTGACCCAGACACCGTGTCCCCTGAGTGATCTCCCTGACAGCCATCCTGGATCTAATGAGGCCCTCTGTCATTTCCTCTCACAGAGCTTGCTCTGTCCTGTAGGGGACAGCAGGGCCCTCCTCGGGGTGCTGGGTAGGGATTCCCGGAGACGACACAGTCCAGAGAGGAGGGCGCGGCACAGCTGGCCTCCTGGTAACCGGCCCCATCCCGAGTCCACATTTATCTGCAGGTTTCTAACCCGGGCCCACCCCTCCCCAGAGACAGGACCCCATTGTGTCACTGTTCTGGCCCCAGGACCCAGACTGGCTCTACAAGAACCCAGTGAGGTGTGGGGAAGGGACAGTGGACAGGCGGGGACAGCCCAGCGAGTTCCCACGTGGCACGTGCAGCAGCAAGGGCAGACGCGCTGAGCCAAGGGCCGCCTGCACACACCGGGTCTGGCCCCGCCCCAGATAAGACAGGATGCCGAGGCGGAGGAGGGGTTACTGCGGGAATCCCGCAAGTGCCAAGTGCAGTATCAAGACCTGACCATCTGAGGGAGGTCTGTGTCTCCCCAGACACTGAGCACACGGGCCCCGGCCTTGGACTGGGGTCCCAGGGACCCCACGCTGGAAGATTCAAGGGCACGTTGGAGGCCTGCCAGGGTGTCCCCTGCACACACAGCACCTGCCCGGGGGCCCAGAGCGGAGGCAGCGGGGGACTTGGCATTCAGGGGTCACAGCCCAAACACGCAGTAAATCCACAAACCCCAACCCCCGCAGGGACCTCCACCCAGCCCTCACTAACCCAGTGTGATGCAGGCCCCCAGCTCCTCCTGGCACTGCTATGGGACATCAGTGCTGGGGACACCACCCTGCTCGGAGGGGACATCTGAGTGGGTCCCAAGGGCGGCATCAAGTGTGTGAACCCAGTGGGAGAGGCCAGGTGCTGACCCCGGCCTGCCCTGGGCCCCCAGTAGGCGGATCCACGTCCCCAGCACGGAGGAGCCTGAGAGCCCCCCCACCCCTGGAGGGGCCGCACACCCACTGGCTGCCTGGAGAGCCTGGGCCTCCCCGAGGCATGGAGATTCTCGGGCCACCTGAGACTAATGCCACCCTCCCAGTGTCCCCAAGGCCATGTCCACAGGACACAATTCTCAGCCCTGGCCCTCTCTTGGGGGCCTGGCCTACAGCAGGGGCTCCTTCTCAGCTCGCTGGACGGGCAGATGGGCAAACCCAGCGCACCGTGAGCCCGCAGAGACCTGTCTGCCGAGTGTGCGCCGAGGAGTGTCCACCGGGCTCAGTCCCGCGTTCGGAGCCAGCTCAGGCGGGTTCCCAGAGAGGGCCGTGGAGGCCTCTCATCTCATCCACTGTCTTCGTGCTGTGACAGTGACTCTATTGCATGGAAAGCAGAGGTGAGACACTTCACACCGTCACGGCCTGGCTCCTGTGCAGGCCTCCTGGGCGGGGGAGAAGGGCCACGGCTGGTGGGTTCCGACACTTTCCCATCCGCCCATCTCAGCCCTTGACACTCACAGGCACGCTGGCACCTCCTCGGACCCGCCCAGACCCGCCCCGCGGGAGGCCAGGCCGCCCAGAGCTCTCTGTTCACACACGTCAGCCCCTCCCAGCACCAGCAACAGGAAACCAGACTTTCCTTCACGGGGCCTCCCCTGACCGTCCCTTCCTGGCGTCACCAAACCGTGAAAGCTCAGGACACAGCCAGATTCCATCAAGCAGAGCATTAGCCAAAGCCTGGGCCAACGGGCCAGTCCCAGCCCCAGGGACTGTGGACGTGTGTGGACACACAGACCCTCCCCAAGGCCGTGCCCGCTTGCGGGGGAAAGGCACGCTCATGACCCCTCCTCGCAGCCTGGACCTTCCTGGGGACGGTGCGCTGCAGACCGAGACAGCCCCGCAGTCCTCCCCGCTCACGGGCTGGAGCACCCCCTGCCCCCCGAGCATGCCCGCAGCGCGTGCTCCTCCGACGCCCCTGGCAAGTCAGCCACCCCAACTGCCCACACAGCCAGGAGCAGCCCTCCTGCCCTTTCCTGGTGGCTCCCGTCCTGTCCTGGTGGTACAGAGACGGCTACACCTCTGACCAGAGCTTCTCACCATTCACCTCCCGTAAGTTCTCTCTCTCTCTGAGCAAATGGCCCCTGCAAGGCCAAGCTGCTCTCTGCCCCCGAGGCTGGAATGGTCATTCCACACCCCAGGACTGGATGTTACAGCCGCCTCCTGCCCAGCAGTGACACATTCAGGACAACTGCGGCACACAGAGCACAGCCGTGTCCTTCCACAGGAGAAAGGCGATGCAAATCCCCCATCACGGAGTTTTCTTTCTCCTGAGTGAGGAAAGACACAGGAGGGCTGTCTTCCTGCCAGGGAAAGCGCTGAGCGGGGCATTCAGCAGACACACTCCGCTCATCCAGCCTCGTGCCCTCCAGGTCTCTGCTGGGGCTGCCCAGCCCCTGACCTCAGGGCCCATCCTCAGCCCCGGCCCTTTCTCCGGGGAACCTGCTGCTGCTGCAGAGGCTCTGGGCTCCCTGGCCCCGGTGCAGCCTCCTCACGCCCAGAGCTGCTCGGGCAGCAAGGTGGTGGCGTGGTCCACAAACATGCCCTGCGCCGCTGGTCAGGGCGGAGCGGGCTCCTGCAGGCTGGGAGGGGGGTTGATGCCACGCACAGGGCGGCACAGGAGCCCCTGGACAGCCCTGCGTCAGTTCCCTGTGGCTGCCGTAAAAAGTACCACAAACTTAGTGCTCAAAGCAACACGAATTTATTCTCTTCCAGGTCAGAAGTCCCAAATGGGTCTCCCTGGGCTAAAGTCAAGGTGTGGGCGGGGCCAGCTCCTTCGGGAGTCGCAGGGGAGGCCCCTCCCCTTGCCGCTCCTGGCTCTGGGGGCGCCTGTGCCCCTCGGCTCCTGCCCCAGGCAGCGACAGCTCCGCTCTTTGCTCTCACCTTCCTGCTGCCTCCTCGTAAGTACCCGGGTGGCTACTCTGAGCCCAGCTGGGCAACCCAGGGCCACCTCCCGTCTCAGGGCTGTGACTCCTTCACATCTGCAAAGTCTCTCCTGCCATGTGAGGTCACACTCCCAGGCTCCAGGGAGGAGGAAGACACTTTTGGGAGCAATGCTTCCCACCACTATCCCCCCGAGACAGTCCTGCTGGCAGGAGGAATGGTCCTCCTCCTGCCACCCGGCCTGGCATGGACTCTCCTGCCCCAAAGGTCTTGGGACACAAAACGTCAAGGAGCCCTCCTTAGTGGTGGAAGGGCCCTCCCAGAGTGCAGGGTCCCCAGCCAGCCTCTTGCTCCTGTCTCTCTCCTCCCACCTCCAGCTGGGCCCCCAACGCACCTGAAGCAGGACTCCCCAGCACCCCTCAAGGTGGCCCTGACCCCAAGAGCTCCCACAGACCTTCTCTAAACCCTTGTAGTGAAATGCGCCAGTGGAGGGATGTTCCAGAGTCACCCATGTGTGTCACAAGCGTGTGACCTGCCACGGCACATCCTAATGGCACACGCGCACAGCTGCTGGGCAGAAAGGGGCACCTGCTCTGCCGAGACACAACACGACTCGTCTTGGGCAGAGCGTGTGTGCAAGCTCAGAGTCCAGGTGGTGGCCACACACGCCGACCACGGGGCCAGGGAGGCCACGATGAGTGATAATTCACACCTGCCAGTGGCTAAGCCACAGGTGGGTCCCCAGGGGTAAGAGCCACAGCCCAGCACATTAGATCACCAAGTCACAGCTCTGCAGGGCTGGAGGAGCTGCCACATCCAAGGCCACGGGAGGATCCCAGATCCACAGATTCCCAACGTGTGGTTTCCGGCCCAGTGAGCTGCGTGTGCCTCTTCTAGGGTCAGATCCTGGCCAGGACGAAGTACTCAGCTGACCTGGTTACAGACAACCAGGCAAGGAAGCTTGTGGGAGGCCGGAGCCGGGGAGGGAGCCAAAATGCCTGCCCAAAGGAGGAGTCAGACCCCTCAAACCTAAGTTACAAGGGTGCACCCAGAAAGAGAAGTTTGTCTCATAACCTATGACTTCCCCTACTGGGCTTTCGCTTAACACCAGACCCACAAGAGCAAATCAGCCATCTGATCACCAGGAAGGAAAGTGAGACAGCCCAGGCGCGTGGCACCGGAGGAAACCAGGACAGCTCCCCAAGGGGACGAGGCCTCCCCTTCCCACCCCCACCCTGAGAGCAGTCGAGCAGCAAAATATGTTAGGGTGAGGGGGAGAGGCTCGGGGGGAGAACCCGTCTCTGGCCGTTCAGGGGGTGCTCAGTGAACCCATAAGGACCCCCACACCCACAGGCATCCTGCAGCCGGGGTCCACGCCAGCCAGGGTAAGCTCTAGGGGGAGCTTTTAGGGACCTTTACGAGGATGAGAAGCAGCACCCCGTTTCTTCACAGAGACCAGTGGCCACTGCTTTCGAAGGGCTGGAGCAGAATGAGTGAGGGACAGGGAGCTCCTGCAAGCACGAGAAAGCCCGGCTCGGCAAAGCTACAGCGCTCGCCCACGCAGAGGCTGCGGAGGGCCCGGCACAGCTGGGCTGGCCACCACCCAGGCTCCATGCCTCCCCCGGCACCTGGGAGGAGGGGTGGGGTGGCGGGGAGGGACCTGGCCAGGGACTCCAGGTACCCCCAGGACATCCTCTGTGGAGCGAATGGCCACCCCGATTCAGGGGAGGTCCCAGCTCCCGCCGCCCCCAGGCAGGCCACTGAGAGGCCAGGCCTCGTCCCACCACCCAGCTTCAGCTGCTCCCAGCCCACGGGGAAGCGACTGGGAGGAAGGAACGCAGCTCCAAGGCTATTTTTAAATCTGTGAAAGTAGAACTCTCGAGCCAGAGTCCTCCCGGCACACGATTCAACAGGCCCAGCCTCACCCAAAAATAAAAATCAAGTGATAATCCTTAAATAAAACTCCTTCCCACCAGGCCAGGAGTGCAAACACAGGATCCACTGAAAACGCCGCTCCTGGCCGGCCGAGAAGCCTGCACACCTGGAGGCCCCACCGGCCGGGCTGTGCCCCTGCCTCCTCCGTCCACTCCCGCCTGGGCGTCCTGGCCCAACTCACCCTTGCAGTCCCCACCACGGGCCCTTCTAGAGACAAAGCCACACCCTCCCAGAATCAACCCACTGGAAGTTGCAACTGCGGGCCCAGCGCACACCTGCGCTGCCAGCAACCAGCACAGCCACCATGGCTACAACCTCCTCCCGCCCGTGACCCTCCTGCTTGGGAAAAACAGTTTGTTTCAGGAAATGCCTTGCTTTTATTATAGACATCTGTATGCATTTTTCCCTAACATTTACTCGCCGCTGTTACTCACTGCTCTGTGCAGAGGTAGCGTTTACTGAACGATGAGCCAACTGTCAACCGCACGCAAGCCTGTAACCAGGAAGTGGTCACGTCCTCAGCATTTCCCATTCAAACGCGACGGCCGCTGCTTACACGTTGGCCCACCATTACGTTAGGTACATTTTAGGAAACCGATTTGAGCTTTAGGGGAGACAAATAGTGCATTAAAACTTTTCCCACGTAAAGTAATAAGAAGCAGGCCAGCGTTTTCACCCAGAGCGGCTGATTTTCAGGGACGATGACTGCCTCCCACTGTGAGCTGGTGGCCTGCATCTCACAGCCCATGGGCTGGGCTCTGGGGCTCTGGCCCAGCACTGAGCTTGGAGATCGTGTGTTCCAAAGCGGGTGCTCCGCCCCCACCCCCACCCCTTTCCTTTCCAACCGAGAGCTCAGCATCCAGCATCCAAGCCGGTGGGGCCTTGAAGGGTGTGCAAAAGGGCATGCCCCATGGCAGAACAGCCTGTCAGTCTATCCGTCCATCCTCCACTCAGCCCTTCACTTAATCCATCCACTCGTTCACCCACTCACCGATCCACCCAGCCATCCATAAATACATGCATACACTGACCACACAGTAGCTGCTAGCCTGCATCCAGCAGGTGATCAATAAATGCATATTCATGTACAAAAGCTATGGAATATAGTGCATTTGTGCTCAAAAAGCAATAGCAATTGAAATGTATTTTGGGCTAAATAAAAATGTATGATGCTTTTAATTTATTTATGCACTTCTTTAACAAATTTAGGCTCCTGCCTTCAGCCACGAGCCAAAACGCATTTCAATTTCACATTCTTCAGCCTGTGTCATTTTCTCGCAGGAACAACTGTACCCTTCAATATTTAATAACTGGAGAAGGCCACTGTGCACTTGGGCTATTTCTTCTCCTCGGTGAGGAATGGGAGTCTCTTTCTGCGAGAAAGCACCACAGGTCATTGGACGGGATTGCAACACTGACCGCTGAGCTGTTGCACAGTTGGGGAGCTCAGGCCCGGTAAATGCTCATGGCTACCTGTTCATCAGCGGTGAGTCAAGAACCGTCTGGGACCTGCCTCCGGGGCACAGCTCTTTCCACATCCACTCACGGAGCGCTCTCTGCTCCCTTCACTGAGTTACTACTGTATCCATGACAACATGCTAGGGATCTAAAGATAAGTCCAGCCCACACCCCCGAGGTGCAGACAGCCTGGTGAGAACCACCTATAACCATCGCTAACGGCCTACACACAGTCGCCCAACAGCAGGGAACAGGCGGCGAAACCAGGCCCCGGCCACGGCGCGGACACAGATGTACAACGGAACAGGGATCGCCTCTCTGCGCCACTCTGGATGGACCTCCAGGACAGAATGTGAGTGTGCGGAAAGTGTGACCGTGCAGCACTTACCTAAGAAGGAAGGAGAGAACAAACACATGTCTTCCTCTATAAAGTCTGCCCGTGGAAGGACAGAGTGTGCAATTATTAAGGAAAGAAAACCAGTTACCTACAGGGGAAGGGAGGGGCGGGGGTCAGGGAGAGAAACTCGACTTCTCTGAGTATGCCTTGACTTTGGGACCATGCAAACAACTGTAGACAGCTATACGAATACATTTAATTTAACTTTAAGAACTCTCTCCACCACGCATGATGGGACCAAATGACATCGTGTGCCTCCTGATGTGATACACCAGGGACTCGCCATCATGCCTCTGACACACTGGACAAAATCACACGACCTGTGTCTCTTCATGAGAACAAACCCAAAGTTCAGGGCTTTCTACAAAATGACTGTCCTATGCTCTTTAAGAACATCAGTATCAGGAAACACAAAGACGCAGCAACCGCTCCAAGTGAAAGGAGACTGAAGCGCATGACAACTGAAGGCAGCTCACAACCCAGAACTTTCTTTTGCTACAAAGGACATTGCTGCAACAATAGACAAGTTGGAATAAGGTCTTAGACCTTAATAGTGTTGTGTCAGTGTTAATTTCCTGCTTTTGACAACGGTCCTCCAGCAAGATAAGAGAATATCGTCACTTTTAGGAAATACACAAGAGTATTTGAGCTGAGAAGCATCATGTCTGCAACTGACCTTCAAGCAGCTCAGGAAAAACCACACATGGACGGACGGAAGGGTGGCAGGTGGGTGGCTGGGAATGCCACTAAGACAGACAGAGACACACAATGTAAAATGTTCACCTATGGGGAATAAAGGTATGAAAATATACAGGAATTCTTTGTAGCATTTTTGTAACTTTCCTATAAGTCTGAAATTATGTCAAAATAATTTTTTTTTTAAAAAAGCAATCTCTAAAAATCTAAAGCAAAAAGAAACAAATGAGCCCAACGCTGTACTGACTTGATGACACAGCCGCAAAGAGGGGAAAAAATTCTTGCAAGTGCCTGTCAGACACAGTAACCTGTAGCTCTCCAGTGGGACGTAGCGTAAGGACAAAAGAACTAGAAACAGTTACAAACAGGCTGTAGCAAGCTGTGGCTGGCAGCAGCACCAGTGTTTTATTCTGAGACTTGAGTGCATTATTGTGGGATCGAACAAATGAGTAATGTGGTGACACTCACGAGAACCAGGATTCCAGCACCAGAGAAAGACACAGTGAAAGTCGGATGAGTTGGACAGAAACCCAGGAGTCCTGGAAGAGAACTCCAAGCAAAGCACCCGTATGAACTCACCAGGCCCCAGCCCTGGCAGTCGGAAAGGTCACTATGACCAGTCAGCAGCAACGAGTGTTAGGATCCTTATTTAGTCTGTAAATATCACTTCTACCAGAAGGAACCAGGGCGGTTTTGAGAAATGGTTAATTCCAGCACCGGAGCAGAGAATGTTGGAGATGAGCCTGGGATATCTGGTCACACCGGGAATCTCTGATACCACCATGGATTGTGTCAAAGACTCAGAAGCCAACTGAAAGGCTCCCACAGCCCAGAGACAGGCTTATTTGATCACCAATCAGATAATAACCACCATGGGCAGACATGGTGGCACATGCCTGCAATCCCAGCACTTTGAGAGACTGAGAAGGGAGGATCGCTTGAGCCCAGGAATTTGAAGCTGCCGTGAGCTATGATGATGCCACGGCACACCAGCCTGGGCAACAGAGTGATTGAGACCCTGACTCAAAAAAAAAAACAAGGAAAAACCCACAAACCTACAATGGTTAAACCACATCAAAGGTGTTTAAATCCACCAACTCAAGATACCAGAAAACCCCATAAAAGCCCGACACCCTCCAGGGTCACCTTTGGAGGATCGTCTAAGCAGAGAATTCAACTTGTTATTTTGAAAACTGGAGAGTGGGTGGGGCCAGCTCCAGCACACACCGCGCCTTTGCCACATGAACTGCACCTGGGGCAAGCACACAGGTGACAGAGGACAGCGTGTTTGCAGAAACGTGTCATTCAACACACGGAGAAAGGATGGCAGGGCGATGACTGTCAAGGTCGTGATGCTGAAGGGAGAGACCGCCCCACGGAAGCACACGCCGCCCCCCAGAGGGTCCTCCCTCGAAGGTCACCACGTCCCATCACTACGGAGGTGTGGGCAGCGCGGGGACAGACCGTGGCAGGCCACGTGTCAAGTCCACAGGGAGGGTCAGCAGAGTCCAGAGAGCCCACCCGGCACATGACCTGGTCAGCCAGGGACAGAGACAGCGGCCCCGAGAGAGCCTAGGGTGAGGCCGGGAGACACCCCGGCACCCACGACACGTGGCCTCGTCTGGCTGTGGATTCAAACGATTAGCGGAATCTGAGTTCAAGTTGGTTATCGGATAATATTAATGAAAAACTGGTTTTGGGGGGTGGTTTTAGCTGTGATACTGGACTCACGGCTTTCATCTTTAAAACATACTGAGCTACCTACTGAAACATCTGGAGGCGGAATGGTAGGACACTGGCTGGGGTCTGCTCCAAAATGTCAGGGGTGGGTAGAGGACAGCAGCTGGCCCGGAGCCGGTTCTCGCTGGAGCGGGCGGTGGGCTGCCACACGAGAGGCTCGTGGCACTACATGCTCCGTGTCTGTATATAGTAATATTTGAAGTTTTCCTTAACTAAAAAATAACGCCCATAACTGCCACCCCATGGACTGTCAAAGTTGAACTCACGAGCTACCAGGGAGTAAAGCAGACCACTCCCTGGGCACACTGGGGACAGAATCACAAGTGCCGGTCCAAGGACGCTGGCAACAGTGTTGCATGGCCAGGGTGGTCCCCTCACAGACCCACTCAGCCCCGGAGGGGGCTCCAGCTGTCTTCACTGTGCAGCTTCCTCCTATCCTGTCTCAAAGTTCATGCGAGTGGACAAAAGTGGACAGGTGTCCCGCTGACTGCATGCACTCCCCACACGCCCCTGCCCGGGATCCCCTTCTGGAAGCCTCCTCGTCCCCCCAGCCTGGGGGCTCCCTGTCAGACACTCTCAGACCCTTCCCCTTCACTGAGCTCATTTGCTCTGCGCACTGGCAACGTCAAGCCCCAGGAAACCGCCAATATTCTATCCCCCACCCCAGGAAGCCACCAATATTCAGCCACTTTGACTCACAAAAAGGCAATTTCACGAGGTTCCCCAAAATGACAAGACAGCACCTTTTGCCTGATGACTTCATTAGGGTCTGTCCCGGTGCGCTCTCCAGGCCCCTGTGTCACCTAGGGCACGGCCAGGGGGCTCCCCTGCGGGAGGTCAGCGCTGGCCGAGGTCACAGGCCGCCAGGACGGTAATCAGGGGCCAGCCACCCATTGCAGCTCTGGGCAGCCCGACCCTCTCTGCCCAAGCTGGCTCTATGACAACCTAAGACTTGTGGGGAAATCAAGTCACTCCACAGAGTGGCCAGGGTGCATCACCAGGGCTGTACCGAGAACCACCGATGTCCAGTCCCTGGGGACCACGGCAGCTGCTGGAGTGTGGACAGATATCCACACGTGTGTACTCGAGTCTGGTTAACCACTGCTGTATACACACACCGTTAACTAGTGCCATAGTTACCTAGGCACACACAGAGGTAACTACCACCATACATACGCACACACAGTTAACTACAGCTGTATACACGAATATATTCACCCATACACGGTTAACTATGGCCACACACATGTGAACACACACACAGTTAACTCCCCTGTAAATACACAGAGTTAATCACTGCCACACACACAGTCCATTACTGATCTCTGGCCTGTTGCCAGGTGAACCCACAGAGCTGTGTGGACTGACCTTTGACCCTCAGGTACCAGGTGACTAGACAAACACACTGGAGCCAGGTCCCCAGCCTGCAGGTGTGGCAGCCAAGAGCCCCGGGAAGACAGCACCTCAGCTGTTCCCTCCTGGCCTGCAGCCCCCACACGGCCCACCCAAAAGAAGAGGCAAGGACTTTATTAAAAAGTGAAAAAACAATTTTCCCCACAATACTTGACCAGCACAGAAAACCTGTGTCTACACTAAAACGGGCACTCTGCACCCAACCTGTACCTGGCTGAGGCCCCGGGCAGAAGAGAGGGTCAGACTTTCTGAGACTCACAGGCCCCAGTCCAGCCTCGAGGCACAACCAGTATAGGCAGCGGTAATGAAGGACAGACAACCAGGATGGTTACTCTTCCAGTACGGGCAGCTGCCACCTGGCCCAGAGCATCGAGGGAGACCCCAGCTGGGCACAACACCTGCCTGCCCAGGTCCTATGCCCCTGCCTGTCACAGCTGGGGTCCCGTCCCCCCGCACCTGGGCACTGCTCTGTGTGGTTCAGAAGTGATCAGCTCTGGACACACAGAGACGAAGCTCTTTCTTCCTGTATTTTTTTCCTAATAGCATCGCTTCCGCCATGGGGACAGCTGGAACACACCGTGTCATGCCGCAGGGTTGCCTGCATGGACTTTGGGGATCATCTGCCTGGTACTTTCTTACTAATGAGTGACCCCTCTCTAGTCGGAGGACTTCACCTAATGGTAGGGTGACTTCAGTTAACCCTCCTCAGTTTCCCCATCTGCACAAGAGGGAGGACACAGAGGCAAGGAGAGAACATCAAAGCAATATGTCAGGCTGGGCGTGGTGACATGCACACCTGTAGTCCCAGCACTTTGGAGGCTGAGGCGGGAGAATCACTTGAGCCCATGAGTTCAAGGATGCAGAGAGCTACGATTGCACCACTGCACTCTAGCCCAGGTGACAGAGCAAGGCCCTATCTCTTAAAAAAACAAAAAAGAAACAAAAAAATGCAAGACATCAAATGGGGTCACATCTGCCAGGAAATCACAGGCCCTTCTGGAACAATCTCTGCTGTTCTCACTACCCCAAAGGCCAAAGCCCCAGTGAGCCAGGAATGCTTAGCTGAGGCCAATGGACACGAGGCCCCACTGCTCTCCCTCCCGCCTTGACGCGCAAACCAAACAGAACGTATGATTTCAGGGTCCTAAAACACTCTGAAAATTCTGAGCTAACCATTGGGAATGCAAGGGACCCAATTCACTAAACAATCAGAATTTTTGCAGAATGTTTCATTCCTTCCCCACAACACTCAACCCGACAGAGGAAAGACCCCACCAAGCAAACACGGGCACTGGGCTTTGTGCAGCAGCGAGGCCCAGACTCGGGAGGTGAAGGCCGTGTGTGACGCCCAAGCCCAGAGAGCCACACTGAGGCCACAGCTGTTCCAGCCACACACCCAGCCACGGCACTGTCCTGGGTCTTCTCAGCCCCAGCTCCTGACTACACATCAGCAAGACAAGGGCCCGTCTCCGCCACCCCTGCCTCGTCCTGTCCCCTCCAAGCACGTCCTGGTACTCACGTAAGAAGTGTTTTTCCAATAAGGCGATTTCCAGGTGACCTTTGATCTCATTCAGTCGATCAAACTCTGTCCGGTTAAAGTCCTGGACTCCTGCGGCCATGATGAGTGTCCCTGGACCAGCCTAGAGGAGAAACAGCAGGAGCTCAGCGGCAGCGCCCAACACTCCTTGTGCCTGCACCAGCCAGTGCCCTGAGAGGTGCTTGACGGCCTCGGGGCAGAGAGGCAGCAGCGTCTAAAAGGGACCAGCAGCTGCAGCCTCTGGACATGAGGATGGCACAATGGGCGGCCAGCTGACGGGTGCCCACCTGGCGCCTGCCTGAGCCACAGGACGGGGGAGATGCCAGGTCCACCCTAAGACCCGAGTCAGTCCTCCCTGGCTTCCACTGTTGGTAGAAGGGACATCCCAGATGATGTGGATATACTCAGAGCCCCCACAAAGCCAACTTTAAGAAAGCATTAAAAAGTAAACCCAGACAAGGGGCACTGAGCCTCTCGATGGTCGTGGTCTCAATCTCGGGCTGCAGAGAGAAGAAACCCCGGCGCTGTGCCAGCCAGTGTGCCAGAGCAAGGCCTGACGCCCCAGCTGCGGCCGGAGCCACGTCCACAAGCCAGAATCGGAGGGAACAGAACAGCTCCTGGGCAGTGGGGTCTGCGGGGAGCCAAGGTGGGCAAACTCCAGACAGGGCCTTGTCCTGTCTGTCTGCTCCACGAAGAGGCATTAAACCACCACTCCCCACCCCCCAGCGTGGGCCTACAGGCACAGCAGGACAGGAATCTGCCTGTCCGCGCTCAGCGTGGCCGTCCGAGGGCTGGGGTGACACCGCCAGCCCACACCCAGGAACCCAGAGGCGAGGCCAACACAGCGGGGTACTCACAGGGTCCCTCAGCTCCTCGCTGTCCCGGGGCGAGGTCCGAGGTACTTTCAGGGGTATTTCGTCTCCACATTCGGTGTCCGAGGCGTTTGGAGACTCTGCTAGATCGAGGAAGTCATCTCTCTTGTGACCTCTGAACCTGATTTTGTCCAGCCTCCTTAGCATGTTCAGCACCGAGCTCCTCTGCTTCACCTTAACATGACGGTCGGGGTCCCTAGGAGAGAAGGAAGGGCACAGTCACCTGCCAGCTCCGAGCACCGGCCCCTGCGTGCCGTTCCAGGCCACGTGCCCTGGGCTGTGACCAGGCCCCTGGGCTCAGCACGAGGCCAGTCCGGCTTTTCAAAGAAAGCCCTGACCCACAGACCCCGCCTCCCCCCCCCGCAGGCGGGGCCGCGTCACCTGCATATGCACCAAGGATGGATGCGCCTTGTGGGGTACCCACTCCCCATGCCTGCCCCGCGGGCCTGCTCTGCCGCTGAGCTCCCCCCGCCGCCTCCCACCCAGGCAAGTGCCCCTGGCTCCCGGCCAGGCAGACGCAAGCTGAGGGCTGGGCCTGGGCCACCAAGGTGGCTCGAAGACCCCAGGGTAAGGGGTCTTCCAACTGCGACGGGAAGAGGGAGGGAGGGCCAACCACTCCCAGAAGCACCCCAACAAATTGTCAGGCACTAGGTAGACACTCCGGCCACATGCAGTGCCCGGGACAGCAGCCAAGGCCTGGAAACCGCTGGACACTCAGCACTGGGCGTGCCTCGGGGGAGTCCCTGTGGGATAGGTGGGACCTGGCCCGAGTCCCACCCACTCCACCTGGCCCTGACTCCCAGGACCCCGACCCCAACTCCCAGGACCCCAACCCACCCTCCTCCGTCTCCCTCAAATGGTCTTGTGGTCTGACCTTGGCTCAGCCTTTCAGCCTCCACCCAGACCTCGTTTCCTCCAAGAAGCCTTCCCAGAGAGCCGGGTGAGGAGCCCAGTGCCGGCCGAGCCTCCCCGTCCAGTCTGGGACAACAGGGAAGAGTTCTGGTGCGGCCTTGCACTGCGGTGTGGGTCACTGAGTGTAAATTCACACACACGTGTGCACCAAGGATGGAGGCGCCGTAGGGTGCCCACTCCCACTTCTGCCCCAGCTGGGCCAGGAGAAAGGCACTCCCAGTCCCAGGGGCAGGGTGAGTGCAGTCCCGCCAGCCCCGCTCCGAAGCCCATGGGGGAGGCCGGCCACGCAGGGGGAGTCCCCCAGCCCCAGCCCCCGCCTCGGTCACACAGCTCCCACAAACCCCAGCTCTGGACTTCCACAAGCAGCCTGGGCACCCGGGTCCCCACAGGAGGGTGGAGCTCCGCACACACCTGGGCTCAGAGCCTGTCCTGCCACTCACCAGCTTTCTGAAGTGGGAATGATGCCAACGAGGCCAAAGAACTCTGAGAACCAGGATGACACGCACCGGCTGCGCTGCGTGCTGGGAGGGTGGGGCCCAGCTGCGGTGCTTCCTGGTGACGCGGGGAAACGGCACCTGCTGGGTCACCGAGGATGGGCAGCCCCAGCGGGATGTGCCTGTCTGCAGCCCTGACTCAGCCCCCCGCCCCCAAGGCTCCTCGCAATCCTTGGCATCACGGCTCACATCAAGTCATGTCAAGAAGACCCACTAGCAGCGGGGACCCAGAGACTCAGTCAGAATGTTCCAGAACCGGCTCTGAGCAGCGGCTGCTGAGTTGCACAGAGTCGGGGGAGGGGCCACGGTGCTCCAGGACAGGCATTGCCCAGCTCGCCCAGGTCACAGGGTGGTCTGACACTGGCCCCGGCACAAACCCACAGGGAACGGGACCTATACAGAGTGGTCCAGCGTCCCCCGGAAGTGGGCAGCACTGTGGTGACGGGGAGGTGGCGTCCCTGCTCACACGGTGGGGGCACGTGCTGGCCATTTGGAAAAACACCACCCAGAGGAACTGCGAACCCCAGAGGGGCTGAGGGTCAGTAAACTTAACACCACACACACCAAAAGGAAAGAGAACTCAGCACTTGTCAAGTTCCTAGAAAAATGATGACAATCTATATTGAGACCGAAAAATAAAACCACAAAGTAACAAAGTCTAATAGACAACTGGAAAAAAAAATACAAAACTTCCATTTGTTACAAAGTGAAAATTTAAAACCACACAGTGAAACAGGGAATATAAGTAGCAAACAGGTAGCAAATACTTACACAAGGGATTACTATCAGCCACAAAACAGTTTGAGTAAATTGGGGAAAATGACAAGACCACCTTCCAACTCATGTAAAACCTTGAACTTCACTAACAAGCAAACAGAAGCTAACCCGGGCAGCAGAACACAGCAGGACCCGAACACAGATGCCCGCGGGACCAGCGAGTCCACCTGCTGAGAACCGCACGGCCCCGAGATCGAACCCTAGACATGGAGAAGGTCTTGCTCAGGCCAACACGTCACCCGCTGCCCGCTGAGACACGCAGGCGTTTCAGAAGCCCCCTGGCGCTCACGCAGGACGCCGTCCCTGGGAAGTAAAAGGCGCCTACAGCACGGAACCCCTGTGCTTGCCGTCATGGTGGACAGGCGTGTGGAGGAACACGGGTGCCAAGGGGCCCGTGTCACTGTTGGCTCACGGTGGCCTTCAGCAATTCTCTCTCCAAATGTCCTCTATATAATGCCTTCCCATTGCCTTTCCCCCGCCCCATTTTTTTACGGTAAAGCACACATGACGTAAAATTTACCAAGTTCACCATTTCGAGTGTGCAGTCGAGTGGTGCTAACAATAGTGTGTTCAGCACAGTTGTGCGTCTGTCTCCAGAATGCTTCATCGTGCTACACTGAAATTGCTCAAGGAACAGTAACTGTTCCCCCACCCGGCAGTCACCATTCCGGCTGCTTTTTTAATTAAAAAAAAGAATAAACTGGGCAGGGACGTGTGGCAACGTAAAATCCACTCCCTTTCATTCTCAAAAGGCCCTGGCGACCCTCCTCCTGGGAGCAGCAGCTGGAAGGGAGGCCGAGGGGACGGGCCTGGGGCACTGAGGCCACAGACCCCAGGCAGGGGGTCCGTGGCTGGCTTCCACCTGGGGCACAGTGGGACAGCCGCACTCTTACGTGCACAGAGCTCTTGGCCACTTGTAGGCTGAGGAGGCCCCATGTCTGGGATGCTGGCACTCCCTGAGGCTGGGGCCACCGTCCCAAATCAGCTCAGGCAAGCAAATGAGGCGGCTGCACCGGGAGAGGGACAAAGGCACTGAGTGTCCCTCCTGCCACCATCAGAATGCAACACGCACCCCGCCACAGCGCCGGCTACCAGCGGCTGTTCTCCTGGGGCCCTGCTGCTGGCCAGCTCACACCGGCCCTCAGGGAGCCCACCCGCCCAAGCAGGGGGTCCCAGAGAACCCCACTCCCGGCCCCCACTGCCCTCAACTAACTCTTTGGGTTCCTCAAAAGGACAAACTCTTCACTCTGTGTTCAGTTAAGGATCGCACTCCATGTCACCGATCATGCCACCAAACACACCACCGGGCACGAGTCCAGGCCGTGCTCCCGCCCCCTGCCTGCCCCAGGGAAGGACGCCCGCTGCGACCACATCAGCAGCCCCCGTTCCAAGCTGAAGGGTATCCCAGCCTACGCCAGGACGCCCTCCTATCAGTGACACCCGCAAAGGCCTTACTTCCAAGTAAGGTCACATTCACAGGTTCCGGGTGGGCACAAATTCTGGGGGCACGTTGTCCGACCTGGCACACTCCCAACCTACGGATGAGGCAGCTGAGGCTGAGCCCAAGGACCTCGCACACACGGACCGTCCCAGGGCGGGATTGCAGACCCAGGCGGGACCCCAGAGTGCAGCCGTCCCACCAGGCCAGCATCCCGATATCTCGCCGCACCTCCCGTCCTGGCCACTGCTGCCACATGTCCCTCCCGACCCCCTGCGGCCCACCCCATGGTCCACAGGAGGAAGCCCAACTCCTCGGCCTGCAGTCCGGCCGCTCCCCCCAGGACCAGCCCCTCTGCCTGCATCCGCCAGCCTGGCCCAAGCAGCCCAGGGTCCCCAGCAGTCCAAGCCACGTCACCCTCCCAGACTGGCCTCCCTCCTCGTCCCATCCAGTTCCTGAGAGGGAGTCAGCCCTTCCCTCGCTGGCTCCCTCAGCCGGGCGGGTCTCAGGCGGCCTCCCCCGTCCCCCAACCACCCGGCCTTCTGGACGGGTAAGCCTTTTTCTCAGGATCGAGATGGCTCTAGCAGAGCACGTGACACCCGGGACCCAGCTGGGACCTGCCGTGTCCCCATCGCCCGCGTACCTCCATCTGGACTCACTCCTTAGCTGTGGCTATTCCAGCCCCTGCTCCAGGACCAGGGCCTGCCGTGAGGACCCGGTAACCCCACGCCTCTGAGAGAAGCGGCTCCACACCAACGGCACAGAGAGGGTGGCACCTGCTGCTGTGCCCGGAGCAGGGCAGGGGGCTCTGCCACGGCTCTGCCCACCGGCCCAGGGCAGCACCCGCCAAGCTCTGGGCCCCTGTGCAAGCAGGACACAGCCCAGCCCAGCAGCCCTGGAACACAAAAGCACGCTGCTTTGGAAACCCACTGAATTGCCTGTGGACACACAAAGGCAGCAGTGTCTAGGGAACCCTGGACTGGAAAACCAAAAGGACTTTATTTCCCCTTCCCTAGCCCAAGACTGAAGGGAAAAAAAAAAAGTGTTTCCTGGTCTCCAGCGCTTGTCCTGAGCCGAGCCTCCTTCACACCATCGCCCGGCCCGAGCTCCCGTCCGAGTTCTGGATCCGCGGCGCTGCGCCAGGGCCTGGCTCCAGCCGCCCTCATCCTCTGGCTGTCCCGTGGCTGTCCCACTGGTCCTGGACAGACAGCGTCTGCTTTCCCACAGGACGCCAGCCCTCGCTCTAAACAGCATTCCGGGGAGGCTCATGGATGTTGGGCAAGACCCGCGCACCTCCCCACCCCCCACAGCGGGCCGCAGCGGACACCTGGCCCTCTGCCAAGTCCAGTCCTCGGGGAAGGCGGCCCCTAAACCTCCACTGGGGTCAGAAGGCCTGGGATCGAGGCTGGACCCCCAGGAACGGCCACCCAGGGCAGTGGGAGAGCACCCCAGGACGCAGCAACCGGCGGGCTCCCAGGTTCTGCGGGGGGGAGCAGGAGGGCCGGGGAAGGGCATCAACCCCAGTGCCCCCCAATTCCCCCACGCCTACTGCCACACACCCGCACCTCCCTCACTACCCCATTTGGGCACAGGCCCACGGACCCAAACCTGGGTCCCTGAGAGCCAAAAGGCCCGCAGAGTGACCCCTGACCCCACCCCACTCCCGCCCGGCCCTGGCTGCCCTCCTTCCCACATCAGCTCAGGACGGCGGCTCACACCTCACGACCTGAGGCTTTCCCCGGACCCCAGCCCTGCCCAGGAGCCACCTCGCTCATCCTGGATTCACACCTCGGTCCTGCCAGGCTGGGCACCGTCCTTGGGACCCCAGACACTCCCAGCATCAGTACCTCGGATGTTCTGCTGACCCTCAGCTCTGTGCCCCCACCTGGCCTCCCCACGAGCTCCAAGCTGGTTTCTCCACTGCCTGGTGGACGTCTCGCCAGCATGTGACTCTGCCAGTCCCGGCATGGAGCTCTGGTCTCCATGGCACTCTCGCCTGATGGCACCACGTTCACCAGCTGCTGGAGCCAGAGCCCTCCAAGGGGCGCTGGTGGTCTCAGTCCTCACGCCACAGCCACCTGCCCTCACGCCAGGCCACACATCTTCTCCACCTCCCACCCCAGCCTGGTCTCACAGAGCCACCTCCCACCCCAGCCACCAGGCCTCACAGAGCGCAGTCCAGGTGAGGGTTTAAAAGGGGAGGCCAGACCCTGCTGCACCCCCACTGAAACCCTCCGAGGACGTCCCTGCACCTGGGTAAGTGAACATCTCACCTGCCACCTCACCGGCCCCTTCTCCCCCCACACGCTCCAGCCCTGGCGATGCCCTCAGGAACTCTCCAGCCACCCTGCTGCAGGACCTGGCACATCTGCTCGGGGGATGTCCTACATTCCGGCTTTCTCCTGCTAGCATCACCCCTGTAATTCCACCATCCCATCTGGTTTGATCTGGCATCCTCGGAACTTCCTGATCACTGCCTTGTTTAGAATGTGGCCCCCACCCCACCCGGTGGGAACACACCCTCCCTGAGGGTGGAGACCGCATCTGGCTCAACTTCCCAGCGGGCTCAGCTCACCAGGGGCTGCTCAGGCGGCCTGAGCTGCTGACACTGGGGTCTTCGTCAGCAGAGCTTGGTGGGCAATGGGCAGCAATAATGCTTGTTCAGGGAGGAGGGCCCAGCAGGGAGGCCGGTTGCGATGCCTCAGCTCCGAGGGCCCGTCTGCTCGGGCCACCCCAGCCACATGCTGCATGCAGCTGTCCTCTGGCAGAGACCTCACAGCAGAGGGACATCCTAGGGACTTTGCCCTTGGGCCCTGCCAAAGCACATGGCCCCCAAATCCACAAAAACTTACAAAAAATTTAACTCCAAGGCTTCTACCATCTGGGATGTTTCTCTGGGAAGAGGCTTAACTTTCTTCCCCGGGTGAGGCATCTTCAGGGGCTTTTAGTCACAAAGGTCAGGCCGAACCCCCCTGCAGGGGGAACTGCGCTGTCTGCACCGTAGCAGGAAAGCTCCCTGGGGGGCGAAGGGGCCGCCTCGGGGCTGGGCGCACCCTGGGGTGCCGATACCACCCCGAGATACCACCGGCTCTGAGACCCCATGGCCAGGGTGGCCCAGCAGAGCCGGCGGGAGGACAGAGAGCTGGGAGGGACCGCGTGTGGCTCCACTTCCTCCTCCGTGTCCTGGGACCTGCCCACGGCGCGGGGAGGAGCTGGCTAATGTGTAACGGCCGGCCCCAGAGGAACCTCCGGGCACAGGCATGTGTCACACGTTTATTACACGCAGCACAGGTTTATAAATAACAGTGAAATGTGCAACACTCCCCAGTGTAAGCTCCAGACAGCCACCTGAGTCTCCGGGATGCTCGACCCCCGCAGGCATGACCAACCCACGGCCCTACGGTCAGCGGGCGGGACAGGGAGGCTGGCTGGTGTTTTTGTTATGTTAACAAACCACAACAGAGGTAAAAAAGGAAGGCCTGTGCAGTGACCCATTCCCCGGTGTAAACACTCCCGCTCCGGCCACACGCGACATCCCACCACGCAGACACAACAGAGCACACGAGACAGTAAAATGGAGGGAAATAATTCAGAAATGATGAGTTTTGAGTATTTACTACGTTCATTTTCAATGTAATTTATCTAACTACAAGTGTATATGCTGTCATTTATATTAATGGCCAACTCACAAAATTCCTGAAAACTCAGCAGCCAGCTCTTGCAAACCCGCACGCGCCAGCTCCGGATCCCTCCTCTCAAGCTGTCACAGCCACGGAGGGAGCAGGGCTCAGTGAACGCCGGCACCTCCCACTCGCCGCCCCCTCCCTGACAGGCTCAGGGGACAGACACCGAAATTGGAGATAAGGTCTGAATGCAAGAGGAGAGTTCTTGGGGGCTCAAGGGACAGCTTCTCAGACAGCCCTGGGAGGCAGGACCAGACGGTCACACCCACATGGGGCCAGGCAGGCCATCTCCAGGGCAGGAGGGGACACCTGGGAGCGCAGCACCTGAGCCTCTGGGGGTGGGCCATCCCTGACTCGGGGGCCCGCCATCCTCACACCCTGTCCTCATCACCACCCGGGTGCTCATAGGAGGTGCCAGGATCCCCTCTGCCTCCGGGATGCTGCCCAGGCCATCTCTCTGTCCACGCCAGCCTTCCCAGCCACAGGGTGGCTCACCTGCTCCGAGCTGCTCCCACCCTCGGGCACATCACCCTGCCAGGGGGAGCTACGGCCACCAGCGCACGCCACCGCGGCTGAGGGATAGGTAAGGGGGCACTCGTCTACCCAGAGTCAGGGGTCAAATCCTAGCCCTCCTACGCCCCACACCACGTGTGGGCTGTGCCACGTCTGTCCCAGTGCCCTAAGTACCAGGGTGCGTGGAGAACCCTTGGGGAGGGGCTCCACACTGAGCTGCTCCACCTGATCACCGCACACACAGGTGGCACAGCAGGTGGCAGCAGCCCACGGCCAGACCCTGACAACCACAGCCGCAAACCCCAGGTAGGGGTCCCTCTCCAGACAGCTGTTAGAGGACAGCGAGAAACGGTGCAGGGAAGGACTCAGCAACGTGCCTGGCCAGCAGCAGTAACAACGGCAAAAACACAGACCCCACTTCCCAAAAAAATGTTCTGCCCTGGTCACAGTACTGACAGGGAAGAGCTATCGTTAAAATGACACATGGAGAAACCGAGACTGGGGAAGCAGAGTAAGAGAGAAGTGGCACCACAGACACCACTGGACCCCACAGCCTGAGCTTGCCTGAACCCCAGGACAGCCTCAGGGGCATCTCAGCACCAGCCGCCCTACCCTCCCTAGCATATGCCTCCATTAATGCATCCCTCATACTGTGCGATGACTCACAGGCCCCTCTGCCTAAAAGCTTGGGTGGGGAGCCTGGCAGAGTGACCACACAGATATTTATTTAAGTGAACAAAGCTAGCAAGAGAACCTACACTTTAGGAGCAAGTAGGCAGGCAAAAACGTCTGTGTTATATATGCAAATAAAATAAGCCATAGGAAACACACATGAGAATTCATTTCTAATGGCAGCATTGCTTTTTCCAACTCTCTCCACACTCTTAGCAATCAGGACTTGGGAAGATCCAGCCAACAGGACAGCTGGAAGGAAGCACCTTCCGGATTCCCCGGATTTGTCACGTCCTCCTGCCACTGCCCTTGCCCAAGTTCCTGAAAGCCAAAAGCTGTGCTGGCTCCCAGCTGCCGGGAAGCAGGCTGCTCTCCAAGCATGTTTCGGCATCAAAGCAGGGCTCGGCAACTCTGTTCCACAAAAGGCCAGGTAGAAAGTACGTCAGGTTTGGCGGCCGTACCGCCTCTGCACGACTTCCCAGCCCCGCTGGAGTGCACAATGGGCAGCTGTGTGCCAACAAACCATGAGTTACAGGAGGAAACAGGCGGCAGTGGGTGGGGTCTGGCCGCTGGGCCACAGCTGACTATCCTCCGTCCTAGGGCCATAAACGCCTAGCAGAACAAGAACTCTCAAATAGGTCCCCGAACTCACTAACCCACTAAAGACAGTCAGGACAGGGGGTGGTGGCTCACATCTGTAATCCCAGCACTTTGGGAGGCCAAGGCATGACGATCACTTGAGGCGAGGAGTTTGAGACTAGCCTGGGCAACACAGCAAGACCTCATCTCTACAAAAAATAGAAAACTTGGCTGGGTGTGGTGGTACACGCTCATAATCCCAGCTACTCAGGAGGCTGAGGCAGGAGGATGGCTTAAGCCCAGGAGTTCAAGGCTATAATGAGCTACAAACCATCCACTGCACTCCAACCTGGGCAACAGAGTGAGAGCCTGTCTCTAAAATAAACAATAAAAAAATAAAGGGGTTTGGCAGGCCAGAAGGAGCCTCAGCCCTTGATAAGCACTTGGGTCCTACTTTCTGGGCCTGGGTAACACCACTGGTGTGTGGCCTTGCTGTCCGTAGAGTCCTCTTAAGGAAAGGCCACGGGACAAGGCGTGGCCCATGGTGAGGCTGTGGCAGCCTGGCCAGTCTCCATGTTCCTGGGGCAAGAAAAATCTCACTGAGGGGACCCCACATGTCGCCATCCACCCTCTTGTTCTCCCCCATCTCGTGTCCCACTAGAGGCAGAGGAGCTGGCAAGGAGGGTGTGACTCAGGGTACCGGAAGGAGAACCAGCTCTGCGGAGCCACCAGCGGAGGCCCTGTCCACACCTCACAGCAGCCAGGCCACCCCACGGGCTTCAGGTAGGAGCCCTTTACTCCCTAGTGACAAACCAACAACTCGTGGAGAAGACTTCGTAAAACCAGGAGCCAGCCCCAAGCACCTCCTCCTACCTGGAGCACCCCAGTCGTCCTTTCCCGGAGGGCTCCCCGCCCCCAAGATGGCCTATTCCTCGTGCCCGGAGCACTCCGGCTTGGCAATGCATCATCCGAGGCACCGTGGGCCTGGCCGACCAGCAGGTGGCACGTCCCCGGGGCCCAGCACACAGCCTGGCACCAAAGAACTGGCAGCAGTGTGGATGCCTCTTGCAAACAAGGCTGATCTGACTTCCTCCTTTCCAATTTGGATGCCAAATTAGCCTTGTTCGCAGATGACATAACCTTATACCTAGAAAAACCTAACGACTCACCAAACAACTGTTAGAACTGATAAATTCAGTAGGGTTGTAGGATACAAAATCAACACACAGAAATCTGTGGCACTTATATATACCAACAGCAAACAATCTGAAATAAAAATCGAGAACGCAATCCCATTTACAATAGCTACAAAAAACAGAAAATACCCAGGACTTAACCTAACGGACAAAGTGAAAGATTTATACAAGGAAAGAAGAGGACACCAAGGAAATGAAAAGATATTCCATGCTCGTGGGCTAGAAGAATTGATGCTGTCAAAACAACAACATTACCCAGAGCAATTTACGGATTCAATGCAATCCCAACAAAATACCAATGACATTCTTCACAGAAATAGAAAGAAAAAAAAAAAAACCTAAAATTTACATGGAACCACAAAAAATTCCAACAGCTAAAGCAATCCTGAGCAAAAAGAACCAAGCTGGAAGCATCACACTACCTGACCCCAAAATTTTCCACAGAGCTGTAGTAACCAAGACAGCACAGTACTGGCATAGAAGCAGACATAGAGACCAACGCAACAGAATCGAGAATCCAGACGGAAATCCACGCGTTTACCACTAACTCCTCTTGGACAAAGGTGCCAAGAACACACAGTGGGGAAAGGGCAGTCTCGCCAGTCACTGGTGCTGGGAAACTGGATATCCACGTGCAGAAGAATGAAACTAGACCCCTATCTCTCACCATACTCAAATCAAATCAAAACAGATTGAAGGCTCAAATATAAGAGCTGAAACTCTGAAACTACTAGAAGAAAACATTGGGGAAACACTCGAGGACATGGGTCTGGGTGAAGATTTTGTGTAAGATCTCAAAAGCACAGGCAACCAAAGCAAAAGCAGACAGCTGGAATTACGTCGAGCTAAAAAGTGTCTGTACAGCAAAGGTAACAATCGACAAAGTGGAGGGAACCGGCAGAATGGAACGAAATACCTGCAAACCATCCACCCGACAAGGGTCTAACAACCAGAACATAAAAGGAGCTCAAACAACTCAATAGCAAAAAAATACATGATCTCCGTTTAAAGGGAGCAAAAGATCCGAACAGGCATTTCTCAAAAGAGGACACCCAAATGGCCACTAGATATATGGAAAAAATGCTCAATGTCACTAATCATCAGAGAAATGCAAATCAACACCACAGTGATATCACGTCACCCCAGTTAAAATGGCTGGTACCAAAAAGGCGATAACATGCCAGTGGGATGTGGAGAAGGGGGAGCCGTCGTGCACTGCTGGTGGGGATGTAAATTAGCGCAGCAGCCACGGAGCGCAGCATGGGGGCTCCTCGAAAAACTAAAACCAGAAATGCCACGTAATCCCACAGTCCCATCGCAGGGTGTGTATCCAGAAGAGAGGAAGTCGGTACATGGAAGAGACACCAGCACATCATTCACAGCAGCCCAGACACAGATGCTCACTGGGGCCTGTCGGCGGATGAATAAGGCAAACGCGGCACGGACCCATGCACCCACAACGGAATACTACCCAGCCAGGAACAAGCATGGATCCTGCCCTGCGCAGCAGCAGGGTGGAACTGGAGGCCGTTATGCTAAGTGAAATAAGCAGCACGAGAAAGACAAATACCACCTGTTCCCACTCACAGGTGGGAGCTAAAAAGTGCATCTAGTGAAGATGGAGAGAAGACTGGTGGTCACCAGAGGCCAGGAAGCGCAAGAGAGAGGGGAGGGGTAAGGAGGAAAAGAACATACATGTACCACTGCAGCATACACTTAAAAATGGCAAAGATGGGCCGGGCCGGGCAGGGCGGTTTGCGCTTGTAGTCTCAGCGCTTTGGGAGATCGCTGGAGCCTAGCAGTTTGAGACCAGCCTAGGCAACAGCGAGACCTGGTCTCTACAAAAAATTTAAAAATTAGCCTGTTGTGGTGGCATGCACCTGTAGTCCCAGCTACTCAGGAGGCCTGAGGCAGGAGGATGGCTTGAGCCCAGGAGTTGGAGGCTGTAGTGAGCTAGGATCATGCCACTGCACTCTAGCCTGGGTGACAGAGCCAGACCATGTCTCAAAAAAAAAAAAAAATGGTAAAGATGATAAATTATATACGCATATTTTACCTCAATAATAATAAAAAAGGAGCTAGCAGCAAACGAATAGGTGAGCCAGGTGGATTTTAAAGAAGTTCCCGGTCCCTGGGCAAACCTAGCACCAAAGCAAACGCACGGGCCTTAAACAGCCCCTGAGGTGAGAAGAGCCTCCAAACAGCTACCTTCCCTTCCCATAACTTCTGGTTTTTTTTCTAATGTGGCCCAGCTGAGGCCAAAAGGCCCCCGCCAGGCCCACCGAGACTCTCCCGCACAGACCAAGCCCCGGGACACAGGGCAGCACACTGCTATGGAACACGTTCCTTGTTTAAAGCAACACACAGCAAGGACAAGGTGGACCCAGGCTCCTGCTCAGCAGTGACAGGACTGCCGAAAGCCAGGCTGGCCAAGGCAGCCACCGCAGCCCAGGGCTGCAAAACTCAAGGCCCAGCGAACAAGAACAAATATTTCAAAAGCAAAGTCAAAGACATTCAAGGTCTGCCTTGCACCTGCTGCCCAGGTAACCAATCACCAGCCCGGTGTGGCCCGGCAGGCAGTCTCACAGAAGAGCCTCCTGCTGGCCCAGGCCCACATGGGCCCCGACGAGTGGGCAAGCAATGTGCTGCACCCAGAGGCTGGACGGCACCGTCGACCCGGCAGGCCTGGGTGAGAGGTGTGAGGCGGGCAGGGAGGCTTGCACTGCAGTTGGGCAGTGACAGTGACAACTGAGCCAGCCACCGAGTGTTCAATGAGCACCCACTACCAGCTGGACACGCTTCTCAGTACTGGGACGCAGAGGGGGCGGCAGGAGGAAGGGCACTCAGAAACAGGCAGTGGTGGCACCTGGCAGTGGTGGCACCTGCAGAGTCCCTTTTGCCAGAATGAGGCAGAAAGGAGCCGGTGGGAGCAGACAAGGCCTCGGAGGGGCACTCGTCCCTTTCCAGCAAGAGGCAGGGACGCAGAAACACCGGAGGAAACCACGTGGACACGGAGCCGAGCAGGCAGATCGGGCTTTGTGGGGGAAGAGCGCAGGCAGGAGCACGGCTGGTCCCACCCACCCCGCGGCAATGTGGAGGACAAGCACCTGCCCGAGGCTGCCCGAGCCTCCCTCGCTGACCCGCACACACCCGTCTCTGGCCTGGCACGTGCTGAGAACTCAGTAACCAGGGGCTGCCATTACCACAATCCCCCTTTTTAAAGAGAAGAGGAAACAGAGGCTCAGGAAGGGATATCACAGCCATCACAAGCTGGAGGATGGAGCACAGGGTGTCATGGCTCCTGCCCACCACCAGCACCGCTTGGGGACAGGGCCCCAGACGCTGGAGGTGAGAGGTGAGGTGTGGCCAGCTGTGGAGCTGCGGGTCCCCTGTATTCTCAGGCCAATGTGCTGGCCTGACTTCCAGCTCCCAGGCCAGGGAGGGTAACCGCAGCCCCAGGGAACACAGGACGGCAGTGCCTCAAAAATCTAAAACCAGAATTATCACATGACCCAGCAATCCCACTTCAGGGCACACATCCAGAAAACTGAAATCACAGAGTCCCGCACACCTGTGTTCACAGCAGCCAAGAGTGGCAACAACCCAGGCGTCCCCTACAGACGGACGGACACGATGTGGTCTGTCCCTACGATGGAATATTATTCAGCCTTAAAAAGGAAGCAAACTCTGACACCTGCTCCAACATGCAAGAGCCTAGAGGACATTACACTTTGTGAAATAAGCCAGTCACAAGAGGACAAACACTGTGACATTGCACTCATGAGGTCCCTAGAGTAGTGAAATTCAGAGAGACAGAAAGTATAACAGTGGCTGCCAGGGGCTGAGGAGATGGGGGATTGGAGAAGTCAGTGTTTACCGGGTGCAGAGTTTCGGTTTGGGAAGATGAGAAAGTTCTGGAGCTAGACGGTGGTGATGGCCGCACAATGATATGAATGTGCTTTAATGCCACCGAACTAACACTTCAATGCCACATCCTAACACTTAGACATGGTTAGGATGGTCAGTTTTGTTATGTATATTTTATCACAGTTGATAGAGGAAAAACATCCTCTCTAAAATGATCTATAAATTTAACATGATTCCCTTAAATATATATATATATTTCAGAGGAACCAAGACAAGCTGGGTCTAAGGTTTATCAGGAAAAATAAATAAGCCAAACAGCCAGGAAAATTCTGAAAATCAAGGCGAGGAGAGGCCAGCCCTGCCGCGTAATAAAACGTGATGGGGCTGCAGCCATTTCAAAAGTGCTTTAATTGAGGCTAGGAGATTGAGACCAGCCTGGGCAACACAGCAAGACTCCATTTCTTTTTTTAAAGGTGTGTTAATGGCGCATGAACAGACAGCAGAGCCATGCAGCAAACTAGAATGTATAGAAATAGACTCAGACCCAATTGTGTTCAGGAGGGGAAGAGATAAATTATTCAACAAATGATGCTAGAACACCCGAGAAGCTACTTGGAATAAGATGACGTTGGCTCTATACCTCACACCTCCCTAAACAAATTCCAACCAGACCAGAGATTTGAATGTAGAGTAATGGAAGCATTAAAGCAGTAAAGGCCGCTGTGGGGGACACGCACTCCCTTGGGACTGAACGAGGCCTTTCCAAGGGAGACAGGAAACACATGAGAAGAGAGATTTACATTAAAAACAAATTTCTGCAAGACAAAAACCTCCATGCGCAGTCAGAGATAAATGGCAATGTGGGAGAAAACACTTCAGTGTGTATCACAAAGGATTAATTTGCCCAACGTTGACAAACAGCCCCGCAGAAAAACGGGCAAAAGATGTGGACAGTTCACAGAAAAGGAACAACAAATAGTTCTTTAACATGAAAAGATGACTGACCTTCCCTTACAAGGAGAGAAATACAAATCAAATGGCACCGAGAAACCCTTTCCCTAACAGACCGGC
Organism: Lemur catta; assembly: GCF_020740605.2. Classification (NCBI taxonomy): domain Eukaryota; kingdom Metazoa; phylum Chordata; class Mammalia; order Primates; family Lemuridae; genus Lemur; species Lemur catta. The sequence continues at coordinate 3,065,340 of NC_059133.1, forward strand.
AGAAGGCACAGCGTGTGGGCGCAGGGCCTCGGAACCAGGAACCGGGTCTGTCCGCTGCCAGAGCGGCTGGAGGCAACTTTGCAATAACCAGGAAAGTTACTGTTTCTTTTCCAGGAATCGCTCCTCCTCGCAGGGGCAGCGCGATGTAGGCGCAGGGTCGGCTCCTCGTTTTCGTGAAAGCAGAAAAAGGCTGGCGGCCCCGTCCGAGTCTGCCCACAGGGCACGGCCACACGCACGCCCTGGAGGTGTCGGCATGAACGCTGGTCCCAAGGGTGCCCTCTGGACACAGGAACCGGGGCTGAAGCCACCAGAAGCTTGAACCTCTTTCAAATTCTGAGTCCGGAATGTATTAACTACTCTGTAGTAAACTAAATTTTAAAATTACATTTTTTAAATAAAAGAAATATGAAGGATTTTCTTTTTAAAAAAACCCAAAAAACAAAAACTACCCTTCTTCACGTGGCAGAGAATCTGGCCTAATCCCTAACCCAGGAGTTCTCAAAGTGGCCTGGGGACCCCCGGGAACCCCCGGGGCAAACCCCGCTAGCAGCAATCCTAGACGCCTGCCTTTCCTCCTGACCCGGCAGCTCCGTGTGACAGGGCGGCAGGTGGGACCCAGAGCCCAGGAGGCCACCGGCTGTCTTCCTCCCTCAAACCACACTCTGAGGAAGAGCCGCGAAGTGCCAGTGCCTTTCTTCACTGGTTTTTTTAATAGTGATTTTTTAATAAAAATATGCTACTTATGTTAATATAGTAAGTCTATAGTTGGCATATTTTAATAAATTAACATATATCTTTAATATCTTAGTGTCAAGTTCTAATACAGTGACTCGCAGTAAATGCAGCCCACGCACACAAAGGCTCTCTGCGTCCTCAACAGCGTAACACTGTAAGAGGGTCCGGGACGAGACCAAACAGTGTGGGAGCCACCAGCCTACCCCCGAGATTCCAGGGGCCCCATAGGGGGACACTGTGCCCTTGGGGGCCCCCAGTCAGCCCGCCGGCCACCTCTGACCACGACCCAGGCCTGGGGCAGCTGAAGCTGGGCCCCAGTGGGGAGCACGTTCACGCACAGCCTGAGACCCAGGGGTCAGGCCGGGCGCAGAGGGATGGCTAAAGACACAACTTCCTAAGGGGCCAGCTGGGGCACCCACCTTATTTCTGGCCACAGCCCGTCACAGTCCTGAGCCGATCTCCAAGGCACTCACGTTCGCTGGGGTCTGTCTCCACTGCACCCCGCACCACCTGCCCTGACCCACACATGTGGCACTGAGTCGGCCATGGGTCACAGTCCCAGGGCTGGGGGCGGGGGGTGGCCTCCGCAACAAACCGCAAAGTGCGCCTGGCACAGCCTCTGTCTGGCAGGGGATGGAAGAGAGTGGAGCGGGTCGTAGGTCAGGAGAGGGTCAGCCACTGGCCTGAGTGTCTGCCCCTCCCACCCCAGGCTGACTGGGGGACATGGGTCCCTGGGGCCAGGCAGGCAACAGGCTGGAGACCGGCAAGAGGCCCGGCGCCAGGACAGGCACAGCGGTTTGGAAAGTGACCAGGGTGAGGGAGGGGCGTGGACCCTGCCCTGATCTGCCCTGGTCCTCAGGTCACCCATGAGCAAGGGGGGTCCCGGCCAGAGGATGGTGGGACAAGCAGGCCACGGGCTGAGGGCCACGGGGTCCTCAGCCACCTAACTTCATCCTCACACCTGTAGCAGATGGAAATCACCCCCCTTTCCGAACCAGGAAACTGAGGCACAGAGAGTCAAGCAGCAAAGAAGGCAGCAGCCATGTTCCTGACCAGCGCTTCCGGCCCCCCAGGGGCCCAGGGGCCGCACACTGCCCCCAGCGCAGACGCGAGACCTCACTCCTCCTCTACCTCCTCACCGCTTCACGCTCAGGCCCAGGGTGGAACCCAGCAAGGACGAGCAGCCTCCAGGTCACTGTCAGAGTCACAGCCATCTTCTCTACACAGCGGGACACCCCACGGGTCCTAGGAGGTCCTGCCCAATCACTCGCCTCAGCAAATCCTTGGTCTCCCAAATGCACCACCATTGTCTGGACCCCAGTTGGTACAAACACCCTCCCCTCCTGCCTCCCTTCCAGGGGCCACGTGAGGCTCCTCCTCCAGGAAGCCCTCCCTGACTCCCACAGTCCACAGGAATCTCCCCATCCAAGGAACACATCAGTCCTGTGGCTCCTGTGCTCTCACACACCGGGGTGCTCACGGATGCACCTGCCGCCAGCACAGCCGTCTTCCCCACACCTGCCTCTGCACCCGCATGCACACATCGCACCCAGTGAGCAGCCTGTCACCCAATATCCCTCCTCCCTCTTTTCCTAAGGACCCTGTGCTCTCCCTGGGGAATGACCCGCCCCAGCGGGAGGCAATGCCGATCGCGTGCTCTGCCTCACAGCAGCGGGGACCCTGTGGGGACAGATAAACCATTAATAACTCAGCAGGCGAATCACAGTCCCTTTGGAAAAGGGACCACACAAGCCTGGAGCCAGGCTGCTCGGCCGTCCTGGGAGACCCGCCTGGGAACAAAGGGATTCAGGGGACGTGGGAGGAGACACCGCGGGGCAAGATGCAACCAGAAGGAAGAAGGCGAGACCAGAGACGCAGCCTGAGCACCCCACGCAGCCCAGGCCCCGACCAGCACGTGGCCTGTGTGAGCCTGCGCTGGGCCCCTCCTTGCACGCCCTCCTTGCTGGGGCTCTGGGGAGACCCCCAACAGGAGCCTGACACCCTGCCACTAGAACAGGGTGACAGCTCCAGGTGATGACTGCAGGAACCAGTTATCAGCAGGTGGCTTTCTCTTGAAGCAGAGCACAGCTATCACCGGCCTTAAGAAATCAAGGCATGAAACAGTGGGTTTCCAGGACAGATACTTTGGGACAAATGCCTTTATGACTAAAGGACTCCTCCGCTCTCTGCAGGACCTTTGACAAATCATTTTGTAAACAGCAAGCTTTCCTGCTGGCTTTAAGGTAGGATCGGATTTGCAGACAATTCTACAGGGAGAACGGGCCAGAGGTGGCCAGACACACCTGGGATTCTCACTGACTCACAGGTGAGAAGAGTCCCCACGTGGGGAGAGCCTTCTGCCAGCCACTCTCCTGCAAAAGCAATTAAAACTCAAAGCATGCTTTTGCTTAACTACAACAAATCTGAGAGACTCCACGGCGTGTGCAGCCCACCGTGCTCCCCGGGGCCGAGCTGTGGAAATGTTTCTCTCCATCTTCCAGGGAGAACTGAGACTCTCATATCAGAGAACTCAGCTAATACGTTAACCGCAGGTTGCTAGGTAATTTTGCATTTAAAAAAAATTAGCATCTAAAGGCACAACTATGAAAATAATGGCTGAAGGTGTGAAAAGCCAAGAGCCATCTCCATGTTACATAATTAATCACGCAAATACACGCACACACACAGGCCCTGCCCGGGCAGCTCTCAGCAGAACTAGCCGGGCCCCCGCCCACCCCATCCGTCCACACAGGTGCCAAAACTCCACTCCTTGTGCCAGGGGCTCTCTCAAGGTCTGGGCTTGTCCAGATCTGACCCTCCAGCTCAGTCTCCGCCTCCCCCACCTGCAATGCCCCGCCTCCTCGGGGGGCTGCACGGCCAGCTCACACCCTTCCCCCCACCCCCACCCCGGTGCACGCCAGCTCTTGCTCAGGGCTCCGGCCCTATCCGCTCCTCTTCTTTCAGTCCCAGCCTGAAATGGGCCGTAGCTCACAAGGGCACTGTGGGGACGAGGCCCACTCGGTCCTCCCCACCCTGCCCACACGGTTTGAGGACTTGGCTTTCAGCTCCCGTTTCTGATTTCAGGTATACTCGCCCCTCGAAGGACCCAGAGCTGCACCCCGGAGTCTCCCCCACCTTCTGAACGGGCTCCTGCCCCCAAACAGACCCCACACACACCTCAACTACCTAGAACCATCAACAAGCCAGGATCCAGCAGCCAGCAAATCCTAGCAAATCAAACCAATAACCGGCACTGCCTTTCCTTACACGTAGGAAAGCAAGCGACTCGAAGGGTTGCAGGTGAGGACCATCCTGCACGCCGTCCCACACCTCCCACAGTGAGAATCCCTGGGCAGCTCCAACTCCCTCTCTCGCCTGCCCTCCACCATTTGTCCTGACTCCACTTACCAAAGCAGCGTAAGAGACCCAAACATCTCACTAGAGTTTTCACCAAAAAAAGGCCACCAATGCCAAACCCTAATGGACTAAAAAAATGCAACCGACCAGAACATGCCACCTTCTACTGCATCCTAAAGGCAAGTTCTACAAGCAGATAATTGTAAACACCCCTCCCCAAAAAGCCCTACATTTTCTATAAACTTGCCCCCAGAATAGTAACTTGCAAATAAAACTGTACTTGTTTTTGTCCTAATTAAAACCATGCCAGAAAATCACCTGAAACTTGAGAAAGGAGAGAGAGAAACATCACTCGATGAAGTTCCTCTGGATCTAAATAAGACTCCAACTCACCACATCCTCTCATGCCCACATGTTTTGGGGGCTTCAGATGATGTTCCCCTTGGAAGAACCCAATCTCGTAAATATTAAACTAAAAGAACCTCTCTTCAAAGCGGCTGTGCTTTGCAGCATGCCTCTGCCGGGAAGGACACGGCTTGCGGAGCGAGAGCCGGTCCCCACCTACGCCTGGTACCGGCGAGGCCCCAAGGCAAGAGGACCCTCTCCCTCCTGCTCCCCGGTGGCTGGAGCCACCTGCGGTCCTCCCAGCCAAGAGGCCGATTCCCAAAAGCAGGTGTGGAGCCCTGGCGTAACCAGACTAGCAGGTTGGCAGGCAACTCTGAGAAGGGTGGTTCCACTCCCACCTGGAGCAGGCGGCTGAGTCAACCCTGTAGCCATCAAAGGAGGGGAGGTCTCAGTGACAGGTGGAAAAAAGGCCCCAAGTTGACCAAAGAATGCTGCCTTGAGGGCCTAATCTCCAAATTCCAACAGGAAACAAAATCCCACCACCTGGTTCTACTGAGAAGAGCCCGACCATCCGCCCTTGCCAAGCACACAGCACCCCAGGAGACCCCAGCCCCCACCCACAGCGGGGACGGTGGCAAGGCCAACTTCAGGCTTCAGTCCTGTGGCCAGGCAGCCTGGCTCCGTGGAAAGGGCCGCTGGTGACATCTGTCATCCTGGCCACACTTACACCTGTGGAAACTGATGACTATCAGCCTCATAAATGTGATTTAGCCAAATACGATGCCAAGCCCTTGACAGCTCACAGGGAGTAGGGCCCGGCTAGTCTGCGTCCTCGCGGTCAGCCCGGGCAGAAGCAGTAGACAGAAACTGCAGGCGGGCGGCCCTCTGCCCTCCCCACGTGGCGCTGATCTGGAACTATGCAAACAATTCCAACAATGTGTCCACAAAGTGAATTTCGAGAAAGTAAATCCATCCTAATACACTGCATCAACACTGCGAGCAGGAGCATCCGGGGTCTGGCCGGCCCCCTCGCAGGACGGCAGACCCCTTCTTACCCTCTGCAAGCCCCTCAGCAGCTCTTGCTCCTTCCCCGACGCCACCTCGTCAGCCTCCCTGGGCGAGCTGGGAAGGTAGCCCGGGCAAGGAGAGAGCCTGTCACCTGGAAGACTTGGCTCGGTGGCCACCCCTGCACCTGTCAGATGGGGTGCTCACCTGCCTGGGTGCTCACCTGCCCTGGTGCTCACCTGCCCGGGCAGCTGGGCTCTGTATTCTCTGTGTGGTGGCATCTTGACCGCCTGACCAGCTGCGGGGGTGACCACAATGATTCTGGGGAAGGCCCTGGCCAGAAAAGCTGGTCCCCTGGTGGCTGGGAGCGGGGACCAGGAGGGGTCAAGGTGTCAGGGCAGGAAGAGGGGTTGACCCTCTCGGAGGGCTGGGCTTCCTCTCAGGACTCTCTGCCTCTGGGCCTCCTGTGCCCTGCCACCACTGGGCCCAGACCACTGGGGGCACCAGCTCCCTCTTCCAGACACAGGGCCAGCCCCACGGGCTACAAGATGAGGGTCCTGCAGGTGCCAGACCCTTCGTGTGGCATTAAAGGGAGATTCACGAGCCAGGAAACCAAAGTCAGAACAGGCACCTACTTCCAAGGGTGGCCAAACTAGAAACCTGTCCTGATGGCCAACTTCCCTCAAATTACCCCTTAGATTGTTCCAGAAACCTGAGGCTTGAGACCTGCTATGTTCCTTGGTCTCTGTCTCTAGTTTCCAAGTCTGACCTGACAGCTTGAAAAACGCCCCTTGCACACACCTGCCCCAGCTTCATTTCCCCAAACCCGAGTGTCTCTGGGGCGAGGGCTTTCCTGGGCCCGGCAGGGGCATGGGGGGAGGGTGCGGACCTCACGGCCGGGTGCGGTCTGCGGGAGGGGCACAGCACTGTGCTGACTTAGCACCTTACTCAGAGCAGCAGAAACAAACCTGGTTCACATCAGAAGGTCCCAGGGCCTAAGCGCTGGTCACCAGCCACAAAACACAGTCGACAAAACTGCGCTGGCAAGAGCCGGAGCAGGTGAAAGCCGGCCTGCTCTGAAGCCCTTCAGAAAGCGGGAGGCGGCCCCCTCCCAGCCCGGACACCCTGTGCTGCCCCTCGCAGCCCTGGGCTCTCGGGGCTCCAACACCCCCTTCACCCCCAGGGGACACAGCCTTGCCCGGGCCCAGGACACAGCTTCCATCTCCAGCCCAGACTTCTGTCCCCGGCCAGGGCCAACTGCCCTGAGACCAAGCTCTACCTTAGCTCCTGGACATCTCTGCACCTAAGGCGCCCTGAACCACCTGCCCTCCCTGGGGCTCACCCCCAAGGTCCCTCACCACCCACGGGCATCGTCCCTTCCTCTGCTGAGGGCCCCCAAAAGAGACACGAGCCTTCCCCTGGCCCAGCTCTTCTCTGGCTACCACCCCTGCGTGCCCCCCACCCCCCAGCAGCCCTGCACACACCTGGTCCCTCACACCTGTGTGCACTCACACCTGCCCTGGCCCGGAATGTGCTTATCACCTCCCACCCGGCCCTGCACAGTCTGCCCGGACCACTTCCACCTGTCCTTCCACAGAAACAGTGGCACCCGCCCCATGGGCAGAGCTGCAGGAGGGGACAGTGTGGCACAGGGCCAGGGAAGGGCGTGCACAAGGAAGCAATTGGCGGGGAAGCTGGGGGCATGTTGGCGAGTTGGTGGCTATCATCGAGACCCTGGCTTCTACCCAAGGGTGAGCTCGAGGGTGCCCATTACATTAAACAAACATACAAAAGAGGACTGTGCAGGGACCAATGATGATAGCACGTCATGGCCCAAGAACAACAACATACCCCATTCCATGCTCTGGAGGCCTGAACACAGAAGAGGACGAAAAAGACTCAGCCACAAGCCTCCACTCTGCGAAGTCCACCCAGAGCAGAGCACCCTGCGGCGGAAAGTTGGCCACATTCGACCACGCCGGCCCACCCCTGCCTGTCCCCATGGCACTGCTGGGGGGTCCACCACAGGCCATGTGTGTGGCAGCCCCGGAGGGTAAGAGGCTCGAGACACCTCGGGCAAGCTTCTGCCCCGGGGCAGGTTCAGGGGCGAGGGACCAGGCAGGAGAACCCAGCAATGGCTCATCGAGCCTGAAAGTCAGAATTTACGACTTTTTCAACGTTTCCGTAACATTTACCTTTCTGCTATTGGTAAAGGGAAAAGGTCCGCAAATCCAATCACAGTCAACAAGGTTCCGGTGCTACTTAAGCAGACACATCATTCTCGAGCATTTGAGAACAGTAGAGATAAAATCAATTCCTTTTATGTTTTCGTTCAGATGCTTTCTTTTTTGAAAACCCACATGGAGAGTTCTAATTTAGGTTATGTTGATGAACGAAAATAATCACGAGTGGGGTTTTAAATCTTCTAATTATACAGAATTTAGGACAAAATATTCATGTAAGTGATTCCGAAATACTTTATAAATAGGTCATATAGGCTCTTTTTATTGCCAAAATTATTAAACTCGACACAGCAGTCGATTGCCGGCAAGGAGGCAGAACGCCAGTCGCTCCCCACACAGTGCCGGCCACGTCCTATAAGTGCTGGGCGTGGGTCCCCGCCAAGAACCCTGCTGACCCCAAGTGTGCCAAAGCCCATCACAGACTAGTCACCGCCACGTGAGCCACGGACTCCAAAGGCTCTTGGGACCGAAGGCCTGCTGTTGCAGGCGTGAGGACGCGGGTCCTCCCGGGGCTGATGCCGCCGAGTGGCGAGAACACTCAGGAAACTGCGCAGAGCCCGTCCGGGGTGACCGAGTGTGACGCGCAGCCGCGGTGGGGCCTCCTCGCTGTGACTCAGGGCAGGCAGCTGGCTTCACTACTTTTAATCAGACAACTAAGTAGCCAATTATTTAAAAATACACACTTCCCCAACTTAAAAGCAGCACACTTGTTTGTCAATTCAGTCAGCTGGGGAGAGGGCAGTGGGGGCTGGGGCTGCACCCACCCGCGGCACTGCCCACCCCAGCCCCGTGGCCCTGCTGAGCTGGGCCTCAGGGACAGGATCTGGCTCCCCTAGAACACGCCACGCTGCCCTGGACATCTGTGCGGGGCCCTCGGCCAAGTGCTGGGGACATGGGGATGGACGGTGGCCCTGCCCTGTGAAGCCTGCAGCTACGGGAAGGGACGGCAGCCGAGTCAGACCTGGGCGGGCCCCAACCTCTGTCAATGCCACCAACGACCCTTTCTGACTGCCCGTGGCCAACTGCAGAGTGCGGGGTGGGAGCAGGGCCTTTCGGGATGCAAGCCGGGGCTTTGGCAACTGCCATCAGCCTCTGCCTCGGGCAGCTTTGGCAGATTTGGGGTGCAAACCAACAAACCCCAATTTTCTGATGTATCAGTGATGTTAACTTTTTAAATCCCTGGTGAGAGAATATAAGATTAAGAGGGATTTTCCAATCACAGGCTCAACCCCTCACACCTGCCTGGGGCTGCCCCAGGGCTCCTGCCTTCTCCAGCTGTTTTTGCAAACTAGAAACCTTCACCATTCTCAGCTGTCTTCAGACAACACTGTGCACGCTCCCCCATCCCGCTGACCTGCTCCTACCCTCGCCTGTCCCTGCGGCTGGTGGCACTCACCCGGGGCCAGCCCTGGGCTGCTCCCCTCTCGTCTCCCTCCGCTGAGCCACCACAGGGCGCTCACCACCCAGCACCTTCGCAGCTCCCTGCAGCTCCAGAGGACACAGACTGGAAGGAAAGGCGTTGGGACAGACCCTGCCACCCCGACTCAGCCCACCATCTCTCTCCCAACGTCCCAGTCAAAATTTCCCACCAAGAATCTCAGCCCAGGGTGGTCTGGTGCCCCTAGAGCCGTCACAGCCAGACTCTGGGCTCAGTTCCCCTGACTCAGAGGAACCGAGGGTACGAGGCCGTTCACGCTGCCCAGTGGCTGCTGCAGACGTGGGGGTGGGGCCTCCATGGTGGCCACCGGGCCCACAGTGGGTGGGATGCCCCTGGGCTGGGCAGTGCCAGCCCCCACGGGGAGACCACCCTGCAAGACGGTTACGGAAATTAGAGACAGTGGGGTCTCCCCATCTGCACACACACGCCAGGTGGTGGGAAGGGTCCTGGGGATGGCCATGGGGGAGGGGGAGTGGAGGGGGCCCTGGGAGCTCTGACAACCCACAGGTGTAGAAAGGTGCTTGCAGGAGGCTTCTCTGAGGGGCCGGGGGAGGAGGCCGCCAGGCTGCTGGGGTGGGGGACAGTGGTCCAGGCAGAGTGCAGTGGGGCCCTCAGGGTGGCACACACGGAGCGCAGTGGGTGACGAGTGGGCAGGTGAGAAAAACCAGGGTCCACCCATGGGCTCCAGAGTGGATGACAGAGAAGACGGCAGCGATCCTTTAAAATACTTAAACCAAAAACAGTGGCCTCGCAGGGCAACAACCGGGCATGTGCCCACAGGTAGCCGCACTGGGGCCTCTCAGGTGCCCACTTACCTGCACAGTGGGGGTGACAAAGCCCCCTTCTGGGTTGGGTGTTCAGATAACGGAGCAGCAGTGCACACCCTCTCCCTGGAGAGCCCCAGGCCTGTGCTCCAGACCAGCCCATCTGCCCCTCCCTGTCCAGGGCTCCAGCTTGCTTCCTTTGACAAGGCTCCAGGGCTTTGGGAAGTCGGCAGGACTGGGGGGACATCGGGACAAGGTCTCCCAGCTGCAGAAGGCGGAGTCTGGCTCCATCAAGCAGCACCACCTGCAGCCCCTGCCCTGCATGATGGCTACAAGCTGTGGTCACTGCTGGGTCAGCACCGTACACACGACATCGCAGTGCTCAGGGAGCTCTGCTGTCACCAACCTTGGCCCCGCGCTGGAGGAGAGAAGGGGCACTACCACAGGGGCTTGGTCACCAGCCCCAGGCCCCCAGCTAGACACGACCTGTGGAAGGAAGGCTTTGGCACCAGCCCAGGTCGGGCCACTTCCGGGCTCTGCTCGGCCCTGTCTGACTCCAGGGGTCAATGACTAACGACCCCAGGGGACAGAGGGACTGGGGGAACCTGGAGCAGGCTCTGGAATCGCTGATTTTCTGAAGGCAGCAATTGGCTATGTAACGGGAGGGACCAGGTGTGGGTGGGGCCTGTTAAAAGCTTCAAAAGCAGTTGGCCAGAGGCCAGGGCCCCCTTTTCTTGCCTCGCTAAGCCTGGCCCACCTGCAGACATGGGCATGAGCAGGGCACTCACCCGTCAAGGGCCCTCCTGAGAGCCAGCCGGGCTGCCTCTGCCACACAGGGCCCAGGGGCGCCCGCCGCACCCGCACTGCCTGGACAGGCGGAAAGACGGCTGACCTGGGCTCTGTCCCTGCCAATCTGCAGGCTGCCCACCCGTCGAGTGAGGCCAGAGGTCCCCGGGATTACCTGGCCCCGCCCTGCCCCACCCCAGCACCTGCTCTGGCTGCAGATGGGGCAGTGGGGACTGATCCCCAGGGCCCACCCACGTGACAGTCACAGCACTAGGTGTCTGGCTTACAGAGCTGCGCGGACAGCTCAGGTGCAGCCCAGCACGGCCTGCCCAACCCGGTGGTCCCAACTAGAAGTCACCCATTCCCCCTCGGCTCCCCCACCTGCTGAGCCTTCCCGACCGTGCCGTGAGCCCTCCCTGCCACCTAGGCCTTTTGCCACCAATCCCACGATGGCAGTGAGTCTGCCCAGAGCAGGGAGAACCAGGAGCCCCCAGCACACCTCCCTCCCCGCAGCACCACCACCCCTCCCCCAGCACCACCACCCCTCCCCCAGCACCATCCCCCCTCCCCCCAGCACCACCCTCCCTGCAGCTCTGCCCTCCTGCCCAGAGCTCCTGGCGGTTGACTCATATTTCACTTCCTCAACACCAAACAGGCTCAGTGGTGGCTGTCACACATCTGCCACCTCCCCTGTGGGGCAGGCTGGGCTCTAAGGACCAGCAATGACTACTGTCTGTCTGTCTGTCTCTCCCTCTCAGACGCTTACACGGCATTTCCACCTTCCCATGGAATACCTCTGCAGTGACTTGCCCACCGCCCGCACCCTTAAGCACGGGCTGCTGAACAAAACGTCCCCTGTCTTCCTGATCTGCCACCTGCTAAGCACACCTGCTCTGTGCTCCTCCAGTACCACAGGGCAGAGCCTCGTGGCACCGCTGACCCCATCCGGCCCTCCTGCCCCCGCCTCACCCTGGCACGCCCTGGGTGACGCGTGCCCTCCTGCTCACTCCTTCGCCAGAGCCCTGACCATCCCCTGGACTGAACAGGAGAGGGGCTGCAGACACCAGGTACTGGACAGACACTGGGCTGTCGCCGGCACACGGCCCCAGGGGAGCCTCCACCTCCCAGAGCTGATGGGCAGGTGTCACTCTGGGCTCTCGGAGGCCTGCCCCCTCCCCGCCCCCACACCGCTTCAACCTGCCGGTTTCACTTCTTGGCTGGAGGACCTGTGAGATGATTCACCGGCCTCACTGCGCTCTCAGCAAGCAGTGGCTGGGGACACGGGATCACCTTCTACTCTGGCTTAAGGCCCTCCCCCCAGATCACTGGCTCATCACAGCCCAGTGGGACCTGCTGACAGCCCCTAGGGGCAGGGCCTGAGCCACCAGATTAGGATTCTGCTTAAAACAAGAACACATGAGCGCAGAAGGGGCCAAGAAAACCCACAGCCCTCAGCGCACGGGCTTTGTGCAGCTCCACGGCGCACAGCTAAGGTCTGGTTGTTTCAAAGTGACAGTCTGGGTTTTGTGACATGGAAGGTTTGTGTGTGTTTTCTGGAGGCACTGAAGTTGCTTCAGAGTTTTAAATGCCAAACTCCCCACCCCAGGGGGCCAAGGCTGATCCATGACTTCCTCTCTCTGCAGATCCGGACCTCAAGTGCCCTCTGAGCCGCAGGGCCTCAGCTCCAGCCCCTCGGCTATAGGGCAGGAAGACAGGACCGTGCAAGGCCTCATTGGCCAGCCAGGCTCACTGGGTGCTGCTTGCCCCGGCAGACTGGCAGGGACTCCCCACCTCATGCCCCGTAGTGGTCACCAAGCAGCAACCAGAAGGGGACAGAGCCTCTCCAGGCCACGGTCACCCTCCAACCACTGTACAGGACCGAGCAGGAAGGAGCTGACGGGGCCCAGCAAGGACTGGGAATAAGGGAACGCGGGGGCAGCACACCAGCCCCAGATCGGCCCCTAAGCCTCCCTCCCAGGAAGGGCCGCACGGGGCGACAGCAGCCGCAGCTCCTCGGCCTCTGCTCTGGGCCCCAGGCTGGGCAGAGCCAGGCAAGCTCCACTCGCTTCCTCAGACACAGCCCACAGGACTGGGGGAAACGTGGGGGTCGTGGGAGGGCCCAGCCCCACAGCACAGAGACAAGGGCCTTCAGGAGATGCAGCCGGGGTGCACAGTGTCTGTGTGACCCACCACACCGAGACACGTGGCCAGAAACCTAGTCCTTGGCCCGGAAGAGCTGTGGGCACAGACTGGATGGGTCTCCTGGAGCCTTGGACAGAGACGGACCCTTCACAAGCTGACCTCATAGGCCCCGTGCCACACTGAGCCTGGTCCTGGGGGCGGGCTTGGTGGCCCGAGGCCTCACCCAGCCTGGCTCCCATCCCTACTCCTGTGCCCTGCAAACAGGCCCCATGCCCCCCTCTCACCCGTTCAGCAAGGCCTCCCTGACCCCCCTTCAGCTGGGTCAGGCCCCTGCCCAGTCCACTGGCCCAGCCTCCCCTCCACGTGCCCTGGGGGCAGAGGTGTCATTCAGTGTCCTCACAGTTCAAATCGAACCTGTGAAGAGACACGCAATGCCCCACACAGGAGCAGCTGAACACACGGCAGGTGTGCGGGCAGAGCTGAGGCCTCCCAGGCAAGGGCCCGGGGTGCTGTGGCCGGAAGCCTCCCGGGCTCCTCTCAGAGCCACAGGGCCACCGACACGAGGCAGCGGAGATGGCATGTCCACTTTCCCCAGAACTTCTCACGAGGGCCTGAGCCACTCGGGCTTATAAGCGTCCTGGCATGAAAGAATTTACCAAAAGGCAAGCGCATGTACCTTCACTGCTCTGCAGAACGTTTCAAAGGCTGCCCCCTGCCAGGGTGGCAAGTTGAGAGGCGGAGAGGAGACAGACAGGGCCAGGATGCGAGTCAAAGATGCGTCTGAGCTCTGAAGCATCCCGCCGGCAGCCTCTCTCCTCCCTGCCAGACGGGCCAGGCTGCCAGGACGCGCTCAAAGTCAGCCCCCACTTCACATCTCAAAGAGACGCCGAAGCCTGTGTCCACCGGCGGTGGGCCGGGTGACTAAGCACAGCAGGGAAGGCCCGTTCCCCTGCAGCCCCCCCTCCCCACTCCGGACCACTTGCACGCGCCGTACTCGGTCCCTAACGCTGCTTCCTGAGGGGAGCGGGCTACGACGCTGACCCCCACCGTCCTCGTGCACCGGGATGAAGTAAGTGACAGCAAGTGGTGGCAGCCTGGCTTCCCGCTGCTGGAATGGACACTTTCTGGTCAGCGAGGGAGACAAGAATGACTCCCGTGGTCAGTAGGTTAGTGTTCGCCACCGGCGTGAACCCGCATGTCACTTCACACAGGCACAGCAGGTCACACGCAGAGGTAATTACAGACATGCA